>NW_004524706.1:5585158-5635905 GCF_000260255.1 Octodon degus
CCGCCGCCGCCCCGCACCGCGGAGCCCCGCAGCTCGCCTGGCCCGGTCCCCGCGGAGGCCGAGCCCGCGCCTGGGCAGAGCCTGCGCGTCTACTCAGACCTACACGCCTTCTACTACTCGTGGTACGGGAGCCCGCGGCGCGAGGGCCACTACATCCACTGGGACCACGTCATGGTGCCGCACTGGGACCCCAAGATCTCGGCCAGCTACCCCCGCGGCCGCCACAACCCCCCGGACGACTTGGGCTCCAGTTTCTACCCGGAACTGGGCCCCTACAGCTCCCGGGACCCCGACGTGCTGCGGGAACACATGACCCAGCTCAAGGAAGCCGCCATCGGTGAGCTTTCCGCACCCCAGGAGGCCCCTTCCCCAGCCTCGCCCTCCTCCTTCCCACACCCCAACTCTTGCTGTCGCCAGCACCGGCCCCTTAGTCCCATTAATTTGCCAACCTGACTTCTTAGTCCTTTCCTTCCACTGCTATCATGGCCCCCCTGCGCCCACCTCCCCTTCCTTCTAGGATTCCAGTGAGCCCTCACGGGGCCTTTCTGAGCCCAATAATTCCAGGGTAGTTCTATTAGGAGAGCAGCTGAGGCCTTGCACCAAAGCTGTCCTAGGTAAGGACAGCGAAGACAGGGAGGCAGGGACTTCCAATCTGTTGTGTGTCTAGGTTTCAGGACGTGAGGCCTAAGCCTAAGTGTCCTGGCTGCTCGGGAGTCTGTGGTTCAGAGGCAGCTGAGACAACTCTGCTTTCATATCAGGCGGTGGGGAGGGCAGCGGCCCTTCCGGCTTTTGCTGGCTGCAGGAAAGTTGCCCATGTTGCATGATGGTCCCTGAGTGGGAGATTCATCAAATACCCAGCGAGAAGGCAAGTTCCAGGGAGCTACCTATGCAGGCGGGACTGGGGAAGCACTGTGGTTTATACTCTGCTGTGACTTTTTTTTTTTTGGAACCGGGGATTGAACTCAGGCCCTTGTGCTTGCTTATTCTACTGAGCTATCTCCCCGGCCCCTCTGCTGGACTTTGGAGTACATTTTAATATATCTGGAGATGTTCGTGCTGGAGAAAGTATGGATTGACAGAGAGGGGTGATGAATGTATAGAGATAAATCCGATAGGGGCCATTCTACCGATGTAGGGTCTAGGAGGGCAGTCAAAATGATTTCTCCCCAGAGATGCTTCTCTTCAAAGGAAGATGGTGATTTCCGGGGGGGGGGTACATTTCCACTCTCTTCCTTTTGTTTTACTACTTGCTGATGCACTCAAAGTCAGGTTCCTTGCCGGAGTGCTGTCACCCTCCTAAGCGCGGCACTTCAGCACCGCAGGCGTGGACAGCTCCAGTCTGAGCTAGGGGAAAGGAACCTGGCAGAACGTTTTTCAGGAGTCATTTTACAACTGGAGATGATATGTGAGAAGAAAGTTACTGTTGAAGGGTGTTGTGTACCTCTAAAGAGGTCTCTGTGTTGTGTCTCAGGCGTCCTGGTCCTCTCTTGGTACCCACCTGGCATGGCTGATGACAATGGGGAGCCCTCAGATGACCTGGTACCTGCCATTCTGGACGCTGCCCATCAGTACAACATCCAGGTGAGGCTCCAAGCAGGGGAGATGTACTATCCCATTATGGAGAGTTCCTGTCCTCTACCTATTATGCCTCTAGGAAGTTCTTGGCATGGCCCAGGGATGGCAAAAATATAACAAGTTGTGTCAGAGGAAGATGCCTATGTTACTCTTTCTTGAGAAAACTACAGAAAATGGGAGACTAAATAAGTATTACTTTTACTAAATAGTATTAAATTAGGTTAGAGATTCTGACCCTGGATGAAATGTGGTAAGAGCCAAATGAACCTGCAGACTGAATTCTGCACTTTGGTCTCAAGTAGAAGGCAATACCAGGCCTCGAGGAGAGCAGAAGCTGAGCAGACAGGCTCCCCTTTAAGAAGCACATAAGCTAAGCATGTGGTTATCTCTTCCAAATCTGACAATTAAGTCCATCCCCACTTCTGAGGCAAAAGAAGAAAATGACAACAAGAAGCCTAGTTAGGGGCTGGGGAGATGGCTCCATAGAATAAGTGCTTCCCTGGCAAGCACAAGAGTTTGAGTTCAATCCCTGGTTCCACCAAAAAAAAAAAAAAAAAAAAAAAAAGGAAGCCTGGTTTGCCACCCCTGAGTCCATTGCTGCCATTGCTGTTATGTTTAATTGATAATAGCACATTTCCTCATGGACACAGCTTCAGCAAACTTCTCACAGGTGTTTCAGGCAGCTGGTGCCAAACACTGGGAGCTGGCACATAAGATGAAGCTTGGTAGCCATCATTCAACAAACAGCCCACCAGAATGAGTCTTAGTGCCCTTAGTGTTATGGGATGTGGGCAAACTTCATGCCCTTCTTTTTTGGCACAGAAGGGCAATGACAGCCTTTGGGGTCATTGTCAGACCTTCCATACTCAACCTGTCCTCCAAGCCATGATTGGGGCATGAGCCTTATATGTTGTGGCTCCTACAAAGACACCCATATGACCAGTAACTCCTGTTTTTGTGGCAGGTGGCCTTCCACATCCAACCCTACAAGGGCCGGGATGACATCACTGTACATGACAACATCAAGTACATCATTGACATGTAAGGTTGCTCTGGGAGCTGGGGTTTTGACGTGGAACTGGGGGTGTAGGGATAGAGGGTTTGAAGAGCTAAATCAAGAGACACAAGAGCAGAATGCATGTGTTCCTAACAGCTGTTTACAGTAAGATAGGTAACCTGGGCTTCAGTTCTAGTTCTGTGCCCTCTAACCTGTGACCAAAGATCACAAGCTTTGAAACTTGTGAGAGTTACATAAATTAATACATGCAGAATTGCTTTGTATGGTACTTATATGTATTCATTTATTTAAGAAGTGTCTATTGGGCTGGAGAGATAGCTCAGTACCTTAAGTGCCTGCCTGGTAAGTGCAAGGTCTTGAGTTTGATCCTCTGTACCAATTTTTTTTAAGTCCTCGGTACCAATTTTTTAAAAATACTTATTGAGTATTTATTTGTATCTAGGTACTTTAGCCCACCAATTTTACAGTAATTGGTAAAAACAAAGCTTCTGATTTCATACTTACATTTTAGTGTGTGTTAGGAGTGTAATGGAGCCAGAAATAATTAAATGAAATACTTAATAGTAATTCATACTATGAAAAAAAAAGAATAAGGAATAATGAGTTTTGTATTAGAATGTGCCCAAGGAACTTGCTTTTTTGCAGTGCTGGGGGTCAAACACAATGTGCTAAGCATAAGGACTGACGGGCACCCTGGCCCTCAGAAAGCTACTTTAGAACAAGCGGCCAGGATACCTCCTTTAGTAGACAGTGTTGAGCCCTGAATATACAGGTTGGCTGTTGCTCACATCCCTGGGAGGACACAACAAGATGGTGGGCATCCACCAGCCAAGGAAGCAGCCTTCAGGAACCAAATCTCTTAGGCACATTGATCTCAGATTTACCAGATTTCAGAGCTATAAAAAAAATAAAGGTGGTTAAACAAAAAAGAGGGTGGAGGCAGCATGGAGCTTGCTTAGCACACATGAGGCCCTGGGCTCACTATCCAACATCAAAAGGACAAAAAAGCTCTGCAAAGATCTGGGGGCAGGTGGAGAGGTCTAGACAGAGGGTAACAGATATAGCAGCCATAGGATGAAACCACTAGACATGGCATAGGTGGCAAGTGCAGATGTGGGGGACAATAGCCAGAATGGAGGCAGGCAGCCAGATCAAGCAAGGTGGGGCTTGCAAGTCCCAGCAGTAAGCACTCAGATCTGATTCCACTTTCTTTTTTGGTACTGGGAAGTGAACTCAGGACGTTCATCTTGTGCAATGCTCCAGCCCTTTCTTTTGTATTTTGAGACAGAGTCTCACTAAGTTGCCCAGGCTAGGATCAATTTGATTTATATTTTTAAAATAGAATGGAACCCGGTGTGGTGGTACACATCTGTAATCCCAGCACCCGGGAGGTTGAGACAGAAGGATCATAAACTGAAGGTTAGCCTGAATTATACAGTGAAACTGTTTCAAAATAAATAAATAGCTGGGCCTGGTGGCACACGCCTGTAATCCCAGCACTCAGGAGGCTGAGGCAGAAAGATCACTGAGAGTTTGAGGCCAGCCTGGACTACAAAGTGAGTTCAAGGTTAGCTTTAGCTGAGACTCTGTCTCAAAATAAATACACGAATAAATAAATAGCCAGGCACAGTGGTGCACATCTATAATTCTAGGTACTAGGAGATTGAACCAAGAGGCTAGCCTGGGCAACTTTTTTTTTTTTTTTCAATTTTTTAGACTTGTTTATCTTTTTGTTTTCTTTGGGGGTAGCCTGGGCAACTTAGTGAGACTCTGTCTCAAAATTTAAAGAAGGGCTAAGTATGCAACTCAGTGCAAAGTGTAAATAAAAAGAATAGATGATAGGGAGGCAGAATGGTATCCTGAAGACCAGTGAAGTGGCTAGGGTGGTAGCTTGGGGTGGGGCAGTGAGCCTTGGGAGTGAGAGGGCTGGGGAACAGAGTGGGAAGCTGGTTCTTGCTCTGGTAAATTCCACTGTGGAGACTTAAGTCCAGAACTGTGCCACAGGCGTGTGGCTGCGTCCATAGTTGTGCTGGTGTCTTACATCTCACTCTGACTGCCTCTTCCTCCTCTTCAGGTATGGTTCCCATGGTGCATTTTACCGCTATAAGAACAGCATGGGCAAAAGCCTCCCACTCTTTTATATCTACGACTCATACCTGACGTCCCCTGAGGCCTGGGCACACCTCTTGACACCAAATGGGCCCCACTCAGTCCGCAACACACCCTATGATGGAGTCTTCGTAGCATTGCTGGTGGAGGAGGGCCACACCCACGACATCCTTGCAGCAGGATTTGATGGCATGTACACCTACTTTGCCTCCAATGGTTTCTCCTTTGGCTCCTCCCATCAGAACTGGAAAGCTGTGAAGAATTTTTGTGATGCCAACAATCTCATGTTCATTCCCAGTGTGGGGCCAGGCTACATTGACACCAGCATCCGGCCCTGGAATAACCACAATACTCGGAACAGGGTCAATGGCAAGTACTATGAGACAGCGCTGCAGGCAGCCCTGACGGTGAGGCCAGAGATTGTCTCCATCACCTCTTTCAATGAGTGGCATGAAGGCACACAGATCGAGAAGGCCATTCCCAAGAAGACACCCACTCGCTTGTATTTGGACTACCTGCCCCATCAGCCCAGCCTGTACCTCGAGCTGACCCGCCGCTGGGCAGAACACTTCATCAAAGAGAAGGAGCAGTGGCTGATGTGAGAGCCGTGAGGCGCTGGCATGCAAGCCTTGCTGGGAGATGTCACCATGCAGGCTCAGCCGAAGGCATAGGCACTCACTGGCCCCCAAGTCAGCAGCTGGGTGCTTCTGGGTGGCCATCAGGCCAGGGTTCATGGAGAACAGAGCCTGTTGCTCTGGTGAATGTGGTGGGGCCCACTGCAGGGTGGTGTTCCAGAGAGAAGGGTAGAGGCTGGCAGGTGACTGCACATAGCCTAGGGCAGCTCCACGTCCTCAGGCCACTTTTATATAATCTCTTCAGGCTTTGAACTCTGCGCAGGTTGCTGCTATATGGTGGGATCATGCAGTTCCTGCCCTTGGAAGGGTTTCAGCTCTCTGAGCTAGCATGCACTCTCCTCCCTCCACCAGTCTGTGTCCCCTTTTCAGGCCTGCTCCCTCACTGGGTCTTCTTGAAGATAGGGAATCACAGTTGAGACTTTCTAAAAGGGAACTTACAGGCTTAAGTTCCTTCCAGCAGATTGATTACCCAACCCTGAGGAAATAGTCTTGAGTGGTCACAGACACTCAGTACCGAGCACTTTAGCACATGCTCAGTGCCGGGGAAAACTTTAAACTAGGAATGGCTCCTGTCCTCCCTATGCTACAGGACTGTTTTCTATGGCGTGGCCTTGTAGCTGGGCAGTTTTATGTTTTTCTTTTTGGCATTTTCACCCAGTGTTGGTTTAGTTTTTTCCTGAGACAACACCTCTGCCCCAGAGCCTCCTTATCCCCGATGAACATATGGCTCTGGGGAGAGAACTAGGACTTCTCCCTTCAGCTCCCTGAACTAAATGAGCGCTCACTGGAGCCACTTGGAGCGCTACTGTGATCTGTATGAAGTAGAAAGTGGTTTTCTCAAGTACGCATTCCTTTTGCTTGAAGACCTCATGAATCCTGACCTCAGATTCTGACATGTGGCCTGGGCTGGCTGTAGTTTTAGCACAATGAAGAGTGGGTTTGGGGGCCGGGGAGATGGTTCAGTAGAGTAAGCGCTTCCCTGGCAAGTGCAAGGGCCTGAGTTCAATCCCTGGTTCCGCAAAAAAAAAAAAAAAAAGAGTGGGTTTGCTTGAGAAATTACTAGTTTAAATTTATTTCTATAGGGAATAGTTAACAATCCAGTTCTTATTTACAAACTAATATGCTAATTCCAGGGACCCTGGTTAAAGTAGGCTCTGGAACACCTTGGCAAGATTCTTAGGATACATGAAATAACGTGCATTGGAAACCAGTGGATTTAGAGGATTATGGGCTCAAGACTGAATCCTAATTCTGAGAAGTGCGGTACAGAGGAAAGGGGAGAAGCGGACTCTACATCATCTCAAGGACACCAGCTGCATTTGGGTTACTAACATTAAATTCCACCCCACAGATGAACAGGAACAGCCCTGGCCATCTAGCTTGTGGTTGAGGACAAGTGACAGGTCTGGATGTTGACATGCAGTAGTTTCACTTCACATGTGGAAAACATGAAAACCAAGGCAAGGCCAGCCAAGAAGGGGCAGCTATCCTCACGCACTACTGATGGCAAGGGAACTTGATTCAGTTCTTTTGAAGGCTACTCTACAAGAGCCATAAATGCGTATGTACACTTTGGTCTAATAATCTTACCCTAAGCAAACAATTTAAAAAACAAAAAAATAAATGATTTACAAATATGTGTTTACTAGTAGTATTTTTTTTTTTGCGGAACTGGGGATTGAACTCAGGCCCTTGCACTTGCCAAGGAAGTGCTTATTCTACTGAGCCATCTCCCTGGCCCCCTAGCAGTATTTTTTTAGTAAAAAAGTTCAAATGCCAAATGATAACTTCAACAGTTGGTGGAGAGGCTACTGAGTTTAATTATACTTTATGAATAAATCACTAGCCAGAACAAGAGATTTATTTTCTAATATTTAATTTGCCCCACCCCACCAGATTTTCCATTAGACCAAAATGGTGACTACTCCTCCTGCTAGCTGATCACAACTCACCAGTGACCCCACCAGTTCAGAGCAGTTTGGCCTGTGGCTCTAGGATCTTTATCTCAACCTGGTTCTGGCTTCAGCAGCCTAAACCTTTGCCTTTGGTTGCCTCACTTTTCAACTGTGCCAGCACCTCTTGCCACTTTAGATCTTAAGGGACTCCACCCTCCAGAGAAGAGTATCACTAGATTCTGTATCTGTTAGTTTTCATTTTATTTTTTGTATTTAGTACAGGGTCTCACTACACAGATCAACTCATAGTGATTTCTGTTTTCAGCTTCCCAAGCACTGGGATTACAGACATGCGCCA
Source organism: Octodon degus (assembly GCF_000260255.1). NCBI lineage: Eukaryota > Metazoa > Chordata > Mammalia > Rodentia > Octodontidae > Octodon > Octodon degus. The sequence goes on from NW_004524706.1 coordinate 5,592,749, forward strand.
CCACATCCAGTCTCAATTGCAGTCTCAGCGTGCCCTGGGGTGGGGTCAGCATGGCAGGCAGGGGACTGAACCTCTGACCCCTGCGTCTGCCTAAGCAGGCACTTTAATCTGCTGAGCTATCTGGCTGGCCCTAATTAGTTTTCATTTTAAAAGAGAAAACAAGGGAAGAAATGTCAAAACAGATAGGAATGTTCTTCACCACTTTATTGGGTTTTCATCTGAGACACAAAACTAGAATAAATACAGCCTTTCTGAAGGACAAAGCTAAAACAGTAGCTTCTGATCTAGAGCTCAGAAAGATATGTTGGGTAACAGCTTGGGCTAGTGATGTGGTTCCAGTGGCCTCCAAATGAGGCCTCACCGATCACCAGCAGACAGACACACAGTATCCAGCGCCATCCCTGTGTCCACAGTGTCCATCTCCGCAAGTTCATGAGCGGGATCCGTGTGAAGGGAGCAGCCTGTACTTCCGGAGGGTGGCTGTAGTGCTTTCTAGGGCGCTGAAGAGAACAAAGCAGGATGGTTACAGTCTGGAGCCCACCAAGGCCTGCTGACCAGGGGCCTCGAAACTCACGGGTCCTATGCTTTGTTCATCAAACAGTCACTTGGTGAATCCAAAAAAGGCCAAAAATCCAGTCCTACTATGCCTGCTTGTCTTGCCTGACAGCCTTTACCTGTCAAAACTGCTTTTCATCTCTCTGGCTTCCCTCAAATTCTACCCCAATGTCAGGAAAGAGACTTACCATCCTGGACGGATGATGCCAAACTTTCCAGGCACAGACAAGTCAACCACAGTAGAACCCAGGCGACACTCAAGGCTCTGGCTGTCCCCAATAGGTCCCCCATCAATGATGAGTGACAAATGAGGCCAGAGGTCTTGGAACTCCTGAAGAAGTAAAGAAAAAGTATGGCCATTTCCCTGGTGTCCCCAGTGAAGTCACACTGCACTGGCTCCTAAGACAGAGGCCTCAGTTTAGGAGGAGGTCTCTTCCTTGAAACAGCACTGTGCTAGCACCCAGGCCAAGCACCCCCTGAGATTTGTGGCACTTCTGGACAGAATCCTGCGTAACACCACTGGAAAGAAATTCCACGCATTGTTCAGGTCAGGGAGGAGTATGAACATTCACTAGGGCTCTGGGTGGGAGTCTGGAGGTGTGGGCCCTAACCCTGGGCTCACCACCACATCTGGGTGATGCATGCAAGCTATGCCTTCCAAGCCTACAAAACAAGGACAGGCTAAACGTCCTTCCACCTCTGCTGCCCCAATCCAGGATTCACTGGAGCCCTGCATCAGGGCAGGAAAAAGCAACAGATGGACTCTGCAGGTGGACAGCACTCAGGCTGTGGCTGTGGGAAGCACATGCCTACCAGGACTGTGCTTTGCCCCCACCCTCCTCTGGGGAAGCGCAGTTAGGGCTGGGAATGAGTAGAGAATCACAAACACCAGGTACATTCTACTGTGCTACGCAGATCAAGGGATTGCTGCCAAGGTAAGAACCCCATCCCGACGTGCTCCACACTGCACAGCTATCCAGACCAAAAGCCCCTGCGGTCTGAGAATGAGAAGGATGCTGAGTGCACAGTTCGGGTTTCACTCCCTAAGCCTAAGCCTGGACATGGAGTATCCCACCACCTAATGCAGTCCACTAAACTCAAGTTTAAAAAGAAAAGTTAAGTGAAATTTCTTATGTCTTCACTGATTCCAAGTAATGTACCCAAAACACTTTCTTTAACTTGGGTTGTGACAAAGGTGAGAGAACAAGGTTGTGAATTAAAAACTGGATAAAGGGCTGGCGAGATAGCTCAGCGGTCTAAAGCGCATGCTTAGGCAAGCTTAGGCAAGTGCAGGGACTGAGGGTTGATCCCCAGTACCACATGCAGCACCAGCCCTGCCCCTAGGGTGGGCTGAGCCGGCCACAAAACAAAAAAGAGAAACAAAAACTGGATAAAAATCTCATGGCTATATGGGCTGGTGAGATGGCTCAGTGGTCTAAAGCACCTACTTAGAACAAGCTTAGCAAAGGAAGGGACCGCGGTTCAATCCCCCAGCACCACAAGCCAGCCATCCCCGCCCCCTGGTGGGCTGAGCTGCCCCCCCAACAAATAAATTAAAAAAAAAAAAAAAAAAATCTCATGGCTATAATCCCAGCTACTCAGGAGACTGAGTAGCCTCCTGAGTTCAAGGCTAGCCCTGACAATTAGTGAGAACTTGTCTCAAAATAAGAAAGGAGAACTGGGGATGAAACTCAGTGGTATAGCACCTATGTGCAAGGTCCTGGGTTCAACTACCACTCCTTTGAAGAGAGAAAAATAAATAGGTAAAAATGTAAGCCAGCAACCTGATGGCTGTGTGACTTGAAAGAAGTAACAACTTTTCAGAGCCTTTCACCTTTTTTTTTTTTTTTTGAGCACTATGCAGTTTAGGCTGGCCTTATGCTCACTTTTTATAGCCCCCCGGCTGATCCCGAACTTGTAGAGATCCTCCTAGCCTCCTGAGTGCTGGGATTACAAGCATGCATCACCATACCCAGTTCTGGGGCTGAGGCCCAGGGGTCTGGGTATCAAACTCAGCGCCTTGTGCTTGCCAGGTAGGTGCTCATGCCTCTGAGCCATCCCCCCCAGCCTTCATCTTTCTTTATAACACCGCTGTAAAGACTTACAGCCTAAGTTAGTAGTCTTGACAACTGCTACCCTCACAAAAATGGGAAAAAAATAATTTTAATTATCGTAGCCTTTCCTACAAACAAGCATACCAGTGCTCCCTGTTCTCCCAAACTTTAAGGGAAAACCTTTACAAGATTCTTTTATTCTGGGTGTCCTCCCACCCCAGACCAACTGCATAGCCAAAAGACTCCTGTAGGCAATTCCTGACAACCATCCACCATTACCCCACTGGTTCAAAGGAAACACTGGTGTTTCCAGGGGAAGGGCTGACTCACCTCAACTTTCAGGGAACTGGCTTGGGAGCTGGGGTTGGCACTGGTGAGAGCAAGTGGTCCCCCAAACATCTGGGCCAACTCCCGCATGAAAGCATGGTCAGGAATCCGGATGCCCACAAGCTGAGGCAAATGAAAAGGAGATCACAGGCAGGCTGGAAGGGGTAGGGAATCGATCTGTTCTGAACCCCAGAAACAGCCAGACGGCTGGAAAAGGAGAAAACTTAACTCACAGGAGTAAAAGGGTTCAGGTCTTTGTTGAGCTCCACTGAGCGTTCCATCACCAGGGTCACTGGTCCTGGCAACAGCTCTTTTAGGAGCTCCTCCGGTACTCTCACTTGACAGTACCTGGGAAACAAAGGAGCACAGTCTACTTCAAGGGAAGAGCCGCTACTCTGGGCAGATTCAAAAAAGGGGTCCTTTGGGCTTACAATGCGATCTGCGGGTCGCCCTGCTCCCCTCAGACTGAGCAGAAAGCAGGACTCCAGACAAGCACGGCAGTCTTGGAGTCCCCATGCCTCAGAGACAAGAGCGGCACAGCTGTCACAGTCACAGGCTATCCTATCAAGCTCAGTGTGCTATGTTCTGCAAAGCACGCATTGCCAAGTCAAGCTACCACGCTTCCTTTCGCCCCCTGGGCCTCCTCCGGTACGCACAAAAGCGACGAGAGAAGGGTCCTGCCCGCCTCGCCCATCACTGCGTCGCAGCGTCTCGCTCGGGCCTTCCAGTTCCGGATTCCTCGGTGCGCCAGGACAAGCCCCTCCCGCTGCCTGCGCCTCAGTCCCCCAAGCCTGTCACCGGAAACCCCTCCCGCGGTGCCGCCCCCAGCGGGGCCGGGTCGGGGCGGCCTCACCTGTAGACGTCGGCCACGCGGCCCAGGCAAACGGCCAGCGGCTTTGTCTCGCTGCGGCCCTTGAGACGATACACAGCGCCCAGTGCCTCCGAACAGCTCGCCGAACAGGCCAGGCCGTACAACGTGTCGGTGGGGACGGCCACCACGGCGCCGGCGCGCAGCTCGGCCACCGCAGCCCGCAGCGCCTCGGTCCAGCCGGCGCGCTCGGGGCTTGCGGCCGGCCCCGCCCCACTCCCCGGGAGCCGCAGCAGCCGGGCCCCCGGCGCCGCCGGAGCGGGGCTCGGGGGACGGAGGAGGCGGCCGCTGCGGGCAGAGCCCACCGGCCCATCGCTCAACCCCATGCTGGAAGCCACTGCGGCCCTCAACCGGGTGCACGGTCGCGCAGGAGACATCCGCCCAGGCCCGCTTCCTGGAGGAAGTGACGCACCCAACAGGCTTCCGGTCCGGGAGGCTCGGCCCCACCTCCGCGCCGGGCAGCTTAAAGGGACCACGACCCCCAGGAGGATTGAAGGAGACCGGTGGGGACGGGGCGGGGCACAGCTTTGCGGAGCACTAGCGCAACGCTGGGGAGGGGGGGCGGCCGAAAGGGGGGCGGTGGTCGGGCCGCGCAGGCGGAGATGGAATGGGGCCCGGGCTCAGACTGGTCACGGGGGTGAGAGGGGACCCGTCGGGGCGGAGGGAAGGGGCTCGGAGCCCACAGGCGCCTGCCCTGACCCTGCGTGTCTCGCTCTTTCCCGGGCAGGGAGGCTGCCGGCGTGGACCGCGGGAAGGCGGGGCTGGGGCTCGGCGGGAGGCCACCCCCGCAGCCGCCCCGGGATGAGCGCGCCCAGCAGCTGCTGGACGCGGTGGAACAGCGACAGCGGCAGCTCCTGGACACCATCGCCTCTTGCGAGGAGATGCTGCGGCAGCTGGGCCGCCGTCGCCCAGAGCCGGCTGGTGGCGGGGTCAGTGCCCACCCCGGGCTGGGCCTCGGGGTAGGGGTGGGGTCTGCCCACTGGCATATTGGCCGAGCCCTCGCTTCCGCTGGAGGGTGGAAGACTGTGCCTGCTGCTTTACCCTTAACCTTCTTTGATGTGGGTGAGAGGTTTTGAAAAAGTTAAGTACTGTCAAGATGCCAAGTGGCCTTATCCTTTCGGGGCCTAATCCAAAGCTTTCCAGGCTCACTTTTTTCCTTTCCCTTCCAACTAGAATGGCTCAGCCAAGCCTGGAGCGCTGCCCCAACCAACTGTTTCCTCCAGAGGTGGCTTTCCAAAGGATGTTGGTGATGGAGCTGCGGAGCCATGACCATCCCCGAGCCGGGTGCCCTGACATCTCCTTCCCCAGGGATGGTGGCTGGACTCAGAACAACTCCCTTCAGTTAAGGGGACCAGTCTTCACAGGCAGTGGCTGGTACTTGGCCTTCAACCTGGGTGGCAGCGCTTGCTAGCAGCTGGGTTCACTCCCACTTCTTCCTGGCTGAAGGCCGTGCTGCGCTTTGAAATGTAGCCAACAAATACCCAGTCTGACTATTTGGATTTGGGTGGACCAGCAGTGCCCACCAGCATGGTCTGGCCCACTTTGGGGGTTCCAGGTAGTGTTACATGTCCATTTCATGCTTTGGGGGCTGTTAGCCCCATAAAACACCTTTGGCAGAGCCTTAATTAAAAGGAAACCTGCAGACTATCCTGGTGACCGACCTTTCCTTTCTGTCCTTTCTCCCAGACTGATGGCTCGGTGGGGCTGGGGAGAAGTGGTGGAAAAATGTTTAGGGAAGAAAAGCACAAATACTACCAAATTTAAATAAGCATTTAATTAGGATTTCATTAGTATTTAATATTGCTTCTTCAATTCAAAAAAGTTAAATTTTCACTTCTTAGCAGGTATTTTAAAGTACAATATTAAGTTTATACAAAATGAGCAATTAAGCAAACACTATTATTTCACATTCTTCAAAAATACAAATTCATATTTATTGTTTTTGGATTTGGAGGTTTCTTCCTTTGGAAGTACTGAACCTGTAACGTTTTCATATCGCTCAGTGGAAGTCTGTTGTTCCCATGTTTCACACTTAAATAAATTTGATAGACTTTTACATAATCCAAATAAAACTATTTGGGATTTAAAAACTCACCAAGACTACCAGCCAATGATTAGTGTGTCAAAAGCTCCTGGGGGCACTTGCCTTTCCTGGCTAGAAGATTTCTACTAGAGACTGAACAAAAACTGTTTATAGCCACACTCCAGAAAGGAACAAGGGGGAGTTCACAGGGAAAGGAAACAGCCACCTTGAACTCTGACTCTACCCACCCTTCTCTAAAAACCAACAAAAGATGGAGACTGTAGAGTCAAACAGCCTTTGAGAGGCCTGAGAACATGAGAGGAAAAGGGCAAGAGAAGCCTCTGACTTGGCACCACTACAAGGACAACAAGGATATTGCAAAAAACACCCCTGGGTTTTGGTGAAAAAAGGTTTTATGAAAAATTTTCCCATAAGAAAAAGTAGAAACTGCATTGAGCTGACAAAGTGACATTATCACCCAATTTTTGGCCCAGTGGGCACACCACCAAAAGGGTAGTGTATGGTTTTAAACCTCATTTCCAGTAAAAAAAAAAAAGCTTGTACTATGTACAGCTTACATAAAGATCCAGTTTAATTTGCATTTTTCAATGCAGACTGAGAAGCCCTCTTGATCAAGAATAACAGTGAGAAATGCCCGACTGATCATTAGCATCCCCAAGGGGCATGAGACGAAACAAGGCCCTTTCCCTCTCCCCCTCACAAGAATATGCAAGAACAAACAGGCTAACTAGACTGACCCATCAGAAATACACATTTCTGGGTTTTATTGCCAACCCTGTACCCTCAACTGCTAAGGAACGGACAGCTGCCCGTAGATACAGCAGAACTACTTGCACATTGCATCTACGGAAATCTGCTTCAGTGAAGTGTATTTAAACATTCTGCAGACTAGAGCCTGAAAATTGAAGAGTAAATGGGAGGAGGCGAGGGAAAAGGAAGAACATTGATAAACAAGATTATTAGTAGCTTTGTTTACTGGATTTAATGGAGGCTGGAAGCCTTATTTCTCAGAACCAACCCAGATGGTATGAAGAGCAGAGCAGAAATGGTTCATGTTGCCCTGACCCCTCCCCAAACGTTTCTGATTGGTATATCAGAAAATTGTAAGCTCTTGAGCAGTATTGTTGTAGTTCCACAAATCAATGGTTTCAGCGACACTGGAGAAGTCTTAAAGGACAATGGACGTGATTACAAGTATAAAAATCTAGAAGGTGCCAGGTTTCTACCTAGGAACAACTTGTTCCTTTCAGGCATCACTTTGTAATGGTGAAGAGGGAAAGATGGCAAGGGGCCAAGAAGTTGTGGCAAGGGCCTCAACAGTCAGCTGGAGAAAACACCACCCACAGCAGTTCTCCCGAGAGCCTGAGGGGGCGCCCTGGGGCACAAGGAAGGCTTGCATAGATTGAGCAGTTGCTGAGGATGAGAGTGTTTCCCTATACAGAGCCTCCTGGCACAGGCTGAGCAAGGGGAAAAACACGACCAGGCCAGGGCCACATGGGACGACGACCATCACGCTACACATATTGCACCAAGGTAAGTGCTTTCTTTTCACACCTCAGTTTAACTTTTTTATTCTGAGCAAAAAATAAAACTTTGTGGAAAGTATATGTATATATGTATATATATATACACACAACAGAAATTGCAGCAATTGGGTTAAAGATAAAGTAACCTAAAGTGCTTTTTATTTTATTATTTCTTTAATATACCAATATGAGGTTCTGCAAACTTGTCCCTCTGGACACATTCAACATTATACAGTCTCTCAGGAAAACCCACCTACCCTCCATTATCCCCATCAGTCCACTGTCTTGAACCTGAAAGTGACTCTCCAGTCTACAGACTCTCCCAGAGGTGGTCATGAACAGCCCCTGCCCTTCTACCCAGAGAGGGCATCACCTCTCAAGACCTATAGCATGATCTCCTTGACTGGGGAGGCTCTTGGGACTGGCCAGACCCCATCAGGAAAGACTGAGCCATTCCCCTCAATGCCCCACCCGCCTACCTGGGAAGGGCCAAGTTCATGCAGGCAATCTGGTGGCACCTGCTGGTTTTCTTACTGCCTCCTGAGTTCATCAACTCCTCTCCTTGGTGCTGACTAGCACCCCAGAAGGGGCAGTCTAACTGCAGATGCTAGAGAGAACCAAAGTATAGGCCTATACGGTGAGAATGGTTATGGTTACCATAGGGAAAATAGGCTTGATTCTACCTGCTCGAATTACCCAGTGTTCATCTCCAGATTTGGGAAACCACACTTTTCATGAAGGTTCTTTCTACTCCCAGTGTAGTCTTAAGACCTCTTTTAGCTGAGGTCCTTGATACTGGAAGCCAGGGCTGTGGGACAGAATGGGAAGGGAGGGATGATGGGAAGGGATGGAAGGAAGGTCTGCCTACCCTGTGGAATAAACCTGCAAGGCATACGCATCTGAAGCACATTCCTGATTTATCCAAAGTGATCAGATCTGAGTCTTGTAATCCAAACCACCCACAAAAGGCAGATACTTCAACTTCTTCAATTAGAGGAATCTTAGTCTAAATACTTTTTTTTTTAAAGATGCATCTTCACCACCCCTGATCTGTGGAGAGTGACCTTGGCAGGGCTCAACCTAAGGACAGCCCTAGCTAGGCAAGCCGCAGCATTTAAACCACAAATGCTTTGCCTGTCCTCTGGGCCCCTACTTTCGACCTCATGCCCCAGGAACCAGAGGCACAGGCCACTAGTGCGTGCAGGGGCCATAACTACCATCTAACACAAGCTAACTTTCGGGTCCCATCCATGCTTTTGCATCCAGGTTCAAAGCTTCCTATTGGTGTAAGGCCTAGAGACATCCAGACAACCTCCACGTGCATTTGGTTTCCTGGGAGGACTGGCCTGCTGTGGCAGGAGAAGACTCCTCCTGCCTTACCAACTTCTGCTGAGGTCAGTGGTTGCCAATAATTACCAGCCTTTAGGGATAAAGAGTACAGAAGTTTAAAAAGAAGTTTAAAAAGAAATCAATTCTCCTGTCTAAACTTATGGAATGAGAAATCTGCTGCTCACCTGTAAGCCTGTTTCTCCTCATGGAAGTAACAGCATTACCAAAACTACCCTCGTGTCCAAGCTTGTCCCCTATGTCCTTGCTAAGGGCAGGGTCTCGGGCTCCAAGGTAAGCTCTAAGCAGGACAGTGGTCAGTGCAGAGCTGTCCCTGGCTGGCTCTCACTGCCCTGTTTATAGAAACCAGCTCCTTGCTGGAGGCAGGGAAAGAGTTCTTGGGAGACAGAGGCTGTCCCACACTCAGCCATGCCTAGTTTCTGAGCTTGGTGAGCACTCATGACTACACTAAACAGCCAGGTGAGAGAAACTTTCCACTCTAGTGTGCACTGCATTTTATGTTTTAAGAGGCAATGACTTGGAGCCAAAGGCAGACAGATGGATATAATTCTACACACACACACACACACACACACACATATACACACACACACATTTTCCTATAACAAAACTTAATGAAACATTTCAAATGAGACAACTTATTGCAACATTTCAGGCTTTTTGGTGGAAGGGGAATTTTTTGTTTTACCCTGAGTAGATCATCGTGGTTTTTTTGTTTGTTTGTTTGTTTTTTGTTTTTCCTTTTTATTTAGAAATCACATGACTAAGCTGAGCAAGTCACATTCTTGTTTGCACTGTACTGGACTGTATGCAAAACCCAGAGGAGGAGCAGAAATGGAAAAGGGCAACCAAAAGCCTGGCCAGAACCTAGAACCGGAACACCTGGCCTGCCAACTCAATCTGCACCTTCTACTAAGAAGCAAGATGTAGCCCTTCTGTTCTGAAGAAGAAAACATAATGCAAAGTAAGGCAGACCAGCGACTGGCAGCTAGCCCTAAACCACACATTCATGCTAAGACCAAACGGATGTTCCTCAAGGAAAATGCACTGTGACCTGCAAGCTCCAGCAAGCACTGAGAGGTGGAAAGAACCAGAGGCAAAGGCTGTGACTGTGCTGCTGAAGCAGTGGCGTTGCCCCTATGCACACATGCTGCAGCGGCTGTTCGCGGTCACTGAAACCTCTAAAGGCTCACCACCATGCTACAGCCTGCTCTGCACACACACTGTCAACACACAGCAGTCAACAACCTGTCTATGGTACCCACACAACCAGATTGTGGCTCTGAGCTCTGAGGCTGCCAAAAGTCTACGCACAGTGGGCTACAGGACAGCCTGCAGATCCAACACCAAGTGCAAAAAACAAAGCCATCTCACCTAGACCCTGTCCAACTCACACCTGTCTCACCTGCCCTCACCAATGCCCACTTTGATGGAGTGAGAGCCTGGACTTTGGGCAAGAGTGAGCCTCAGATTAAAAAGACACACAGGGAGGAGCGCGACACACTGACCTGCTACCCAATCTACAAAGAATCCAGTGCAAGTGATGGGCAGTACTAGATTGATGGCAACCACACCCTTTCAGTCAGAACTTTTATGCATACGAGTAACCTTAATTTCCAAATTCATATGACATTAAGCGAAAGTGACATACAGTGCAGCCAAACAGTTCGTTTATAACTTAGCTTTTTTTTGTTTTTTGTTTTTTTTTTCCAAAGATCAGTTCCTTAAAATGGATGTTCCTGGGATGTGAATAAAGAAAATACGTCTGAAAGATGAGGCTTTCAAACAGCAGATTTCTTCATCCTTCCAATTTCTGACCCCATGATGGTAGATATCACGCCTCCTGCTTCCTGCTTGCCCTCTTCCTGCAGACAGCATGTGCACTGCCTTGGGCCCATCTCCTCCTACCCTGCAGCAGTGCTTCAGTGGGAATCAGGACTAGGTGTCCAGGCTCTGGAGGGCAGGAGCTCAGACACATCCATGGCACTTAACATTTCCATCTGAGGGTCTGATGGAGCCTCGGCCTATCTGCTTTGCCCACAGGAAGAGGGTCCAGGGGAGGATGATGACAAGGGACTGGGGTGAGGACAAAGTCTAGGGTGATAGCTGCAGGCTGGGCCCATCAGCAGGTGGAGGGCTTGGCTCTGGAGGGGTGGGGAAGAACAGCCCTTTCTCCACCAGCTGCCCACTACTTGGCAGAGTCCCGGCACGCACACTGACACTGACATGCCTCCTCTTGTTTGATGATGATCACAGGAACACTGAGGCCAATCTGCTGGACAGAACTCCCTGCGAGAGAGGCAAGAGACACTGCTCTTCAGGCAGTTGCAGGCAGAGGCATGAGAGGCAGGGGGGTACGGGAGGGTGAGGGCTGGGTGCTGGGACACTGGCGTGCTCGGAAGAATGGACGCCACTTACTGGGCTTTTTCGACTACACGTTTTTTGTTTGTTTGTTTTTTGTGGAACCGGGGATTGAACTCAGGCCCTTGTGCTTGCCAGGCAAGTGCTTATTCTACTGAGCTATCTCCCTGGCCCCTGGGCTTTTTCCTCTTTCAATGGACCAGGTTCCTCCTTAGGGAAGAAGCCTGTGCCACTCCCCATCTCCCCAAGATGAAGACTCCTTTCCTCAGCCAGCCAAGCATACAATCCCGACCCATCTGGCCCTTCTCTGCTGTGCTTCCCTGCCGACTGCAGCACGCTCTGCCCTTTCCCTGACATCTTCTCCATGCCTCTGGGCCTCTGGCCGCTTCCTCTGGCCTGTAGTCCCCCTATGCCACTGTTCTGCTGGAGAACCCAGGCCCCCCTTCATCCACCCACTGGCCCTCCTGCTGTCCCCAGGCAGTGCTTCCCTGAGGGCTGCGCAGAAGCCAGCAGCTGGTGGGTCCACATACACGTGCTGCTGCCTTTCCTCTACGCCCCTGTCCGTGCTGTACTGGGCCGCTGAGACTGTGACCCTTGGAACACCTTGTCCCTCTGTGTGGTCTCTGTCGCTGACACAGAGGTGTCAGTTGACCTCCTTTCCCCACCCCCACCATGTGTGTTGCACACATGCAGCTCTGAATTCAGCCAGGCTCTGTGAAGCAGAACAGGCTGGGAATGGAAAACTAAGAGCTACTGCTCTGGCTCCTGCAATTCACTTGTGACCGTAAGAAGTCACTTTATCTTTTTGGGTCCTGGTTTGCTATGTTTAATTTGCTATGTTTAATCTGTCTCAAATTAAACATTGCCCAGGCGGGGCTCAAACTTACAATTCTCCTACCTCAACTTCCCAGTGTGCTAAGATTACGGGCATGCACCACTGTGTCAGGCAAGGTCTCAGTTTCTTAATGCATAAAGGAAAGAATCTAAAATAAAAGGACCTTCCAACTCTGCATGATCTGGCCCAGATACTATTTCTTCCTCACTGTAATTAGAAAAAGTCCTGTAAATTAACAACTGCCCTTTTTAGCATGAACTGTAATTCAGGCTTTTTCTAGCTACACTGAAAAGCTCTATCTGAAAGGAGGCGTTTCTTGTTTTTGTTTTTTTTTTAGGGACCGCTCAGGGTGCCTTCAGGGCAGGTCTGGTTTGGCTTGAGGATGAGGGGACCAAACCACAGCATTCTGACCCTGACTGCTTTGTCTCAGCAGGCACTTAAACTCCTGAGCCAAGGGGCAGGCCCCCACGTATCAGAAAGGGATGAACCATTACTGGGGAAGGAAGGCTGCCCGCAGTCTTTACACCAGTGCATTAACTTCCAGTAGCTGTAAGAGCACGAACAAACTAATGAACAATATGAGGGGAATTTAAATGGGCTGCATAAACATTTTTAAAGGCTCAAAAACTTGAAAGAATTTACTCTGCCTCAAAGGGCCCACAGAGGTGACTTTCTTTAAAAGCTAACACGGAATTACATACCTGTGCTACTGGCTACTGGTACTGCAGTGGTAAAAAACACCTTCTCAACTTTCGATGCTTGCTGCTGGGAAAAAGAAGAAATCACACTTATGGCTACTTGAATATGGCAGCTATCCAAGGACCTGAGGTCTCCCGACTTGTAATGATCCCCAAGAGGACAGAGAGCCCTCAGTTTCAGGGAGTGCCGCACTGAGCGATGTTTTGTTTGTGCTCTGACACGAGGTCACTGCCCTGTTTGACATTCCACGCTGACGGTGCAGCCAGCTCTGTGCCCCGCCGCCTGGCTGTCTCCCAGCTGCCCAAGCCATGAGTCCCGTGGACCCAGAGGCTCCTCCCAGGTCACTCTGCTCAGGCTGCTGGTTCCTCAGAAGGAGCCCAGGGCTGCCCTTCCCTCCAAGGGGTCCCCCAGCCCTCGCCACGTCTTCTGTCAAAGCTGGGAAGTTCTTTCCTTCCTCCAAGGGGTTCTGCTGCCCACTATGGACAGCAATACTTCGTCTCAGCCCTGGGAAGGTCTTGGCACCACAGGATGCTCCAGGTGGACTCAGCCACCCGACGGGAGTCCAAGCTCTGTGCTTACTAGTTGTTGAGGTCAGGCAAGGGATATGACCTCTTATAGAATCTGTATTCTGTAAAGTGGTGGTGACAATGAAGCCCCCTGAGGATTAACTGAGGTGATGCGTAGAGAGCAATGGGCTTGTAGCGAACATCTGGGAAACATCAGTGATTTGCACTGACTGGAGGACTACAAAAGTATGCCACGTGTCAGTTTTGTTGCCATTAAATTGGTAAAATGGTTTCTGCTTTTAAGTCGTGTGTGTGTGTGTGTGTGTGTGTGTGTGTGTGTGTATTTCTGTGGTACTGGGGATTGAGCCAGGGGTCTTCACACTGAGTGATATCCCTAGTCCTTTTTATCTTTTGAGATAGGGTCCCGTAAGCTGTTAGGCTGCCCAGGCTAGACTCAATGTGACCCTCTGGCCTCAGCCTCCTGGAGTGCTGATTACAGGTAGATGCTACCAAGCCTGGCTTGAAGTCTTTTTTTCCCTTTTGAGACAGGGTCTCACTATGTAGCCTCAAACTCGAGATGAGCCTCTTGCCTCAGCCTCACAGGGTCACAAGCCTGTGTCACCATGCCCAGCTCTTCAAACCTTATGTTCAAAAAAAAAACCTTATGTTCAAGGGCTTTAACTTTTATTCTCACCTTGTGTTTTTAAAGCCCCTATACACAGGAAGAAGTAAAAGCTTATGGCTAAGTTGCAGGAGATTCCACTAAAAAACAATGAAGGAGACATGAGACTCATTTAAAAACATGCAAAGGAATTACAGTGTGTGCAGAAAAAAATGACATTTGTCTCATGCAGCTCTCTAGGATGGGCCCAGACAGAACGATAAAAGCTCTGTGCAGGCAGACTAGGTGACAATACTGGAAAGGTTGTTCCAATGACTGGCCATCTGGAGTAAGACAGCCCCCAAGAGGGGCTGGTGCCTCACTTGTGGAACTGCAGAGCGCTTACTAAACTACCTTCCCGGTTTGCTTGCATCTACCCACCAACTCTCCTGCCCAGTAAGCCTTTCCTCCACCTAATTCCTAGGGATAATTCAAGGCTTTCCTGATTTTTTTTTTGCGGTACCAGAGATCGAACTCAGGACTTTGCATTTGGCAGGCAGGCACTTATGCTGCCGAGCTATCTCTCTGGCTGGGCTCTCCTCATCTGCATGGCTATCCCACAAGGTGCTGAGAGTGCAGTAACTAACAGCACAGGCTGCGTCAGTCTACCTAGGCTCAAATCCCAGCTCCGTCTTGTGTGAGCTGTGTGACCTTGAGCTGGTCATTTAACCCCACTGGATCTCAACCTTCCCTCAGTAAAATCATACCTATCTCCTATGGCTGTTATAACGTGTTAAAAAGAGCTTTGTTAACACAGTGACATTAGAAACACACAGGAAGATGGAAAAGTAAAAAGAGAAGGGGAGGGGGCTGGCCTGATAGCTCAGTGGACTGAAGTGCCTGCTTAGGCAGAGCACTGTGGCCGGGATTCAATTCCTGGAGTGCCGTGCTGGCCCCACCCGTGGGGTGCACTGACATGGCGATTGAAAACAGGCATGGGGGCATGTGCCTGTAACCCCAGCACTTAGGAGGCTGAAAATAGGAGGATCACTATGAGTCTGATCTACATAGTAAGACCCTGTAGGCCCTGTCCTAAATACAGAAAAAAAGAAAAAAGAAAGAAGAGGAGAAAGAGAGGATGAATCAGAGAAATGCAGGGTGAAACTATTTTGGACACTTTAAAGATGGGTTTAATACATGTACTTGTTAAATCTACCAGCATGTACAACACAAACAATGAATCACTCCTAAATTGTGAGCTTTAGTTAGTAAATATACTGATGCTGGTTATATCAAATGTACCACACTGATGCAAAATATTAATAAAAGGGGGGTTGGTGAGATGGCTCGGTGGTCTGAAGCACCTACCTGGAACAAGCTAAGCAAAGCACAGGGACCACGGTTCAATCCCCCAGCACCACATGCCAGCCAGCCCCGCCCCCTGGTGGGCTGAGCTGGCCACACACACACACACACACACACACACACAAATAAAATTTATTAAAAAAAATATTAATAAAAGGAAGAGCTATGGGTGTTTGTCACAGTAGAGCATCTTGCTTCTCTGTGTGGCCTCAGTGACAGGTGACAGGTGACATGTGACACACAACACACAGTTTTGGTTTTGGGTTGAATCCTCAGCATCAAAACTAGAATAATGATGATGACAGAAACTGAGCCAGGGCTGGGGAGATAGCTCAGTAGAATAAGCGCTTGCCTGGCAAACACAAAGGCCTGAGTTCAATCCCTGGTTCCACCAAAAAAAAAAAAAAAAAAGAAAAAGAAAGAGAAACTGAGCCAGGTGTGGTGGTACCTGTAATCTCAGTACTTGGGAGGCTGAGGCAAGAGGATCATCTTAAGTTTAAAACTAGCCTGGGCTACAAAGTGAGTTCAAGAGCAGCCTGGACTACATAGTGAGACCTTGCCTCACACTTGTGTGTGAGGGTGAAGAGTTCATCTGTTCAATAAAATCTAAAAGTTACATAGCTTTAAAATAATGTACTGGGCGTGGTGGGTCATAACTAATCCCAGCTACTTCAGTGGGAGGCAAGAGTGCCAGCCTGGGCCACTTAGGGAGGTCCTTGCTCAAAACTATGAAAAGGGCTTGAGATACAGTTCAGCACTCTTTGGGTTCAATCCCTAGTACCAAGAGAAAAAGAGAGAAAGAAAGAGGAAGACACAAAAGAGAACGAGAAAGAAACAGAGATGGGAGGAGGGGCTAGGGTAAAAGGGGACAAGATGGGAAAGGAGGGGAGGGCGGAGGAAGGGAAGAGGGTGAGCAAAGATCCTAGGGCAGGCTATGGCAGCATAGATTATTCCTCTGGCAGGGACCCTGCCACCTGGCTGACTGGGTCACACCAGTCCCTCACAAATGCCTGAGTGCCTTGGGAGCAACCTGCTTTCCTAAAATATGCTTGGGCATCTGGAGTTTGTGACTATATTCCTGTGCACATGAGGCATAAGATGGCAGATAGAATATTCTTTCAAGTGTCTACTATGTGAGCATAAAGGTTCTTTCTTAGCCTCCTTCACAAAGGTACTGACCACAGCATTCCCTGCATTTGTACCACTAGATTATGGGGAAAATGGCCCCGAGAGAGATTCAGGATAGGTACACTAGCCATCTTTTTTGAAATGAAAGCCTCTGATCATGTCCCCCATGTTAAGTACAATCACCCAATGGGTATGTCTGTATGGAATACTTACAGTTTGTTCTTGGTTTTGTGGTGAACTGGTGGCACCATTTAATATCCACTGTAAGTTCTGCTCTCCCATGACCAGGCTGGACCCCAGGATAGCCGTGTTGGGAGTGGGGGTGATGGTTATGGTGGGACTGTTAGTTAGGACAGAGTTGGCACCCAGCGGCAGAGTCTGGACCATGGCTGGCAGGGGCTCAGTAGTACTTTGTGGTGGGGCTGGTGCTGCCACGGCCGATGCCACCGCTGCTGCTGACGCAGAAGCCCCAGCCACAACAGAAAGTCCTGGTGCAATGGGCTGTGGTGCCTGGGGGTGCGGAAGAAACTCTTGATGATTAGCAGCAAACTGCGTGCTGTGGAGAACAGGCACTTCCGGAGGTTGTAAGAGAGCAGGGGGGTTGCCAAATGCAGCTCGCTGGGAACCAGGTCCTAGGGAGGGAGCAGGCGGAGGAGCAGGCAGAGCTGAGGCTGGCAGCAGAGGCTGGGGTGGCTTGGAGATGCCAGGCTGCAGTACAAGCGGGAGAGATAAAGATGCTGAATTTCCTGGGGGTGGCGGGACATCACTGACTGACTCTGCATCACCATTAAAACTTTCAATCAAGGCAGCTGGTAAGAAAAAGAAATAGAAACATATATACACATCCCAAGCCTTATGCACAACAACACAGTCATTACAGGCTGAACAAGAACTCAGGCACCCTGGGGCCGGCTCCCTCACTGCAAGCAGGGCAGCGCTATGCCCCTCAGTGGCACGGCGCCACATCTGTGGGTCAACACGCTTCCCAGCCAAGGTCTAACATGGGATAGCGCGTCTTCAGGCTCTCCGGAGCCTCCTTTTCCTTTTTTCTTTTTGATATGACTAGTAAACACAGACAGATTTCTTTCCATCTGAAGCTTGTATGTGGGTCCTATTCACTCACCAACAGGGTATAAAGGAAAAGCTTACAGCTCTTCCCATCTTTTGAAGCCACAGAGATTCTGGGAAAGAAGACACTTGTTTGGAAGCTGAGTGAAGTCAGAGAGAAGATGGAATTGAACTGAAAGGCTCATTTTCAGAGCCTGCATAGAAGGTTTGCTTCATTTAAATTAATTTAAATATTTCTCGTTGCCTGCCATTGAACATGTTGACTGTGAGTTCCCTTTCCCAGCTGCAACATGAACAAGAAGAGAGCATAACAAACCTGTCTGCTGAGGGTCTTCCTGAATTGCTGTATCATCTGAATCCTGGAACATTGATTCAAAGATGATTGCTGGTGAAATTGTGCTGAGGTCCTGGCCCTGGGTCTGATGGAGGGAGGGAGGGAGAGAGGGAGAGAGAGTGCGCTGTGAGACCTGGCATCGTGGGACAGCTCCTCACCATTAGAAAACACAGCTCATGTAGTGGAACTAGAATGAGCTCTTGGTATGCTTCCTGCGCCTACCTTCTCCTGCTGCAAAGTGACCTGAGATATATGTGATCTCAGGAGCTGTTAAACTGCAACTTGCAGGGTGACTGCCTGTTTTTATAAATAAAGTTTTACTGCAACACAGCCACAGCCATTCATTTACATGGTATTTATGCTGCTCTCATAATACATCAGCAGAGTTAAGAAGTTGTGACAGAGACCATGTGGTCCACTATGCCTCAAATATTGAGTATCTGGTCCTTTACCAAAAAAGCTTGCCGGGGCCGGAAAGATGACTCAGTAGAATAAGTGCTTGCCTGGCAAGTGCAAGGGCCTGAGTTCAATCCCCAGTTCCGCAAAAAAAAAAAAAAAAGCTTGCCAACCTCTGTTCTAAAGGATCAAATCCATATAAAAGTAGGATTGTGCAGTATTCATTACTGGTACAGTTAGTCCCTTTTGAAACTCACATTGGAATTTAATCACTGGTGAAGTGTTAAAGGGCAGAAACTTAACCTGACTCTGGGTTTAGAGGTGAGGCCTTTAGGAGGACGAGGTCATCAGCGTGCCCCCTCCCAACTGAATACTTGTGGCCTGATGACAAGAGGGAAACACAAGCTCGGCCCTCTAGGACGATATGGCCACAGACAACAAGAAGGAAAGAAGCCCAGTGTGGCAGCACACCACCAGCAAGCCTAGGTACTCAGCAGACTGAGGCAGGAGGATTAAAAGTTCCAGGCCGGTTTGGGCAATTTAGCAAGATCTTATCTCAAAATAAAAAAACAATTTAAAAGATGGGTAGAGTCTGGGAATGTAGCTAAGTGGTAGAGTACCCCTAGAGTCAATCCCCAGGACCACGTGATCCCCCAAAATACACACACGCAGAAGAGACAAGAATATACACACAGAATACACACTTCTTTCCTGTCTTCTGGCACACGATGCCTGTACCACCTCTGGTCTCTGACAGTGAGGGCATCAACGTGTGAAGCCCTGGGACCCTGAACCCACAAAATCAACAAGCCAAATCTTAGTCTGTGGTATTATTAGAAAAAAAAAAATCTGGATTAAAATATTGACCTGCCATTCATTTTTCTTGTGTAATAAGAATGGATTGTGAACGTTTTTCAAGGTCATTATATACAGTCTATGATTTTCTTTTCTTTAGGGATTGAATGATCCCCAGTCCTTTTCATATTTTTCTTTAAGACAACATTGTGCTAAGTTACCTAGGCTTGACCTTGCCTTCCTCCTGTCCCAGTTTCTTTTCTCTCTCAGCCTCCTGAGATGCTGAGACCACCTACAGGGATGCACCACCATATCTGGTCTGTGATACTCTAATACTACACATGGTAAGCAATCAAACAAATCAAAGAAACGTACAATGACAACGAACAAAGATAGTGTTGGAATTAATAAAAGGCAGAGGCACTTAAAAAGATAAAAGGGTGGGGGATAGGGAACCCACAGGATGCCTGATGATCTAACTACTGAGAGGCACTCAATAACACAGCCACTCTTCATTGTAGTTAAGGGAAGGGAAAATTGCAATCCCTTTATCCACAGTCACCTCCACCACAGCAGTCTACAGGACAAGGGTGACAAAGGCGCCAACCACAGAGGTGCAGGCAAGTGACAGCATGGGAAAGCAGGGGCAGCCAGAGCAGACAATGCAGCCTTCTCTGTGCCTTGGGCTGGATGTTGCCTGGGACTAAGCTGGCTATGGGTCACCAGAGCTCAAGAATGGACCGAGATCTGGATTTTTAGGTAAAATCTACCACTTTATAAATAAAAACAAGTCAATGAAAATAACCTAAGAGCAGAGTCTAGATGAAATGAAAATTTTTCAGACCAGACTTTGCTTTAATGCCAACTTGTGTTTCTGGCTCACTTTGCAACAACCAGCATGAATGATCTGTAAGTATATGCAACAATATGGACTGATTTCTTAAACATAATGTTGCAAGAAAAAAAATACAGATGAAAAAGTATGTGATCTCAATTACAAAAGCACAAAAATAGGAATGTGGATGCAGTTCTTACAAGGACAGCCCTAGGAAGACAGAAAGGGGCCACAGGGTTGGTAGGAACATTCGTGATGGTCTCGGTACTGGGTACACGGGTGTGATGAGCTGTGATAAATCATCAAGTTGCACACTTACACTGCCCTTTTCCATCTGTACACTGCACTTCAATTAGAAAAAGTTTTTTTTTATTTGTTTCCCGTACTGGAGACTGAACACAGAGGCTTTCCACTGAGCAACACTCTCAGTCCTTTTTATTTTGAGACAGGGTTTCATTAGGCTGGACTGGGATTGCCACCCTACCTCAGCCTCCTAAGTAGGTGGGGTCACAGGTGTGTGTCAACACATTAGACAAAAAAAAAAAAAAAAGAAGAAAAAGAAAGTCTGGAGCCACCACCAGACTTCAGGGTAAACCCTGGGCAGAGTGAGTGGGAACCACTCTCCAGGGGAGAAGAGATAGAAAGGGCTGTGCCTCTGGGCCTGGAGCAAAGAGCAAGAAGCATGGGGCCAGGGAGATGGTTCAGTGGAATGAGTGCTTCCCTGGCAAACTCAAGGGCCTGAGTTCAATCCTGGGTTCCACAAAAAAAAAAAAAAAAAAAAAAAAGAGCAAGGAGCAGAAGGACAGGGAGCCATCAGCCAGGATGGCTCCTGGAACTCTGCACCCAGAAGGCCCGGTGGAACCTCCCTACCTGCACCCACCCTCGGTAACGAGAAAGGCCTGAGCAAGCCAGAGTCAGTTTCTAGGACAGGCATAAATGTGGCAGTTCAGAAACTCAGAGAGGGATTATCTCATATGAATTTACATTTGGCTTTGGCAAGTCTCAGTTTTTACAAAACAAAGCAAAAGAAACTGGGTGTGGTGGCACAAGCTTATAACCCTAACACTTAGAAGGCTGAGCCAGAAGGACTACTGAAGTTTGAGGCCAGCCTGGGATCATAGTGGGTTCAGGACCAGTCTGAAACACAGAGCAAGACCCTGTCTCAAAAAACCAAAACAAAGCAAAAGTATAGAGCTATTCTCTGTTGATGTAAACTGTGGTAGAAATGCTCTTTTTAAAAAAAATATATTTAGCACGGGATCTACAGGATCTCACTACACAGATCGGACTCATAGTGACTCTCCTGTTTTCAGCCTCCCAAGTGCTGGGATTACAAGTGTGCACCACCACACCTAATCTCATTCACCATCTCAGCGCACACTGGGGGTGGGGCAGGCACGGCACACCAGGCATCAAACCGGGGTCCCTGTATCTACCTTTGCAGGTGCTTTAATCTGCTGGCTATCTGGCTGGCCCAGCCTCCTTTTCTTATTGGTTCACTTTGTTTTATTTTGACCCTGCTGCCTCAGCCTCCTGAGTGCTGGGATTACAAATGGGCACCAACATGCCCAGCTTCTTGCACATTCTCAATATACTCTTATACCAGTTATCTATGGTGAACCTAGGGCTCCAAAAAGTTCTTTAATCAGTCAGGCATGGTGGTGCACCCCTGCAATGCCAGCACATGAGAGGCTGAAGAGGGAAGATTGCCATAAAATCAAGGTCGGCTCCATTTCAAAAGAAAAGAAGAAAAAAAAGAAAAACTCCTCACTCATTTATCATAGTCCTGGCCAGAGTAGACCTTTAAGACATTTAATACAGTTCAACCGTAAAGGAACCCTGCACCCAGAAACCTAGGCAAGGTAACTCAGAGGGCTTCTAGGCCACCTGGTATATAAATTTCTTTTAGAAACTAGTTCTGTGGTGCTGGGTATGGTGGAACATACATGGAATCCCGTCAATTGGCAGGCTGAGGCAGGGTCCCTGTTGAGTTCAAGTCTATGTGGATTACAAAGTGAGACTCTGTCTCAAAAGAAAGAAAAAAAAATTATTTTTAAAAAATGTATTTGGTACAGGGTCTCGCTACGCAGCTCAGACTTGTAGTGATCCTTTTGTTTCAGCCTCCCCAGCACTGGGATTACATGCATGCAACACCATGTCTGGTCCTGGTGGCCAGCTCGGCACACCCGGGGTGGAGCCGGCATAGCATGTGGTATTGAGGATTGAACCCGGGTCCTTGAGCTTGCCCAGGCAGGCACTTAGGCTGCTGAGATATCTCTATGGCCCCCAAAATTATTTTGAAATGTGAATGTGACTAAAAATATCACATGAAGTACCTAATATTTTTGCCTTTGTTCTTCAGATTGATATACTTCAACTTAATAATTTGTCTGCTGTTATTTCTGACCTCTTGTTGTATTCATTCATTTATTTTATTTTATTTTTTTATTTTTTTATTTTTGGCTGGCTCAGAATGCCTTCAGGGTAGGTTTGGTTGGCATGAGTTCTGGGGATCGAACCACAGCAACCTAAGCCTGACTGCTTTGTTGAAGCAGGCACTTAAAGAACTGAGCCAAGGGGCAGGCCCCCTGTATTCATTCATTTAATTTCTTTTCTTTTCCATTTAATTTCTTACATGGTATTTTTTAGTTCTAGAATTTTCACTTGGGACTTTTTTTTATAGTTTTTATTTTCCTAGGGTTTCCTATTTGTTCAATCATTCCTTTGTTCAAACATATTCTTTCATATTCCTCTTTTTTGTTTTTTTGAGTTTTACATATAATCTTCATTTTAAAAAAGTTAATATGTGCATACAAGGAATAAAAACACAAGAAGCAAAGAACAAAGTCATTCGCAGGCATAAGCCCTTTAATTGGATATATCCTTCTAGGACCCGCCTGTCCACACACAAAATGTGATTTGTGTGACCAAGGTTGTATAGCATGTTCATTCATTCGTCTGTCTGTCTGTCTCTCTCTCTCTCTTTCTCTCTGTCACTCAGTCCCCCCCTACTTCTTTCATACAGTATATTCTTTGAGACAGGGCCATGCTACACAACTTAAGTTGTATATAGGCTGCAAAAGCAAGCACCTTGAACTCACTATGTAGCCCAGAATAGCCTTGAACTTGAGGGGGTCCTCCTGCCTCAGCCTCCAGAGTCTTAGGATTACAGGCTTGCATCACCATATCCAACTCCTTTATGTCCTTCAGTACATAACAACACTAAAAATCTTTATGAATTCAAACATCCAAATGGCTCATCGTGAGGTCAATCTCCACAGTATTTTTCTCTTCAAGCAGGGTCATGTTTAGACAGACTGTGGATTCAGTTACACTTCTCAGAACAATGTTGATTTATCCGACTTGAACGTTCTGTAAACTCAGTGTCCCTTGCAGCGCACAGCAGCTGCAACATTAGTTAATCTTGCTGGTCTTAGCTGAGCTACCTAGTCTATCCCATACATCCTTAATTCCCAGGTAAGCCACAGACTTGAGCAATTTACGTACAGAGAACGAGGCTCCCTGGCAGCTTCTTCTTTCCTTGGCCATTTCCCTTTAGTTTCTAGTGCCATGCTCATGTGAACCCTAGGTTTTCAAATCAGCAAAACTGAGTTCTCTTGAGTCTGGCCACCTCTTCTGGTGCCAACAGGGGCTTGCGCAAGGTCTGCAAAGTCACCCAGCCCTTTTGAGATTTTCTAAGTGACCTTGTGTTCCAAGGCTACCTCTGCTTGTTGCTACTTCCTCAATGGTGCTCTCATATAATTCTTTTCTACGTTCTGTGTAGCATTTGAGGCTGTCTTCTATGGGAGAGCTGGTCTCATAAAAGCAACTCTGCCACTCCTAAAAGGAGAATCAAGGGCTTCGAGTACTTATATAAAAATTCACTTTCAGATGTGAATCCCAAAAGAAACAATATTTATTTGATTTTAAAAACTAAAAATCTTTTTGAGATGAAGTCTCACTGTGTTGCTAAGGCTGGCCTGGAACTCCTGGGCCCCACTGATCCTCCTCCATAGCTAGACCATAGGCACATGCCACTGTATCTGACTAAGATCTCTGGTTCTTTCTGGCTGGCTCTCTCGCTCTCCTTTCTCCTCTTCCTCCTTTTCTTTTCAGTACTGGGGATTGAACCCAGGACCTTTTCACTGAGCTACAATCCCAGCTCCCATGTATATATATAATTTTTTTGGTAATATTTTGAGACAGGGATTTTCTATGTTGCTAAGTTGCCTGGGCGAGGTTCAAACATGCAGAGTTCCTGTGTTAAGTCTCCCCGAGTGCTGGGATGACATCTGTACCCCACAGTTCCCCCAGAACTACACTGTTAAGAAGTGCTGCAGCTGACTCCCAAGAACCCACCTTTAAGAAAGAGAAGCTATTTCCCAGCATACACAAATCCCTCAGTCTCTATTCAAACATTCTGATTGCATTTATTCATTATGTATACAGTGATGGAAAAAATCCAGCTCTATTTCCTCACCAGCAAACATCAAACTCAAAATTAGTTTTAGCAACCTAGGAAAACACTCAGATTGTATGAAAGAAGCTGTATGAGTTCAGACTCAATGCAGGGGTCTCTATCATCATGCAGACATGGGAAAGGATAGAAAACATACGAGTGAGAATCAAAGCACTTAGGCTGAGATAGAGTGGGCCTGTCTCAGTAGAGACCAGTCTAACTTCTCTTCAAAAAGCCAAGTAAGTGGGCTATAGGGAAGAAGGCTGAGCCAATCAGAGAAGGTCTCCAACTGGAATTCTGGCGACATCTTACAGTGCTAGACTTGAGTCCTGAAAGGAAAAACCCTGACTTCTTGGTTAGCACTTACGCACAGTCCTGGCACGGGGCCTGGAACTCAATAAATCGTTGTTAATGGACAGAAAGGAAACCTTCTGGGGCCCAGAGGCTAGAGTGAGTGACTTGAGCCAACACATCTTATACAAAGGACTGAACAACCTCTCCCAATAATACTATTGTTATCAAAAGAAGGGTACAATCCCTAGTTGTTGGTGATTAAACACAGTTCCATCCGGACTACTTCACACTGGCCTTCCTCAATTTTCTACCCAAAAGTTCTCACTTTTTCCTACACCATATCCCAGGTATACTTACTGTATTGGAATTTTCTCCCAATTCAGAGTCTGTGGACAGGAGGTGCAAGTCACTCAGATAAAGTGAGTGATTCGTATCCTGTGAAAGAGAAAAAACTAGAAATGAGTATCAAAAATCAGGATTCAGGGTAGCACTTCATAATACCATACATGACTACACTGCAGCTATGGTTCCAAATCTTTGCAGGCATGACATGGAGAGGTAGGGCCCACCCAAAGCAAGGGCTAAGCACACTACTTCACTTTTTTTCTTTTTTTCTCAGACAGGGCCTCACTATACAACTCAGGCTGGCGATCCTCCTGCCTCAGCTTCCTGAGTGCTGTGATTATAGGCGTGTGCCACCACACCTGGGCCTATCATTTCACCTTTAAAATTTTATATTTGTACCGTCTATTTCTTTTTCTTCTCTCTCTTTTTTTTCTGTATTTTTTAGGGAAGGGTCTACAGGGTGTTCAGGGTCTCATTACTAGATCGGACTTGTAGTGATCTGTCTGTTTAGAGCCTCCCAAGAGCTGGAACTACAGGTGCATGCACACCCAGTCTCAACTGCCATCTCAGTGTGGGCCAGCACGGCAGGCCCAGGGATCAAACCCCCGGCCCCTGCGCTTATATTTCTGAAAGATAGTTAACAGTTTCTAAATTATTAGATGACTTAGGTTCCAGAGTAATAAATGCTATAATAATATGCAAGTAATAATACTTGTGTAATTGGTTTCATCATTTATAAAGTGATTTCACACGACTCACCTGTTGCTCATATAAACCTTGGAGCATTACTCTATAACCCATTTGAGGGATTTTTTTTTTTTTGCTCTGAATGCCTTCAGGGCAGGTTGGGCTGGCTTAAGTTGTGGGGATGAACCACAGCAACCTGAGCCTGACTGCTTTGTTGAAGCAGCCACTTAAAGAACTGAGCTAAGAGGCAGGCCCCCCATAACCCATTTGAAATATGAGAAAACCAAGGCTATGCCAGTGGGGGTGATGCATCCCCAAGCACACAACTGATCAGCAGAAGACAAACCTGGTGTTTTTGTTTTTTTGCAGAACCAGGGATTGAACTCAGGCTCTTGTGCTTGCCAGGGAAGCGCTTATTCTACTGAGCCATCTCCCTAGCCTCAAATACTAGTGCTTTTGACTGACAAGTCCATGGTTCTGTTGAGGACTGTCGTGTTCTCAGTATGGGCACCTCGGGGGTCCTGACTCAGGGCGGGACTGAGGGTTAACTACTGAAATCCTGCTGCCAGGCTAATGCTGACCTCTCGACTCCTACAATGTTAGTCACAATACGTACACTTTGGTGGGGGGGGCTGCTTAGCTCTTCCTACTGCATGCACTCAACAATACAAAAATGCCCCTCATCCACAGTGCTATTTTCCAGTTTTGATTACCCAGGGGCAAAACATTAAATTCCAGAAAGAAATAATTTCAAAGGTTTTTGATTGATTGGTTAATGTTTTGGGACAGAGTCTTGCTATGCAGTATAGGCTAACCTTGAACTTATTTATATAGCCCAGGATGACTCTCACAGTGATCCTCCTGCCTCAGCCTCCTGAATGCTGGGATTACAGGCATGTGCCACCATGCCCAGCAATTCCTAAACTTTAAATTGCACATCAACCTGAAAAATGTGACATATCACACCCACCATCTTGGCCAGGCTATCTACTCTACCCATGTTAGTCAATCAGTAGCCACCTGGGCCATCAGACCAACTGCCACAGTGCTACAGGCCTGTGTTCAAGCAACCTTTATCTTACGTAAGAATGGCCCTAAAGCACAAAGGTAATGATGCTGGCAATTTTATTATTTTATATTATCAGTCTCCTACTTTGCCTAATTTATAAGTTAAACTTTTTTTTTTTTTTTTTTTTTGTGGAACTGGGGATTGAACTCAGGCCCTTGCGCTTGCCATGGAAGTGCTTATTCCACTGAGCCATCTCCCCGGCCCCTATAAGTTAAACTTTAATGTATGTAAGTATAGGAAAAAAAAATATGGCATCCATGGGGAGGTTGGACATGTCCCCTGCAGATCAGCGAGAGCCTGTACATTCGCTGAACATCTGCTATGTATCAGCAACTGCTCTGGATCCTGGGATGCTAATATGAGCATAACAGACTCCCTGACCCTGTACAGCTTCTACAGTAGTGAAGATAAAACAGATATACAGTGTGCAGAATGATGCTAAGTGCTATTAAGAGTGAAAGGAATACACAATATTGAGCTAAGAGTTTTTTTGGGTTTTTTTTCTCTTTTTATATTTTGTTTTGTGGAACCAGGAATTGAACCCAAGGCCTTCACAATGAGTAATATCTCCAATCCTTTCTTATTTTCATTTTTGAAGTTTTTGTTAACTCACCCAGGCTGGGCTCAAACTGCACTCCTCTTGCCTCGGCTTCCCCAAATGCTGAGATTACAGCACATACACCCCGCCCCAGTGAGGGGTTGTTCTTTTATTAGATGGTTAGGGAAAGCCTCACAGGTAAAGGGCATCTCAGTGAAAACTGGAGAAAAGAGGGCAAGGACCATTCATGCGTCTGAGCAAAGTGCTGCAAGCAGAGGGCCCAGCACATACAGACCTTCCTTGGTTCAGGGATCCATAAAAGAGCAACAGAGGTGAAGTGGAAACATGGCCAGGCCAGAGACACCACACACCCAGGGAGCGCTGGAATGATTTGGACACTTATTCTAAATGATTTGAGAACTTCTGGCGGGCTGTGAGCAGACAAGGTATCTGCGCCATGGATTAGAAAGACAGACCTGGGTGAACAGGCTACAGCAAACTGGTGTCAGGGAAAAGGGAAGGGAAGAAGCCAACAAGTCTGTCTAGCAGGTTACTGTGGTGACCCAAGTCCACAGACAGTAAGCAGAATGAGGGAAGTAATCAGAAGAGAGACTGGCTTCCAGACACACTCTCAGGGAGAGTTGGCAGACTGCTGGTGCATGTGGCATGCGGGGGTGCAGGGGATGAGGGAGTAGGGGGAGGTAGGGTGGTTTTAGATACAAGATTTTTGGCTCAGTCACTAGAAAAACCTGGCTGCCATTTACTGATCTGAAAAGACTATAGGAGGAATAGGTTTGGACATGTGAAGTCAAGTGGAGAAGAGGAGACACTGCCTGGGTGGGGATGCTGGGGAGGTGGTGAACTACGGGCGCCTGCAGCCATGGGGAAGACCTCACCCGGGGATGGAAGGCAAGTGGAGGGCACGTGAAGCTGAGATTCCACCTCTCCCTGTTGGAGGGCTTGAGGTGAGGGTAGGTCTGCAGACTGAGTGTTGGTGCACCCCAGTGCTCCCAGGTAGGTAAACTGTTAATGGATTGCTACAAAAATGAGAAAACTAATTACATCACATAAATGTAGCTTAGCAGACAAGTTCAAAAATTTGTAAATTACCTGTTTTCTTTTTTTTTTTTTTTTTTTTTTGAGACAGGGTGTTGCTCTGCAGCTCAGGCTGGCCTTGAACTCACTTCACAGCCCAGAATGGCCTAGAACTCATGGTGATCCTCCTGCCTCAAATTTCCCAAGTGCTGGGATTACAGGCACGCAGCACCATGATGACAGGCTTCTGGCTTTTACAGATAAAGAAACTGAGGACAAGGAACTCATCTGCCCAAGGTCATGGGATTAGTGATGGATTTTGGCTTTGAATTCAGGTAGCTGAGCTTTGGCCTCTTCACAACAAATTCAATTCTGTCCCTTGTGACAAAGTGTGAGAACTGGTTCTGCAATCTACTGCCTGCCTATGTTAGACTAAGGACAAGCTCTGGATACCTAGGCAAATTATTTAATTTCTCCTTGCCTTGAGGAGAAATTCTTAATCAGTAATACCGAGATAATAATAGTGCTGACCTATTATTGCTAATAAAACTCAGGGTGATTGGGGGAGACTCCTTTGAAAGAGATACCACAGTGGTGTTTAAAAATTGAGCACCGGGGCTGGTGAGATGGCTCAGTGGTCTAAAGCACCTACTTAGAACAAGCTAAGCTAAGCAAAGCACAGGGACCGCGGTTCAATCCCCCAGCACCACATGCCAGCCAGCCCCGCCCCCTGGTGGGCTGAGCTGGCCACACACACACACTAAATAAATAAATAAATAAATATTTAAAAAATAAAAAAAAATAAAAATTGAGCACCACAGAATTAGAATATGTTACTGTCCCCAAAATCAGAATCATGCTATATACTAAGAGCGTCAAGCTGGGTGCAGTGTCACATGCCTATAATTCTAGCACTTGGGAGGCAGAGGCAGAGGCAGCAGGAACATCAGGATTTTGAGGCCAACCTGGACTATGTAGCGAGATCCTTTCTCAAAACCCAAACCAAACAACAAACAAATATATATATTAAAAATTTCAGTATTCCAATGGGGATAAATGAACACGCAAGTCTAGAATTCTAAGAGGGATCCAGGCTAGAGATACCACCGTGGACTGAGAGGCAACACCAAGGACATGTAAGGCCTGACAGCAGGACCAGACGGCGTTCTCCCTATTTATTGGAGAGTGAACAGGGCTCACCCTGAGATGACAAGAAGCAGAGGTGGGAGGAGGAGAAAGTATAGAGAAGGGAGAGGTGCTGAGCAGCTCACTTGCCAGTTACAGCAATAATCCAGGAAAAGGTCACATGGGTTGAACACGGTCATCAAAAGTGATCAGATACTGGGTATATTCGGAAGGCACAGCTAACAACACACTTTGCTGTATCAGCTTCTTCTTCTTTATCCATAAACCAGGAAGATAAAAATATAGTCGTTCTCATTTTCCAGGGCTCAATAACGCATTAGAAGTAACAATAGTAAATTAATCCTCTGGAATGGTGCTGTAAGCGATCAGGAAATACAGAGGGGGTTGGAAAGAACACCACCATCTACAGCTCCACCGAGGCTTGTTCTGTGGCTCAGTGTCTTCAGTCAGTGACTCTCAGACCTGGCTTACAGATAGTTCAAAAGAGCAAGGACCAACCTAAGCACTGGGCCACACACCTGTAACTCCAGTACTCTGGCAGGCTGAGGCAGGAGGATCAAAAGTTTGAGCCCAACTCAGGGCAATCTAGTGACTTAGCAAGACGATCTTAAAAAAAAGAGAACAAAAAACACAAGGCTGGAGATATAGTTCAGTGTAAAAGCTCAGCTTTTTTTGTTTTGTTTTTGTATTTTAGGGAAGGGGCTACAGGTTGGGTCTCCTGCTACCTGCTACTCTCATGCAAACCCAAGGGTGTTCAGGGTCTCACTACTAGATCAGACTCATAGTGATCCTCTTGTTTACAGCCTCCAAAGAGCTGGGATTACAGGCATGTGCCACCACGCCTCAACTGCCATCTCGGCAGGGCCAGCATGGCAGGCCAAGGGATTGAACCCCTGGCCCCGGAGCCTGCTTGCTGGCACTTTAATCCGTGGAGCTATTTGGCCAGCCCTTAAAATCCTGGGTTTAAAAACCATTGCTGCCATACAAAAAAAAAAAGGATCCTTCAGACTTTGCTTACGTCTCCACTGACAGGTTAATGTATACATGAAACAACATTAACTCGTATTCCAAACTCAAGTACCAATGTGTCACTTACAGGAATGACTGGGGTAAACGATAATGACATTCTCTTAAAGAGTACTGGGGCAAATGCAAGGGCCTGAGTTCAATCCCTGGTTCTGCCAAAAAAGAAATAAATAAAGAGTATTGGGGGCTGGGGAGACAGCTCAGTAGAATAAGTACTTACCTGGCAAGCACAAGGGCCTGAGTTCAATCCCTGGTTCCACAAAAAAAAAAAAAAAGAAAAGAAAGAAAGAAAGAAAGAAGGAAAGAAAAAAGTAGGATGGGGGAGACAGTTCATTGGAATAAGTGCTCGTCTAGCAAGCACAAGGTCCTGAGTTTGATCCCTGGTACCACCAAAAAAATAAACATAAATTAAAAGAGTACCTAGCTGACCCTCTGAAAGCGTTTTTTTGAGACATGGTCTCGCTACATAATTCAGACTGGCTCTGACTCTCTGACTGTAGCCCAGGCTAGCCCCACACTCGCTGCAATCCTCCTGCCTCTCAAAGGGTTGGGATTACAGGTGTGCGTCCCCACACCCAGCTGCTGAAAGCTGTTTCTGCGACCTCTGGATTGCAGTGCACCTTCTTCTGCCATACCTGACAGAAATGAGGCAGAGCTAAAGTGCAGGCTTTAGCACAGGGCGTCTACCAAAATTTCTGGCTTCTGCTACCCTCCCGCAAAGCCAGGGATCTTGACCCTGATTTTGTCCTCTAGCTTGGATGCAGTGAAGAGATTTACACCTTTCTTATGAGATACAAACAACAGCTGTTCTGCGGTGCCCTGATCAAAACAAGAGACAACAGCACCACCCACCTCTGATCCATTGTGTTGTGGAAGTGCACTGTATGAGTGTCCCTTGTTATCGTGACCTTTCATGTGACTTTTGAGACTGTACTGAGTGCTGAATGTTTTCTCACAGCCGTTGCTGGGGCAGAAGAAGGGTCTTTCACCTGCAAGAATCACAGAGTAGTGTTAATTTCACCATAAAGTCATTTTACTGGATTAAGAAATCTGTCTTTCCTTGAGAGTGAAATAAATGTTTTTATGAGGGTTCAAGCAGCAGTTGTTAGAAGCTGAATAAACCATACGTTAGTCATCTCAGGCCTAAAATTTCCTGTGAGACAAAGCATTTGGAATGCCCACTCTTAGGAAGTTTAAGGAAGAAATTTTTTCTGGTGGGCTTTTTTAAAAAAGAATATGTCTGTATCATTTTCACTTCTTTTTTTCTTTCTTGCTTTTTTTTTAAAATGTATGTACTACAGGATCTCCAGGGTCTCACTACACAGTTCGGACTCGTACGGATCCTCCTGTTTTCAGCCTCCCAAGCTCTGGTGTTACAGGTGCGCACCGTCATGCCCAGTCTCAGTTGCCATCTCAGTGCGCCCCCGAGGGGCGGGGTTGGCACACACTAGGGATCAAACCCTGGTCCCTGTTTCTGCCTAAGCAGGTGCTTTACTCCACTGAGCTATCTGGCCACCCCCATTTTCATTTCTTAATTAGATTCTTGAATTTAATCTTTAGATCCTTTCATCTCTAAAAGAAATGCAAATCTTACTAGTGAAGGCTTAGCAGATTAGGCTCAGCCTGTCCACCTAGTCCCACAGTTCTCTGTAGAAACACAGGTATAGGATTGATAAAGGTTAAAAGGAAGAGCAGAAATCAGGCTGAACTCACCAGTATGTGTGCGGACGTGAGTTTTAAGGTGGTGGCTCGCTGCAAATGCTTTTCCACAGCCATCATGATCACAGCTAAATAAGGTGTTTGAGCAAAGAGAAATGGGAGTCACTGGTTAAGAGACTTTCACCCTCTACATCTCTTATAAATGCAATCTACACCAAAGTTTCTTAGAACTCAAGGTCAGATCGGCAACACTGGTTTCAGAGAATGGAATGAGGGGCAATTCTTGAAGAAACTCAGCAAGGCAGTGAGTCTGGGAGCTGAAGGAGCAGCAGGCCGGGGGTGAGTCCCCAGGCCCATAGGGAGGACACGTACACTGCCTGCTAACAAAAGCCTTCTGAACGTTTAACAGAGCTCTATTGACAGTGGGAGTCCACACGGAACATCTACAGCCAGACAAATGCTACAGATACTAAGAGTGGGTAAGGAGACTCACATGTACGCATGGGGTTTGAACTATAATCTGTCCTCACCAGAAGAGATATGTTATAGCAGCTGCAAGCCTCACCGTTCAGCTCCCTTTTCCTTTATTTTCCATAAGGGAGAAGTAATCTTTCTCCCTTCAGAACGAGGCACAGAGCTGAGTGATTCTTTTACAGCAGCTCTCACTTCCCATCTTAATTTGTCTTTGTGCAGACCTCTGTTATCTGTTCTCCTAGACTATAAATTCTTGAGAGGGCAGGCAGGGTCCACACTGCCCTTCACAACTGCTTAGCTCCTGAACATAGCAGACATTCACCACTTATCCATGTGAACATATCTATTTTAGTATAAACCACACTATAAATACTTTAAATAAAGCATTTTAATTATATATTATAATAATTATGTCAAGGTGCTCTCTAATATTTAAGAAAAAACAGCAGTTTTAATCACCCCCAAATAAATACATGTGCCTAGATAGAAATCAGAGGCCCTTTGCAGCCTGTGGAGAAGAGTAATCCAGGCTTCAGCGCATCCCACCAGAACCAACTAGCCTCTAACTGCTCTTGCCCTTAAAGAGGTCATGACTCAGGGATATCTCTGTGATTTAAAAACTTAATTCCATTTAATTGGTGTCTAAAAGCTAACTATGCCTGAAGATTTTTAAATTGCTTCTAAGTATGTAGTCAGTCGTTTGAAAATGATAGGCACCATATTTAATGCCATAAACACAACAACAACAACTCCTGTCAAAATTTAAAGATATTATTTACGGGTAATTTTCCACAATATATTTTACGTTACATCTAGGGAAATCCTTACAAACAGATTATCTCATAGAAAATATCAATAATCATCCCAAAGTTGTTTCTGAACACCTACTTGAATGCCTTGAACATCCTATGACAGAGACGAAAGCAGATGGTACAAGTCTCTTTCTCAAGCATACACATTAAATGTGTATAAGCGTTGATGGATACATGAAATGTGCCACCCCATGTATCTTTATACACAGGTAAGATTCCATAAAGCAACAAAGGACAGGTAATAAACCACAATACCCATCCCAGTCCTAAGAGTTCCCACCCCTCGCTTTCTCCTACATCACTCCCTCCCTGCCCCTCTTCAGTTCTTTGGAGAGTGACCTCCCCAGTCCTCACAGTACTTTGGGTATCTCACATGCCTCAGACACTGTCTGCTTACTTGTAATTCTTTTTCACCACATCATGGTTCTTGAGGGTAGACTGATTCTTAGTATTTCCCTAGCACTATTTTAAATACCTACAACATTTCTGAGTTTCAACAAATATTTCTTGAAAATAAAGTAAAATCCTAGGTGTAACGGCGCACGCCCATAACCTCAGCTACCTCAGGAGGCTGAGGCAGGAATCTCTCAGCATGAGCTAACTTAGCAAGACCCTGTCTCAAAGTACAATTTTTTAAAAAAGTGCTTGGGACATAGCTCAGTGTGAAGGCCCTGGGTTCAATTCCCACTAATACAAAAAAAAAAAGGGGGGGGGGAGTAAAGGATAAGGCCAAAGGTCATCGTGCAGAGAGAATGGCCCTGGTGCCTACTGTATTACTCTCACCTGAAGCAGCTCGTTACAGCTCAGGTGAGGAGTCCCTACAGAACATCAGCATCAACACACCCAGCTAAAATCCAATAGGTAACAAACAGAAAATGGCAGGACCTACCGAAATGGCTTTTCTCCTGTGTGGGTTCGAATGTGCTTCCTCAGATCACTGAGTGTGGTGAAGTATTTGCTGCAGCCTTCAGATTCACAGTTAAACGTCTTCCCTGTGTGAAGCCTCTGATGTGCTTTCAGTCTGCAAAACATCCCAGAGAAATGCCTGGTGAGACAATGGACAGCCCGGCCTCCCCGCGCCAGCTGCATGCGCCCGGGATTGAGTGTGTGGGACTCCTACGTCCTCAGCATGCGTACACAGCACGTCTCACCCCAGAGGGCAGTTCAAAGAGCTAAGCGCCGCAGAGCTGAGAGCAGGACTCAGACACACTACACACAATGGGAGGCCAGGCGCCACATTCTACTGGATGGGGACCCTGAACCAGTCAGTCTCCTGTGTTCACACACACTGGCTATCATCAGTCCACAATGAGTACTTTCTAAGGGTGTCATTTCTGTTATTATATAACAAATACTGGACACTAATGTAAATCCCTAATACACACATGGAAAAGAGAAAAGCCATCAAATGGGCAGCTCTTTTCTCTCTTTTTTTTGGCAGTCTCACTATGTAGTTCAGCTGGCTTCGAACTCATGCAGCCGTCCTCCTGCCTCAGCCTTCCAAGTGCTGGGATTACAAGAATCACCACCACAACCAACTCATTTCTTTCTTTTTTTTTTTTATGGTACTGGGAACCAAAGTTCAGGACCTGGTGTCTGCCAGGCAGGTGCTTGTGACACCCAGCTATATCCCTGTCCCTTGTTTCTCTTTTTTTTTTTTTACTGGAAATTGAACTCAGGCCCTTGTGCTTGCCAGGCAAGTACTACACTGCTGAGCCACATCCTTGTTTTGTGTGTGTGTGTGTGTGTGTGTGTGTGTTCTGCTTTCTGAGACAGGGTCTTGCTTTGTAATTCAGACTGGTCTTAACTCACTATGTAACCCAGGCTGGCATGGAACTCACAGCACTCCTCTTGCCACAGCCTCTCAAGTGCTGGGATTACAGGCATGCACCATCACGCCCAGCTCCAGCACCTCATTTCCAAGGGCAGAAAATGTTGTATCAGGGAAGGTAGGAAAGAAAATTATAGAATCCTTAGTATAAAGGAACTGCACCAAAAGGAATGAATTACTCTACATTCACTACCTGTGCGTTGCTCCACAAGACGCAAAACTAAACACATGCACTGTCATCTCCAGCCAACCCCAAATACATTCATCTTTAAGTAAATAGCTGTGAGTATGAATTTCAAAGCCCTGCAAGTGAACAGCTCTCTTGCCCAAGGAGAAAGAGCTCTGTTGTCACAGCACCAAGAGTCAGGGGCTGGTGACATGCAGAGAAGGGGCTGACCTGTACAGCGTGTTGAATGCCTTTTCACAGCCCTGCACATCGCACTCAAAGGGCTTCTCTTTCGTGTGTACTCGCACATGGATCCTGAGGCTGTAGGAGGTGAGGAAGGCCTTGCCACAGCCCTCCTGGTTACAGACGAACGTGTACTCTCCTCTGTGAGTCTTCTGGTGGGTGCGCAGGTTGCCTGCTGTGCTGTAGGTTCGGGGACAGCCCTCAAAGGTGCACTGGTACCGCTTTACCTGGCAGATAGAGGAAACCACATCAGTAGGACAAAAGGTCTCAGTTCTCAGGAGGTACAGACAATACAAATTAGTTGGCTGCTTGGTTTTGTCATGTTAGGGATCAAACTCAGGGTGCTCTACTCTTGAGCTACATCCCCAACTATACACATGTGCAGTCCTGAGACTTGAACTCAGGGTCTTCACAGTGAGCTATCTCCCCAGCCCGTTTACTTTCAGACACTGACCAGGTCATCTAAGATGGGCTCAAACTTGCAATCTTTCTGCCTCAGCCTCCCAGAAGGCTGCGATTATAGGCATGTATCATCTGACCCAGCACCCTTTCATTTTTCATTTTGGGACAGGACCTCAATAAATCCCATCCTCTTTCTGAGACA
Organism: Octodon degus; assembly: GCF_000260255.1. NCBI lineage: Eukaryota > Metazoa > Chordata > Mammalia > Rodentia > Octodontidae > Octodon > Octodon degus. Next base: position 5,628,781 of record NW_004524706.1, read on the forward strand.
TGGTCTTACAATGTAGCGTAGGCTGGCCTCAAACTCAAACCCATCATCCTGCCTCAGCTTCCTGATTGCTAATATTATAGTTGTGCACCACCACCTGGCAGACTGCCCATGCTTGACTCAAATTTGTATTCCCCTTGCCTCAGCCTCTCCACATGCTAGAATTATAGACATTTATTCTTTCTTTCTTTCTTTCTTTCTTTCTTTCTTTCTTTCTTTCTTTTTCAATATAGTTTCTCTGTATAGTTCATTCTGGCCTTGATCTCACTTTTGCAGACCCGACAGCCTTGAACTTGCTACAATCCTGCTTCAGCTCCAGGGTGCTGGGATTACAGGTGTATATGTGTGTACTTTGTTTTTGCTTTTATTTTGTTTTGTTTTCTTGCAGGACTAGGGATTGAGCCCAAGGAGCATTGAGTTACATAACAAAATTCAAGGCTAGCCTGCACTGCACTATACAGTGAGACCCTATCTTAGGAAAAAAAAAAAAAAGAAAAGAAATATCGAACAGTTGCAAAAGTACTTCATAAATTATTTGACACTATGTGTACATCATGGTGCTGGCAGTACATACTCATCAGCCTTAACCAACACCCTCATGCTCAACTCTTCAATCCTGACCCCATCCAGATCAGCCACAGCCCACCACAACGCACCAAGAACACTGCCGCTGCTCTCCCAACAGCTGCAGCACCATGTCCTTGCAATGTGCTCCATCTCACAGCTTAAAATGTGAGTCAGGAATTTCTGTCTTTAAGGTGAGCCAGTTGGAAAGATACAGATGCAGAGAAACTATTACACAATGTGCTGAGCTTCAAACAAGGCGCTTTGGGAATGTAAAATCAGAATTTCTAAGACTGTAAAAGAAAGACTAGGAATAAGTGAAGGCCTACATAGGTCAGGGTATCACTCTGAAATTAAGTTGTTTTGTTTTGTTTTTTTTCTCATTTATTTATTTCTTGGGTGAGCTATGATGACTTCCTCAGACAAAGCAGGCAGAAAGGGTATGCCTGAAAAAGGGAAGAACATGGGACATGCGCGGAGCTCAATGAGTGCACTGCACTAGGGAACCACGAGCACTCGCAGTACATGGAAGCGAAGAGACTACAGAGGCTGGAGAGCAGAGTAAGGAAAATGAGGCTCAGCCCCAGGAGCTGTACTACCAAGAAACACTGGTGGGGTTTAACCCAGAGAATACCACAGTCAGAACAGGGCCAGGAGACCACCCAGACAGCACCGCGCAGGAGGGACGGGAGATGGAGAGAGCAGAAGAGAAAAGCAGCAACAGGTCAAGAGAGAGATGAGCAGAGTGTGACCAAAGAAGCAACTGTGGCCCTCCTGAGAGACAAAAACCAGAGAAATTAAGAGTGTGACTGGCTGAAAAAGAAAAAAATGAGTGGGACTGCCTAAAGGGACAGTGGGGTGTGGAGGAGTGGGAGGCACAGCTGAGACCAAGCCCAAGCTTATGGGCTGGATCACAGCTACCAGTACAGGGCTGGAGAGGCCAGAGGAGCAGCAAGTGCGAGTGTACAGTACACATGGACACACAGGCTGGAAGCTGCGGAAAGCCTACAGCAGGCCCCTTGGGTCCACAGTCAACAGCTGGCTTTCCTGTGTAAAAGGTAAAGACAGAGGCTCAGACTCAAGTCCCAGCCCTGCCACCTACTGTGTGACCCTAGGAAAATGAAACTCACTAAGCCTTGATTTGTCTATATACCAAGGAAAAAGCAAAAGTCTATCTTTTGGGGGTTGTTACCAGGTTTAAGAATCATTTGTGTGATGCATTTTAATATCACTGGCACATAGTAAGTATCCAACAAAATGATGGCTCTTACAAGAGGACAAAGAATAGACCCTGAAAATCACCAACAGGGACATACTGACTGGAAAAAGAGAAGCCCTTGATAGGGGAGGGAGAAAGGGATGGGAAAAGAGGCAAAGAAGAGCACTACAGAAGCCAAAAGAAAACAGTCTCAAAATGTCAAATGTCAGAGAAAACAAGGAAGATAAGGGCTTGGAAAACAACTCAATCAGCAGCTAGGAATTCACTAATGACTCAGCAAGACTAGTTCTAAAAGGCATGCAGGGGGCAGAAGTCTGGATGAAAGCAAAAGAATGAAAGAGGAAGCAGAGAAAGAGCCTAGGGATGGTGAGCAGCTGTATAAGAGCCTTGAGAGTTGATCTTTCTCCCTTTCTATCTCAGTCTCCGTTTCCCTCCCTCTTTTCCTGCCTTGAACTTTAGGTGATCCTCCAGTGTCGGCCTCCAAAGTGCTGGGATTACAGATGTGTGTGTGAACACAACAGATCAGCTCTTGAGCAGATTCAGAGGGAGAGAGGTCCTGGAAAAAGTGAGGAATCTAGCAACACAATCCTGTGATCCCAACACCAGTGAGGCTGAGGCAGAAAGATCACAAATTCAAGAACAGCCTAGGCTACAAAGTAAGACCGGACAGGAAGGAGGGAGGGATGCAAGGAGAGAGGAAAGATGGACCACTCCCTCATATTCCTTACCTCTTTGGTCCACCCCAATATGACCTTGCACAGCCTTACGTACTGCCCACTCACCTATCACTGCTTGCCTTTCCCAAGGCATTACAGGATGTTCTTCCCAGATACCTGCTAAACTAAATGTTTCAACCACTGGTCTCAAGTCTCAGTGCCTAACTTTGAGGTAGGTGCCAGAATAATTCTAACACAGTGTTCCTCAGCTGCCATTCTGCTCAGAGGATAGCCTCAATCCCTTAGTCTGATATTCAAGAAATTTCCCAAGGCCTCTGCCACCTTCTTTCACATTACTCAGGAATGAGCCACGCAGGGGCCCTGTCTAGGCCCAGAGGAAACAGTGCACCTGTCCCCAGCTATGATTTGGAACTCCTACTTCCTTGCCTTTGTTCTTTCCTTTACCAGTTACTGGAAATGCCCAGTGTCTTTCTTTGCTTGTCTGAGTCTCTCTCTTCCTTCAATTCAAGCTGCACTGCTCCCAAGGTCTTCTATAATCACGCCTGTGCCCTTCTCTAAAGAACAGAAATATTTATACCATCCCTTTGGCACTTGGTATATATCATTAATTATCCTTTTCATGTGTATCTTCTGATTTCCCATCAAAAAGACAAACTTCTACCCAGGCATGATGGTGCATACCTGTAATCCCAGCACTCTGAGAGGCTACGGCAGGAGGAGCCCTAAGTGGGGAACTTAATGAGACCCTGACCCCAAATCAAAATATAAACAGGGGTGGGGATGTAGTTCAGTATAAAGGCCCTGGGTTTAATCCAGTTTCACAAAAATAAATAAGACTACAAACTTCTTCCATGCTGCCAATAGACATTTCAAAATAATCACTGACCAGTAAGGAGAACTGGAACTGCAGATTCTGCAATAAAGGAATCTATGTCTCAATCATAAAGCAGCAAAGGATGAGAACAGACTTCCATTCTTATGATGCTGCAACAGTTGATAACTTTGTGAAGAGTAACTGTAATAAATAAGCAACTCCTCTCCTGTCTCCCTGCCCTGCTCCCACCTCAGTTGCTGTACTGGGGCAATTCAATGTTCTTTCCTCAAAGGAATTCTTTCCTAACGGCCCTTTATTGACACCTGATTTATTTTAGGGCTTCATAACTTGATGTTCACTCAGTCTTGCGTATCTGTGCATTCTGCATCTGTGGATTCAGCTGGCCACAGACTGAAATTTTCAGGAAAAAACTGCATCTGTACTCCACAGATATAGACTTTGTCCTCATCACTATTCCCGAAACAATAGAGTATAACAACTATTTGTATAGCGCCTTACACTGTATTAGGGATTTCAACTAAAGATAATTTTAAGTATTTCTTTCGGGCCAGGGAGATGGCTCAGTGGAATAAGCGCTTCCCTGGCAAGCGCAAGGACCTGAGTTTCAATCCCCGGTTCCGCCAAAAAAAATAAATAAATAAAGTATCTCTTTCTTTCTTTCTTTCTTTTTGGTGGAACTGGGGATTAAACTCAGGCCCTTGCGCTTGCCAGGGAATCGCTTATTCTACTGAGCCATCTCCCCGGCCCCAAGATAATTTAAAGTAAATGGCAGGATGTACATAGGCCACTTGAGCATCCACAGACTTTGTATCCCTAGGAGGGAGTGAAGGTATTCTGGAACTGATCCCCAGTGGATGAAGAAGATGACTGCGCTTCTTTAAAGTACAATTAAGATGGGCATGGCAGTGCACGCTTGTAATCTCAGCTACTGGGGAGGCTGAGGCAGAAGGATCACAAGTTTGAAACCAGCACTGGCAATTTAACAAGACTCTGACTCTAAATAAAAAATAAAGAAGGGCTGGGGATATAGCTCAGTGTAAAGCTCCTTGAGTAATTATATAAATAATATAAAAATATAATTTACAACATTATCTTTAGTTGATATGCATAGGGATATCTGGAAAATAGCAGGTGCTAAATACTAATGAATGAATCCCTATTTTTCATTTGGACTATAAGATCCACGAGAACAGTGATCATGTTTATCTTGTTCACTGAGAACACAACCCCAGAGAACAGCTTTGTGGAGAAGTGGCATTCCATTTGATTGACTAACTGCAGTACCAGGGACTGAACCCAAGGCCTTCACACTGAGCTACACACCAGCTCCCCACCTTTTTTTGAAACAGGGTCTCACTAAGACAATCTCAGTACGTCTGTAAGTTGCCCAGACATTTTTCAGACAGGGTCTCACTATGCAGTCCAGCCTGACCTTCATCTCACTATGTAGCCCAGACTAGCCTCAAATCCAACAAAGCAACCTCCCACCTACCCTCCTTAGTGCTGGGATTACAGGCCTGCACTACCACACCTGACTGAATTGCCCAGACAGAGCTGGAATCCGCGATCCTACTGGCTCAGTCTCTCAGAGTGATGGGATTACAGGTGTGCACCACCACGCTCAGTTCCTTTTGCTTTACTTTTGAGACAGTCTTGCTAAATTATCCAAACTGATTTTGAATTTATGATCCAACTGCCTCAGCCACCATGCCCAACTTCCACTCATAGCTTCTGAATGAATGTAACTAGTGAGATTTAATGCTAAGAAAGTATCAAGAAAGACTCTAAGTGGCAACAGAATTTCAGAGAAATGGTCACCTCGCCAAAGGTAGCAGAGATGATAAAGCATCCCCCCTTTTAGGCAACCCCCGGAGTCGTAAGTGCCCTGGCCTACCTACTTTCATTGGCATGTGAGGCAGTGAACAAGTAGACCAAGGACAGATGCTGAGGAGAGGACGCAGCCTGGGAAGTGCGTGGGTTACGCGGTGGACATTTACTCTGAGCAAATGAATACCTATCGTTTCTTCTGAAGGGAGAAGTGAAGGCATCACTCACTGTCTTTCAGAGTAACTTTAAAACAGTGCTAAACTTCACAAAAAGGGAAACCTAACCCTCCTCAAACTGATCAGAAGAGGAAGTTGCAAAAAACATGACTCCAGGTTTTCATGACTACACAGAGGTGGCTTTACAACATTTGGTGTATTTGGATATAATAAAGGCTTAATAAATAAAGGCTTAGGGGCTGGAGAGATGGCTCAGTGGTCTAAAGCACCTACTTAGAACAAGCTTGGCAAAGCATAGGGACCCCAGCACCACATGCCAGCCAGCCCGCCCCCTGGTGGGCTGAGCTGGCCACACACACACACACACACACAAATAAATAAATAAAATTTAAAAAATTAAAAAATAAATAAATAAATAAAATAAATAAATAAATAAATAAAGGCTTAGCATGCACCTATTCAAAAATTATGTTCCAGAAATTATACTATGCTTGGTGCTAGGAATACAGAAGCAAAACAAAAGATGCTCCTTCTCTCAAGGAGCTCTCAAAATGAAAAGAAGAATCAAACAGCGAGAACAGTATGGGCTGAGAAGCTGCACTGATAATGGACGTTCAGCGCACTATAGCAATATAGAGAGAATGTAACTGAGACCTGGGGTAACGAGGAAAGCCTTCTCCAGGAAGCTGATGACCTAGTTCATATTAAAGACTTCATGAAGGGGTGACACATAATTAGTTTGCTTATCAAAATGAGTAAGAGTATCTATAAGTTGGGCATGGTAGCAGTCACCTATAATCTAGCACTGTGGGAGGCTGACATAGGAGGATCAAACTGGAGCTCCTTGGGCAACTTAGTGAGAATTTGTCTCAAAATTTTAAAAAAAGGCTGGGGCTGTAGCTCAATCCCTGGCACCCTTCATCCCAAAAAAGTATAGCTGTAGACAGAGTACATTACCTAGACTGCACTGGATATAAAGGAAACTTAGGCCAGGGAGTTAGCTCAGTAGAATAAGTGCTTGCCTGGCAAGCGCAAGGGCCTGAGTTCAATCCCCGGTTCTGCAAAAATAAATAAATAAATAAATAAATAAATAAATAAATAAATAAAATAAAGGAAACTTATTTCTCCAGGAGAGCTTAATGTATTTAGCACAGGGTCTACACGGTCTCACTACACAGATCTGACTCATAGTGATCCTCCTGTTTTCAGCCTCCCAAACCCTGGGATTACAGGCGCATGTCACCATGCCCAGTCTCAGTTGCCATCTCAGGACACCCCAGGGGTAGGGCTGGCATGGCATGTGCTCCAGGGATCAAACCCTGGTCCCTGTGTCTGCCTAAGCAGGCGTTTTAATCCGCTGAGCTATCTAGCCAGTCCCTCAGGAGAGTTTAAAAATTAAAAGCAAGACTAGATTTCCTGCAGGGCCTCAGACAGCTGCAGATTCCTATGCTAAGGAGCACGGTGGGAGCACAGGTTGGGTTCACTAGCAGTAGACTGTAACGCTATCAATGGGCAGGAAGCACGAGCATTCAAAAATCTGATACATGATTTACAAAGCATTCTGAGCAGCACGAAAACAGAGAAATATTTAGTATAGATGACTGACTGGCTAGGTCAACAAAATCGGAAGAGGAAAGGTACTAGGAGATAAGCAAAGTGAGAAAAGTAAATATTAAAATGCCAATAGACAAAAACTTTTTAAATTAGGAAAAGCCATGTGTAATGGCATATATCTGTGATCTCTCCACAGGAGGCTGAGACAAGAGGATTGACAGTTCAAAGATAGTCTGAGCTACACAACAAAATCCTGTCTAAAAAAAAAAAAAAAAA
>NW_004524706.1:5636120-5637229 GCF_000260255.1 Octodon degus
ACAAGTGAGATGGTCTGAAAGAACCAGATTCTACACCTATCTGCAGCCCCGACTCAACAAGGAAACTCTGGCCCTCATTTTCCCTAAGTGAACAACACTCTTCCAAAGGATGGATCGAGGACCATAGGAACTTTCCTTCCCGCTCCCTGACACCAAAGCTGCTTGCCATGTTGGTGATGATCTCACTCTTCTACTCTGCATTGGACAGCCAAAGTGCTCAAATCAGAAACCCAAGAGCTCTGAACGGACCCCATTTCTTTAGAAGTCCTTCCAGTATCTGCCCCCAGAGTGAATTCATGGATTCATCCTCTCCCAGAGCTGTTCCCACACCTCAGTGCCCAGTGCCTACACAACTAGTGACATCCTGCGACCCCATATCACTTCTCAGCACTGTCCATAGCCAGCAGGTCTTAGTGTCTTTTGCAAAACTGGCAGAAAGCACAGGCTATGGCATCCAGAAAAATCCTCAGTTCAATCCTCAATTCCACATGACATGCTTTTTGGGGGTGGGGGTTGTACCAGGGATGGAACAGAATGCTAAGCTATGTCCCCAGCATTTTGAGACAGGGTCTCACTAAACTGCCCAGGCTGGGCTGGCCAAATATCTCAGCGGATTAAAGCACCTGCAAGCAGGCGCAGGGGCTGGGATTCGATCCCAGCACGCCCTGCTGGCCCCACCTCTGGGACATGCTTAGATGGCAATTGAGACTGGGCATGATGGCGCCCACCTGTAATCCCAGCTCTCAGTAGATTGTAAACAGATGGATCACTATTAGTCCAATCTAGTAGTGAGACCCTGAACACCTTGTAGATCCTGTCCTAAAATACAATAAACAAACAAACAAACAAACTGCCCAGGCTGGCCTTGCAATCCTGCCTCAGTCTTCAGATATCGGCTATTATAGGCATGAGCCACCAGATCCAGCTTAATTGGATGTTTGTAAGGTCCTTTTTTTTCATTTGTAAAATGGGGGCCATCCGTACCTAGTTTATAAGACCGCTATTAAGATAAAATACAGGGCTGGAGAGATGGCTCAGTGGTCTAAAGCACCTACTTAGAACAAGCTTAGCAAAAGCATCAGGGACTGCGGTTCAATCCCCCAGCACCA
>NW_004524706.1:5637329-5677398 GCF_000260255.1 Octodon degus
AAAAAAAAGATAAAATACAAAACTATATTAAGACCCCTAACTCAGTGACTGTAGCACAGCAGGTACTGCACTCCACAGAAGTCACTTATCTCACCCTCTCTCCACCGCCACTTGTAGCACAGTGGCCATCTTTACTCTTTCTTCTTTTTCTTGGTCCTTCTGAGACAAGATCTCACTGCAGCGCAGGCTAACCTTGAACTCACTTTGTAGCCTAGGCTGGCTTCAAATTTGCCTCAGCCTCCCAAGTGCTGGAATTACCGGCGTGCCTCACCATGCCTGGGCTAGTCTTCCTTCTTTAGCTAGTGGGGCCCTCAGCTTGGCCTGGAGCTCACCCCGGAACTAACTTTCAGTGGCCTGGTACTAGAAATTCAAAGAGAGCCAACAACAAGGATAAAAGATTATCTGTGAGGGGATATAGCTCAGCGGCATAAACACCTGCCAGGCAAGTGCAAGGTCCTGAGTTTGATCCCTGGTACTAAAAGAAAAAAACGGGGGGTGGAAGGGAGCCGGGGAGAGAGATGGCTCAGTAGAATAAGTGCTTCCCTGGCAAGTGCAAGGGCCTGAGTTCAATCCCTGGTTCCAAAAAAAAAAAAAAGAAAAAAGAAAAAAAAATTATATATATTTCCTGTGGCAAAGACTGACACAGAACCCTTAGAGGGACCACGAACATTCTCATTTTGAAATGCAGCTATAAATAATGGTTTGAATTCTACAGTGGTGTTAATATGACAGTTCAGCTAATTAGGGGCTACCAAGTCTTCTATGGGCTACCCTGGAATCCAACCACAATTTATAACCTTGTCTCAAGGAAAAAAAGTTCTTAACAAAGAACATTTTAACCTCTCTTTAAACTGGAATTACAAGGGCTCGCCAAATAGCTCAGTGGATTAAAGCCTGGAGGTTCAAACCCTGGGCCTGCAGGTTCCAGCCCTGCCCCCAGGGATGGGCATGGTGGCATGAGCCTGTAATCCTAGCTCTTGGGAGGCTGTAAACAGGCAGACCACTACAAGTCCGATCTAGTACTGAGACCCTGAACACCCTGTAGACCCTTCTCTAAAAATACAAAACAAAACACAAAACTGGAATTACCTCTACACCTCCTCTGAGAAAACCATGGCACCTGTGAGGAAAGGGAAGCAAATGAATAGCTAGGCGTGGTGGTTCATGCCTGTAATCCCAACAGTTGGGAGGTGGCTTGCCACAAATTCAAGACTAGCATGGGTTACAGGGTGAGTTCAAGGCCAGCCAGAGATTGTCTCAAAAGAGAGGAGAGGAGGGGAGAGGAGGGGAAGGAAGGGCAGAGGAGAGGCGGGGAGAGGGGAGAGAAAATGAACAAGCATGACACACCAGATGTTATGGTAAACGTTTTATGCATATACTATTGTATATTTTTATGCGCACAAATCTCATTTAATCTTCACAGAATGCAATGGGATATTTTTATTTCAATTTTATAAAGGAGGAGATGGAGCAGCTTATCCATGGCCACACAGCATATAGCATATACCAGAAAAAAGATGGAACCTAGGGTGAAACTATACTTCACAGAAGAAACAGTTCTAAGAATAAGTTTGATTTAAATGAGAGGAAAGCACACTAAGTTCAGGCTTCTTTCCAGTGTCTCGCAATAGCAGAATGTTAGCAGTATCTAGTATGCACAGCCTATGCAAAATATAAAGTTGAGAACTATTCTCCTTATAGCACTGCACCAAGTTTGAAAATCAGTATACATGTAAAACCAACCATATCCCTTTCTAAGCCCACAGGTCTCAGAAACTGTGATGACAAAGGATAACTAGACACTGAAGGTAAGCAGGTGACACACAGGTTAAATAACTTCATACACAAGTGGAAATGCATCCTGTTCTAGATTTCCCACAGAACCACACACATACAGCTACTAGCACTTTCCCTGTTAAGACTCCAAACCTTCAGGAAAGGTACAATTTTTTTTACTTCCTGATATTTACCAAAATGAGATAAACCCAAAGTTGGAGAGCTGGGAGTGGTGGTGTTGGCCTGTGATTCCAGCACTGGAGGCTGTGGCAGGATTGCATGAGCATGAGTTCAAGGCCAGCCTGAACTACACAGCAAGACCCTGTCTGAAGAACAAACAAACAAAACAAACAAAAGCTTGGGGGAAAAAGTGAACAGAACCTCAACTCTGGACTTTCAAGCAGTCGTTCTCCATCCCTGTTCTGAATGGCAATTCCATGGGAGTTCAGATGAGAACCTGTCAAGAACTGTAATCACCTTATGCAAATAGTGGAAGGGGGGGTCAGGGTCAGCAACACCCTGATTCGTCTCAGTGCATCACTGAGGGACTAATACTGTGGAATAAGATTGGAACGAGGTCTTCCAATCTTAAAGAGCATAAGAAGCATGTTGCAAAAAGGCTCCAAAACACTGGAGTCAAATTTGTCCCTTTACTTTCATTTTGCCCCATTTATTCTTATACTAAAAATTTGTGAGTTAAAAAAAAAAAGCAAAACACAACACTCTGCTTGTTCCACTCTGCTTGGTGGCACAGGCCTATAATCCTGGCACTCTAGAAAGCTGAGGGAGAATGATCATTAAGAATTTTCTGTGAATATATTGAGTTTGAAGCTAGAAAGAAAAAGAGGGAGAGAGAAAAGGAATATTAGTTTTTCTATCAGTGTATATTTGCTGTGTGACTTCAGGCTTTTTTCTTTCTTTTTTCTTTTTGTATTTAGTACAGGGTCTACATGGTCTCCCTACACGGATCAGATTTGTAGTGATTCTCCTGTTTTCAGCCTCCCAAGTGCTGGGATTACAGGCCCGTGCCACCATACCCAGTCTCAATCGCTCCTCTCAGTGCACCCCGGGGGTGGGGTCGGCACAGCAGGCCAGGGATCGAACCCGTTACTGTGTTCTGTCTCAGCGAGTGCTTTAGTCCACTGAACAGGCTTTCTTCTTACTTTCTGGCTGATTATTAGAAAACTACGAGCCATGGAGGATACAGTATGTTCAACAATGTGGTTCAGAGCAAGGTAGGCAAAGCAGGTAACTATGGTCCTAACAGGTTATCTGGAAGGGCACAGACTCAAGAGAGTTTAGGAGAACACAGGCTGCATGAACTAACTGAAGGAACAGCTATTCAGAAATCTGGAGTAAAGGACCAAACCGTAAGAATGCTTTGGATTGGAATTTCTCGAAGCTACCAAATCAACAGAAAGACAACAGTAAAACATCAAGTCCAAGCTCTAAAATGTGAAAACAGAATGACAAATGGGCCCTGGTAAGAAAAGACAGTACCTGTGGCAAGGTTCTGGCTGGTTTGTTTTGTTTTGTTGTTTTTGTTTTTTGCAGAACCGGGGATTGAACTCAGGCCCTCACACTTGTCAGGGAAGCACTTATTCCACTGAGCCAACTCCCCAGTCCCTGGCTGGTTTATTTTTACACCACACAAGCATGAGTGAGAGAAATGAAGTACAAATTAAGCCAATTCTGTATCATGGGAAACAACAGAACAATAAAGAGTAAACAGGAAAATCAGGCTAAAATCTGACTCAGAAAATAAGCTGCTTAGGAAGCCAAAAGACTAGTTATCAAATGATACGATTTTTCAAGAGTAACGCTTTGCATAGAGATGCAAGAAAAAACCTAAATTGGTACAGTGGGGTGGGGAGAGTGACAGCACACACCTGTAATCCCACCGGGGACACCAAACCAGAAGAGTCACAACTTTCAGGCTAGCCTGAGTGACTTAATGAGACCCTGCCTCATAAAAAAATTTTAAAAAAGAGGGAAAAGAAAGAGAAGAAGTCAATCCCTCCAATTTCCAAATTCAAGGCCAACCTTGTCAATTTAACAATTTGGTGCAACCCTGTCTCAAGAGATTAAAAATGGACTGGGGATGTAGTTCATCTGGATGTAGTTCTTTGTGATGGCCTTGGGTTCAATCTCTAGCACTGCAGAAAACAAAATAAAACTTGACACTTCCTGCTTCCTCAGGACCCATTTCTTCATCGTTCAGACTATGACCTCAGGTCTCTCCTGAGAGCTTTCTTAGGATGTGCACAGCTGAGGGGCTTCTTCCTGGCTCAACTTCCCTGCAGGGTCATATACAAATATTCTTCCATTGGCTTCTGGGACTGCATTCCACCCATTGCTTTGACTTTTGTAATCTTCTCTAGTTCCTCTTTCTCTTTTCAATACTTAAATTCTCAGATCAACTATTTCTTCCTTGAGTAAACTGTCTATAGTTTAAACTACTGTCCGTGCATGCTCCATGATCCTAATCCCCCATTCTTTCCCTGAATTCAGACCTGTTTCCAATGGGCATCAACTTGTTGACCCTTTTCTCCGAGGACTACACACTCAATATATTCCAACCCAAACCATCGATTTTCCCAACTTTCCCCTCTTCCTGTCTTGCTTCCTGCTAATGGAATCACCGCTTAGGGGGTGGGAGGTGGAGAGTAAAGAGCAGCTAGCCACTTTCTCCTCAACATGTACAAAGACTGGGGGTGGTACGACTATGGGGCCCATAACTGACTCTTAACTCCTTAACTCTTCACCAGCTCCCCCAGTCAGCTATGCTTCAATACAAGGAGAAATTCAACAAACTTGGAGAAATGGATGAAACTCTTCAATCGATGTGATTCAAAACCTTTGCATCATACCCACCTCATGGCTCAAATTCTAATAACACATAAAGTTTTCTCATACCTCTATGAAAGCTCTTGATTCTTTCCTTCATCAAAAACAAAAACCCTAAACCTACACTGAATGTGTCTTTTTGTTTTTTGTTTTGAGATAGGGTCTCATTATGTAGCTCAGACTGGCCTTAAACTCACAGCTATCTTCCTGTGTCAATTTCCCAAATCCTGGGATTACAGGTGCGTGTCACCATGTCTGCCTTGAAAGTGTCTTCTCATTGGGTGTTCAGTCTCCAGCTTCTCTTACCTCCAAGCAACAACTTCTGGTAGAGCACTCTGCCTAAAATGCCACCCTAATCATACTGTTCCCACTATCTGTGGAATTCAGTTAGCATGCTATCACACTGCCTTGCAAGTTTGGATGTCTGCTATCTTTCTATCCTTATCTCTTGCTACTTCCTATGTTCCAGTCCAAGGGTCACTACAGCCATTAGGCCAAATCCAGCACACTGCCTATTTTTGTAAATAAAGTTTTATCAAAATACAGCCATGCTCCTATTCTTCCATACAATCTATAGTTGCTTTTGTGATGTAATAGAAAAGTTGAGCACTTGCCCACAGAGGTCATATGGCCTTCAAAACATAGAATATGGAACCAGGGAGATAGCTCAGTGGAATAAGCACTTGCCTGGCAAGCACGAGGACCTGAGTTCAATCCCCGGTTCCGCCAAAAAAAAAAAAAAAAAAGTAGAATATTTACTATTCATGCCTTTACATAAAAAGTGTACTGTGTTTTAACAGGATAACTGGCTATTCCATGAAAACGGCCTGTTTTCCACCTCTGTGTATTTATTTATTTATGCTGTCCCTGTCCCTTGGAAAGACCCTTGTTTTTCCCCTAAATTGTACACACTGTTCAAGACTAGCTTAAGTACTATAAATTTGTACTTTAAAACAAAAACATTAAAAGAACAGCTCAAATGCTACCTTTTTCATAAAGACTTGCCTGATCCTAAAGGTGAGCTTCTCTGTGCTGCCAGTGTGGTATTTATTTATGTTTTGTTTTATTTTAGGGAAGGGTCTACAAGGTGTTCAGGGTCTCACTACTAGATCAGACTCCTAGGGATCCACCTGTTTACAGCCTCCCAAGAGCTGGGATTACAGGCACACACCACCACGCCCAGTCTCAATTGCCATCTCAGCACGCCCTGGGGTGGGGATGGCATGGCAGGCCAGGGGATTGAACCCCTGGCCCCTGCACCTGCTTGCAGGTGCTTTAATCCACTGAGCTATTTGGCCTGCCCGCCAGTGTGATATTTATTTAGACTCCTCTTCTGCATTTGCCACATTTTGTCTAGCGCTATTATTTTCATACATATATTTCTACTTCTATATTATAAATTGCCATAGTCATGTGCAACCTCATAAGGCATAACACCACCTTGCTTTGCTGAGTTGAAACAAACCCCTACAAACTTAAGTACTGGGCTAAAACCAGTGTTGTATTGTGTTTTGTTTTGCTGAGACAGGTTCTTGCTATGTAGCTCAGGTTGGCCTAGAATTCACACTTCTCCTGTCTCAGCCTAGTGGGGAGACATTCTTAAGGCTTACACACAGGTCTCCACACTCAATTGCACAAGATTTGGCAACTACACTCAAAAGTGCTAACATTTTGGCTGGATAATGCTCTGTTTTAGGGGCCATCTTGTGCACTGTAAAATGTTGAACACCATCTTTAGCTTCTACCCACTAGATTTCAGCAGCAACTCCCCAAGGTAACAATCAAAAATGTCTCCAGACATTAACAAATATCTTCTGGGGGACAAAATTATTCCTAGTTGAGAGGCAGTATTCCAGTGGTTTCCAATACAAGCTAACAGTAAGATGTTGTTGCTAATAAAATACAGACTACATAATAATTGTAGTACAATGTCCAGATTAAGAGATAAGCAGTACCTAGTGCCAAATGACTCACACTTCCAAGACTGTGCTCAACTCTGAATTTTAAAAGTACTTTTAAGGGGCTGAGGAGATGGCTCAGTATAATTAGCGCTTGCCTGGCAGGCACAAGGGCCTGACCCGGTTCCACAAAAATAAATAAATAAGTAAAAATAAAAAATAAAAGGACTTTAAAAACTGGAATTTGGGGTCACAGAGACAGCACAGTGGTCTAAGCACCTGCCTTGCAAGTCAAGAACCCGAGTTTGATCCCCAATACCACACGCTGCGCTGGTTCTACATCTAGGCGGTCACTGAAACCAGGCATGGTGGCACACATCTGTAATCTGAATGCCGGGGAAGCTGAGACAGGAGGATCACTACAAGTCCCAGCTATGTAGTAAGACACTGTACCAATTTTTTAAAAAAACTGGAATTCATTCAATAGAAAGTGACAAAGCCATCGAGGGACTAGAAGAATATGTTGTCAGAGGGATACTTAACTAAATGAGGTAATCAGTCTGTACCAGAGATAATGATCCATCTGTAGCAGAGACAAAGGTAACCCCATGATCTTTACATATCTGATGGGCTGTCCTATGGGGAAAAAGGTTACTCGGGAAGGCAGATCAAGACCCAGTGGGCAGCACTGCAGGAAGGCTGATTTTGCCTCCTAACAATCAGAGTGGGCCCACAGATAGATTGGGCTAAGTTTTGAAAGACTATGTTCTTGTCATTCTGGAAATGTTCAAGCACAGGCTAGTGAACTATTAATGTCAGGGATGCTGTAGAGGGATTCCTGCATGAGATGGGAGCAGGGACAAGATGGTGTCTCCAAGGTTCCTTCTAACTCTGAGTCTCAACTTAGAAAAAGAAAAGTCAAATGTCATGAATAAGTTGTATACATAAGCCATATGTAATTTTAATATCTTAATTACAGCAAGAAAGAAAAATATTTTCTTAACCCTATTTCTCTTTGGTAATATCTTACATTTAGCTCCCAGCACCTTAACGACCAGTGACCTACTTATTTTAATTAACTTAAAAAGTTAATTAGATTCCAGCCTAAAGTTTACCACTACCTTTAAACAGTAACTTGCATTCCATTAATCATCACCAGTACAATTTGTAAAATATTTCAGTTTTCAAAGCACCCTGGCATATATTGCCTTACTCACATTGCCCAAACATGAACATGACAACTTATTTCAGATAATCTACATTCATTTGCAACATGTATTGCTTGAATTTCTTATAAAAGACTGCCCTTTATTATTCATTAAACATTCACTAAGTTAATAAAGCATATTCCAGTAGATACTCATCTCCAAAACAAATCATTTATACACAACCCAGAGATAAACTAAATCCAATCATTTTGTTATTAGACAAGCCAAATGTAGTTATTTCAGCATCAGAAACATGGATTTACTTCTGTGACATTTTGCAAGTTTATTTTTTTGTTTGTTTTTTGCAGTATCAGGGACTGAACGCAGGACCTTGTAAAATTTTGACTTTATTTATGATTTGAGGAAGATTTAAGATCATTTCTACTCCTAAATTTCAATTTGGTCATACAACCAACAAGTTCAAGAAAACAAACATAACAAAACATGATGTATATGAGCTGCTGACAGGCAAAACTACTGTAGGCACTAACCCCAGGGTCTCCTTTTTTACCAGGTTAAAACTATGAACAAGACTTGTGTAAGGAGTTACCCCGAACCAAAACAGGCCCCCAAGCACTGCTTTACTTACTTCTTTACGTTTTGTTTCTGGACATTCCGACTGCAGAGTAAGAGTTGCACCTTCAATATTTCTTGGCATGGGTGTGGAACCAGGGTTTATAGTCAAGTGAATCTGATCAGGTGAGATAATGTGTTGCACATAACCCTGGGACATTGCTTCCTGGTCTATTAGGTGGAAGCCCTCTTCACCCCCAACTAGGAAAGGCAAGTGCTCGCCACACTGTCCGTCATCATCTTCATCCTCCAAAGCGCCAGCGTCCTGCTCGATAAGGACGGTGGTCCTATCATAAACAGTTCCAGATGAGGAAGGCACCAGTCCGTTTGTATCCACAAACCTGAGCATCTTGTCATCTTCCTCTGCCTCAAAGAAGATGATGTTGTCGTCTGGACTGTGTTCCCCCATGGTGCAACTATGCTCAGCCCAATTGTGAGAAATGGAAATGCGATGACCTTTCTGCAATAGACAAACCAGAATCAGAACCACAGCACAAGACCCAGACCGCCCCAGAAAGCTCAGCACTCATTTTCCTTTTGTGTTTTCAAAAAAAAAGCCCAAACAAATGAAAAGATCTTCATCAATAAATTTTTAAACTTAACTTTGATACAATCAAGTCAATCTTAAGGAAAACATGCTTTTTCCTCCCCAAATATCAAGACTTTCTAAATATGCTCATTTGTACCTAAAGAAAATAAAGGAACAAACACAACAGGGCTTTAAGACTGACTTGCTTTAAATCTGAAAGTAAGGTACAGTACCAGTTTCATTCAGCCTATTATAGAAGAAACACGGCTCTGGATGTAAGTCATTTATCTACTAATCCTGGCTTTGCCCTTTATTATTTGCCTCATTTTCCTCTCAAAGTTGTGATGAGTAATGTAGGGTATGTAGAGCACAACGTCTGAAAAACAGAGGAATGGGTATGGATTCTTTCCCTCCATCCTAGGATAGATGTTTCACCTTCTAGGTGAAGGGGCTAACCTTATAAAGCACATCTAATGAAGATAATTTTAATTTAATTATCTATCTATTAAAATGACATGGTAGCCAAGTGTAGTAGTGCGTGCCTATCAGTCCAGGATTTGGGAGGCTGAGGCAGGAGGTTCACTGCAAGTTCAAGGCCAGCCTGGACTACTTAGTGAGTTCAAGGCCATGCTGAACTACACTGAGACCCTGTCTCAAAATACAAACTACATGGTGCGGATCAGAAAGTATGCTTACATACTGGCTCTCTGGCCTGAGAAAATGCTCCTATACTGACACTTGCTAGTAGTTCAGAAAATGTCAACTGAATGAATGAAAGGCGTATAGACATAATCTCTCAGGAAGACATAGTCTCTGAGGAAGAAACACTCCTTTGGAGAAAATACCAAATTTCAAGTATTCGTGATCTGAAAGCGATTCTTCCGTCACCTGCGAACACATAGGTTCTATAAATGTGGGGTTGACAGGCAGAACATAATTAAAAATTAGCACATCACTTCTAGTTTTCAGTCTGGCCCTATACTTTCTCTACGCCTCATGATTCAAAGTGAGCCTTTACACAGCAGGGTGGCCAGACAGAGAGGTAGTTACCAGAGACAGGTCAAGGGATTTGATCCGGGAGGAACCGGCCCAAGCCCTTGCTTTGGCTTACGCAACCCCACAGATGCACATTTTGCTGCCTCTGAGGGGAGAGATAAGAGTACCGAAGGCCCAATGGGCTGCCCCGGCACATTCAGCGTCAACGCGGAGACCAACTGTCCGAAACAAACACGGCCAGGAGGTTTGAGGATGGCCAACGAGCAGTGTGAAGAGAGAGCCCTCGAGGAGCCTGGGGAGAAGAACCTATCTAGAATGGCCCCCAGCCCAGGACTACGTGGGGAAATCCTAAGACAGGCCAGGGGGCTACCAGTTGGGCGAAGAGGGGCAGGGTCCGGGTCTCCATGGAGACAGGAAAGGGGGGCTGGATACCCATCCCCATGGAAACGTAGGGGTGGGGTCCCTATAGGGAACGGACTGGGGTCTCTACTGGAAACTGCTTCAGGAGGGAGTCTAAGTCTCGCGCCCCACGAGAAGTCCCAGCCTAGGCCGAGTCTAGTTTCGCCTTTTACCTCCGCGGCTCCCGGCAACGGCGGCAGCAGCAGCTTCTCCCCTCCCCAGCGGCACCATGATTGCCCCCACCTTTCCCTAACGTCACTTCCGCTTCCGCTTTCCGGAGGAAGGAGGAGACAACCACTCCACTTCCCTATGGCACTCCTGATTGGCTTTGGTGGTCTGGGGGCTGAGCCCGAGTATCCAATTGACGAGCTGAAGGGGCGGGGTGAGCCGCAGGGCGGGGCGGGACGTTGTGTGAGCTTGGGCTGTACCGGGAAACGACCTGGTTTTCGTGGAGGTGCGCAAGAGCCGCGACTCTCGACTACAGATATGAAGTAGCGGCAGCCCAGTTTGCGCCACGGCTGTAACGGCACGGACGCCAGTTAGCCACCAGATTCCCGGGTCGGACACGCCAAGGCTGATGCTGTTCTTGGCCTCAGTCTACGGCCCCAGCGCCCCCTTGTCAGCAAAGTTAAGACAAGAGGTTCCAGGAAAAGGGGACTGGACTCAGAAGGCAGCTAGGAGTATTTCACGCCCAGCCAGAGATGCCACTTTTCTTCTCAGCACGCCTTCATAAAACGCCCTTTCATAAAACGCTCCTTTCTCCTTGTACACCAGCCCAGCCTGGCCGCTCCGACCGCCCCCCCTCCCGCCCGAGTCAGTCATCGCCACCTACTGGTCACTCCCATTCTTGAACTTCATACCCATCCTGTTGGTCCCTTTCAAATCAGTAACTACACTGCCAAGAACTAGTGGCACTCTAGAGCAGAGAATCGATTTTGTACATACCTTTAGTATGCTCCCCTCTTTTCTAAGTTCCTGTAAAATCTAGCTTTTGGATTCTCTCAACAGTCACTGCCTGTTTTTCCCATGAACTAATTCTCTATAATACTGAGACAACCTAGACCAGGGGTTCAGGCCATGGCCCACCATCTCTTGCAAGGAAAATGTGACTAATGACTACTATCCACCAGATTGCTGGGTGTTTGTCTCTGGATACTGATCAGCTATTCTTTTTTTTTTTTTTTTTTTTTTTTTCTGCGGGAACAGGGATTGAACTCAGGCCCTTGCACTTGCCAGGGAAGTGCTTATTCCACTGAGCCATCTCCCCTGCCCTCGATCAGCTATTCTCAATGCTTAAGCTACACAGGTTCAGCTGCCAGACTGCCATTTCTTAAGAGAAAAACACAACGACCACTGTTAAAAATACATTTATCATTAAAATATATTACATATGAGAGCATAATATACATTTTGGATGATTTGCTGGTCTAGACGTTCTCACTTGTTCCCCATAACAGGCATTTCCTCAGTGTTTTCACCTTTAAGCCACTGAGTGACCAGCCTCAGAGTGATTAAGCCAGATCTGAGGAGGAAGGGGGTAGTTTCCAAATGCATGTATGCACGTCCTCAGATTGAGTAATGGAAGCATAAATGGTGGCTGAGGCTTGTTTATCCAGGACTGTCCTCCTGAATTCTTGCCATCCGACTCATTTTCCTTTTAGGACTTCACAGTTTATTCAAATAGCTGATCATCAAGAGCTCAGCCCAGGCTATAGGGATGTCATAAACTATACCCTGGAGCAAGGCTGTACGTTTAAGTACAGTCATTTTTTTTTTGTTTTTGTTTTTGTTTTTCTGAGAGTCTATGTATTCCAAATGGACTTGAACTTGCTATGTAGCCCAGGTCAGCATTGAATTCATGATCCTTCTGCCTCAGCCTCCCAAGTGCTCTATTATGGGCAAGCACCATTCCTTGCCTAAGTTTTGTAAAATAATGAAGAATTAATAAGAGATTTGTGTTAACTGAAAGTTGAATACCAAATGTCAGTTTTTATTATGGTACATTTCCCCATGTCTTCACAATTCATCACTGAGCATTTTAACTGATGGCAGGATGTGGGGAGGTCTCGGCTCAGGAATCAGTTAGCTGCTATTCTGGCTTCCAGTGGGTTGATATTGTCTTAAGGCATCACTTGAGCTGAAACCAGTGGGGTTGGCAATTGGCTGCCTCCAGTAAAACAAAGGGAGAGATGGAGAGGTTCAGAGTGTGTTGCAGAGAAACTGGTGAATAAACTCTTGAGCCTTCTTCTTATCTGTCATTTCAAGCTTTTCATGACCAGCTGGGTTTCGAAGTAATAAACTACCAAATATGCTTGCTGTATGAAAAGCAAAACAGAAAACAAATGATTCAGCAACAATTACTTATTCTTGTGTTTTTAGAAGCAGAGACAGGGATACCAAAGAGCAGTATTTTATGCTTTGAAACACACAAAGCAAAAAATTTACTTGAATGTAAACTTTGCTCAGAGCTTAAAACTTAAATTCTACTGTAATGAACCCAGGACCCTCCTCAATCTCTTTTCTCATACCGACTTATTTCACAGAGATGCTTTCCTAGACACTTATCTAGCTGGCTGCTTACCTAGAATATTTCCATCCAAATGATTTTTTGTTGAATTTTTCAGCAATTCTTGCAAAAATGCCATTAAGTAGTTGAAGACATTTTTGTGGAATGTGGGGAGAGTAGAAATGACCTAAAAAAGAAAGAACTGAGATTTGCCTATTTGTTCATTCAATTGTTTGTCAGTTTGCCTAATTCTAGGACCTAAGTACATAATCAATGAACATGAATGAGGTTGAATATAGAAAACGTGACTTGACCTAAGTACCATAAGAGAAACACTGCTCAAACGGCACATGAATTTAGAGGTCAGACTTCTCTATGTTCTGAGATAACTTAAGGAAATAGAAGACATTTTCACTGGGTCTTGGGTATAAGACAAAACTAGATTTATAAGGCAAAGGGGACCAACAAAGGTAAGGCATTCAGGGCAAAGAAAGTGTTTCAAAGATGAAAGAAAATAAACAGTGAGGTAAGAACAGAGAACATATTATAAGAAGTCAATTCTGATTGAAGTATAACAGTTTTAATAGGTTTTAAGGCTGAACCTTAATGGATACCAACTATCATCTGGGGGACATGTACAGAATAGATTCCAAAAGACATCCTGGTTCAGCGGATTTAGGATGAGGCTCTGAAACCTCTATTATTGGCAAGTTTTCTACACCATTCTGTCAAGTGTAAGTAAATTATTAGGCTAAATCAAAGAAAATCCTGCCTATTTAAGAAAATAATTAATTGACAGTGGTGAGCCAAGTATGGTTTCTGACCAACATAGCAAGAAATTTAGGATGCATGACTGGACGGCAATCTGCAAAACAAAGCAGCAGAGGTAGAGCCCAAATACAGGGTACCAAACCAAGGTAAGCAGAATGAGAGTAGAAGGAGAAGATGGTGACAGATCAACGGGTCTGGGTGTGTGGGAAGGGAGGAGAGGGAAGAATCAGAAATGACTCAGGTTTCAGGGTTGAGTCACTAGAATTAAGGGTGATGCTATTAAAAGAAAAAGGAACACAAGAGGAAGAACAGGTTTGAGAAGGATATGGTATTAAGTTTCTAAGACACTGCACTTAAGGAGCAGTGCTCAATTTGTTCCATCAGGCCTCCTGGGCCCAGGGAGAGCCATATACATAACGTACAGTGATGATCAGTGCCTCCTCTTACCTGTTTGCTTGCTGTGTAATTACCAGTACACTCCAGGCAGCTATGGTAGGCTCTGTAACAGATCACAGGCTCTGGCAGACTCTCTAGGAAAAGCAGCAAGGCCTCAGCTACAGAATGATTGCTAGCAGCTTCCAGCCCATCGTTAAGGAACAGGTGATGCTGGTTCACTGCCCCTGGTTGGGACAAGGCCCAGGGACAAGTACGTGCTAGAAGTGTTCATGCTTAGTCCTACTCTCTATTTAGAGCTGGGATCCAGCCTGACATCTCAAAGTGTCTGTCAAATGAGCCAGGCTTTCCTCAATTTCTACTATATTAGCTGCTTAAAGTTGTAAAATCTCTATTCAAGAAGAAAAAACATGATCACTGGGAACACAGTAACAGACTTTGAACTTTAAAATATTATTTTCCTTTCTCAGCACTCTCTCTCTCTCTCTCTCTCTCTCTCTCTCTCTCTCTCTCTCACACACACACACACACACACACACACACACACAACTGAATGCCTGAAGGATACAGAGGTTATCAATCATCCCAGTATCCAAACAATCCCTGATATGTTCAAATTCCGACCTCAGGCCTGGCTGTTGAAACAGATCTTCCTGCAAGAGGGAAGAAAGTCACAAACAATTACATTTACAGAAAATGATTTCCTCACCTATCAATATCACCCAAGTACAAAAAGGAACTGTGTAGTAAGACCTCTGAATTACCCTGATAGACAATGTAATTTAGGCTGATGTGGGTAATTCATCTTGCAGGCCTTCCTAGACACGTTTATACAATAAGTTCTTAGGCATCTACTATAAAACTATGGGTAGGGCACACTACACAAGACAAGATCCAACGTAAGAAGCTTCTCAACAGTCAGCTCCTCCCATTCCCAGAAGCAAGGGAGAGCATGATATTCCTGGAGGCCTGCAGATGGGTTTCTATCTCAGGGGCCCTATGGATCCAGGAAAGGAACACATTGCAGGGAGGGGTGTCTTCCCTTGGGATACTCAAGTGGGGCCCACACCACAGCAGGCTCTCACAGGGCTATAAATCACGGTACAAAATCAACCTCTCTGACCCAGCCTGGGGTAAAGAGCTTTCCACAGGTTCCTCAGGGCAAAAGCTTCCTATGCAAAAGGCTCTCCAGGCTGAAGAGCTTTCTCCAGGAAGCCCGGTCTTAATCAGCCTGACTGCCTAAGCATGACCTACCTGCTGGATAGCATTTCTGTACAGGTAGTCAACCATCATCCAGAGTTCTTTGGGGATTTCCATAGGGCTCTCCAACTGGCTCCCATCATCTTCAGTCTGCATTGGCATCAGAGTCTAATTATAAAGAAAAATCAAGTCAAGGTGACCGACTGATGGAACTCAGGGATAGCAAACCCATGGAAAAAGAAACATTTCAATGCCCCTCACCAAATATGGACAAAACTGAAATCAGAATGTACAACTCAGGAATAAAAGGTGACTTTATGGCCATCCCAGCACTCGGGAAGCTGAGGCAAAAGAACTGCTGTGAATTCAAGGCCAGCATGGACTACATAGTGAGTTCAACGCCAGCCTGAACTGCAGAGTTAAGCCTTTTTTTTTTTTTTTTTAAAAAAAAAAAAAAGGTGACTTTTAAGAATTGGGAAGGCCAGGGAGATAGCTCAGTAGAATAAGCGAATAAGCAATTCCCTGGCAAGTGCAAGGGTCTGAGTTCAATTCCCAGTTCTACCAAAAAAAAAAAAAAAAAATTGGGAAAGTTACAACAACCAATTTGAATGAGTGAGGTGAAATATGCACTATTTTCTTAGAGAAGTAATTATGCATATAGCCTTTCACCGTCAGAACCAGAGAGATGGTTTAGTATGATGAGGAAACTGCATAGACTTGGAAGTCCAAAACTCTTGAGCTCAAGGTCTCTGTGTTCACTATTAACTCATCAAGTAATATGGGACAAATCATTCTCCTTGACTTGAGCCTCTGTTTTCATCTATATAATGGGGAGGCTAATTCAAAAGTCCCCAAATCAGAAAACACACTGGGGGTGGGGACACACATGTGCTACCATAAGTCGGCTCCAAAGTAGTTTCACTGTATTAGCATTGCTTCCGTTGGAGCTCTTTAGTTTTCAATGAATTTAGGATGCTGTCCTACCAAGTGGTAACTGTAAAAAATGAATAATATCATGGGCCGGAGAATTCTTATCGTATTAGGGTTCAGGGCTTCATTTTTCTAATGTATCACTACAGACTTCAAGTTTATGCCCCCCCTCCCATCATATAGGTGATCAGGATGTTGGTACCGCTCACCAACGTCAGGGTACTAAATGGGAGACCTTGGCAGACCTCGGAGACCTTTACTGCGGAAAGCTATGCAGTCATGGGCGTGCTTAGTTCCCTTAAAAAGAGACCCAAGAGGGGCCAGCGAGATAGCTCATCAGACTGAAGCACCTGCTTGGGCAAACACAGGGACCCGGGCTTGATCCCCAGCCCCACACAGGGGCGCCAGCCCCGCCCCCAGGGCACACTGAGCCAGCCAGAGTCCAGGCATAGTGGCGCATGCCTGTAATCTCAGCACTAGGGAGCCTGAAAAAGGAGGATCATCATGAGTCTGAGATGCATAGTGAGACCCTGCAACAAGCAAATAGATTTTTATTTATTTATTTATTTATTTTATTTATTTATTTTTTTTTGGTGGAACTGAGGATTGAACTCAGGCCCTTGTGCTTGCCAGCGAAGCGCTTATTCCACTGAGCCATCTCCCCAGCCCATCAAATACATTTTAAAAAGAGATAGAGACCCAAGAGGATACCCTCACCCTTTCTACCATGTGAAGACCCAGTGAAAAACTGTTTCTCTAAAAATCAAATGTATCACCAGACACCAAGCATATAAATGTCCTTGTCTTCAACTTCCTAGTTTCTGGAACTGTGAGAAATAAGGCTTTAAGTCTCTAATACTCTGTCATACAAGGCAAAGGGTCTAAGACATGCACTAGGTGTGAAAGACTGAAAGGTATGGCCTCATTCTGCTACTTGTCCTACCAGAAGAGTCTCTGCCCACCCATGAAATCTGAGCTGGCTTCACGGTGCAGTAGGGTTCATAAAGTACAACACAAGTGGTATGGTGCAACACGCAGAGGAGTGCCGTAAGCGGCCTGACACCTTCAGCCCTGTGCTCTTGCCATCACATGCAGAAGCCTGAGGGGGCCTTTTCTTTTCTGAGACCCGGCCTCACTACATACTTCAGGCTGACCCTGAACTCACATGTAGCCCAGCCTAGGCTCAACTTCAAGTGGATCCTTCTGTTACAGCTTCCTAAGTGCTGGGATTCTAATTGTGCGCCACCAGGTGCAGCACAAGCCCCCTGAATTCTGAAAGTCCAGAAAAAAGCCAAAAAAGGCCCCAAGACATGTGAGGAAGGTCATCCGGGACTCTCCGGTCATCACAGCTCCCACATGATGGGAGCCTAGGGAAGACCAACAGAGGAAACCAACAGATTCATGAGAAACAATTCAATGTTGTTTTCATTTGGGGGTGGGCTGGTGGCATAGGAACACATGACTGATAGCTAAGTAAGCTGTAGAAGGCTGCAGAATTCTGAAGTCCCGAGGGAGTGAGACATAGGAGCAGCTTGTTTGACTGCCTGTGCAGCAACTCAGTTCCACACGTTTCCACGTCACTCACCAGCTCACTAATAGTCTCAAGCGGTAGATCCACGATTGGCTGCCTCATGTAGCACAAAGTGTGAATGGGAGACCCGAAACAGCTGGGCAGGTAGTTTCCAGTCACAGACAAAAAGTAATCCTTTCCCCTGTCCAAGTGCAAAACCAGAATGTCCTCAATTTTGTCTTCACCAGAGTTGAGTTTTGTAGCTGTGGTCTTATTTACAAAAAGTTCCAATTCAATCTTAGCGTTAGAATCTGCAGAAAAGTTTTAAAAACAGCAGTGTTGGCTAAGGAGAGGCCAAGAGGAAAGGGGCAAGGAAGACAGAAGGAAAGAGGGTAAGGGTAAGGTGTTAGGAAAAGGAAATAAATGGTATCAAACCACACTGATACCCTGAATATCAATGGTATCCCTGGGCTCAGAAGACACAAGAATAAAGAGTTCATAGTCCAACTGGAACTATGAAAACAAAAACATCTGCATAGACACATGTTAAAAAATTCAAGCACTAAGTAAAATAGCTCAAGCTAAAAGTATTAATAAGAAGCAATGGATCGAAGCACCTCTCCTGAGGCAGGTAAGATGAAGATCCCTAATCCAATGGAAACAGAACATAATTATCAGCCTGTAAATTGTCCACAAAACACGCTAATCCTGCCACACCATACCTCACAGAGTGCAAAGGAGAAGTCAGGGGAAAGATGCAGACAGCACACTCCACGGCCAGATACAATTTCTGAATTACCACTCCATTATCTTTCTCCACAAGAGCATGTAACTGGGAGTTGATTACAGTAAGACAAACAGTGAAAGCGGCTCCTTTAACAGCAGCATCTGCTTTACATTAATCTTATGTTTTCTCTTTCTGTGAAATTATGAAACATATAAACGACTGAAAACACTTCTGAAACTGAACATATGTCCCTCACTATTTTATATTTTATTTATGGACAGGTTTGTCAGAAGGCTTTAAAAAGAAGTTTCAAGCAGAAAACAAAACACTCAGAAGCAAAAGGCTTATTTTAAGAAAACAGCAAAGACAAAGTCCCCAAACCAGAAACCAGGAATGTGGGAGCATAGGCCTTACCTGGCAGGAGGAACCCTTTACTGGGGTTGGCCGACAGCCACTGCTTACAGAAGGACTGTTCATCTGGCTTATTGATGAATTCAAACTGACAGGGTACTTGTCCATTGTGAATTGTAAAGGAATCTACTTGCAACTGCATGTACTTCACATTCTGGAAACAGAACTGGAAATAAGCCCAGGACCAGTCAGAACCAGTGTCCTCTGCTGGACCACATGCCCAGCCACCCCAACTTGCCCTGGGAAGAAAACGAAGCACCATCTCTTTGAAATGTTCCTTCCTTACATATTTACCTGGAGACCACAGCCAGTTTTCTATGTTTAAGACAAAAACCCGTAAGCTCCAAAAACTCAAGCTTTTTGTATTTTTTGCAGAACCAGGGATTGAACTCAGGCCCTTGAGCTTGCCAGGCAAGCGCTTATTCTACTGAGCTATATCCCTGGCCCTTAACTTGTTTTTATATGTATATTTCCTGAAGGAAAAAACTATTTATACCCCCCCAAAAATTTTCAAAATGCCCTTCATGCCGGGGCCATAGCTCAAAATGGCATAAGCGCTTGCCTGGCAAATGCAAGGTCCTGAGTTCGACCCTGGTACCTCCAAAGCAAAAACACCCTTCATGAGATTGGGTGTGGTGGCGCACATCTGTAATCCCAACGCTGGGGAGGCTGAAAACAGGAGGATAACTACAAGTCCAAGCTGCATAGTGAGACCCTGTACCAAAAAAAAAAAAAAAAAAAAAAGGCCTTCCCAAATTCCATCCCTCAACATGAAAGACAAGTTCACCCTTGCAAGTAGCTGGACGTCCAGGGATTAAAAATTTCCTTACCATAAACCTCCATTGGGTTGACTGTGTGCTACTGCCAATTTTGAATGACCTCTGCTGTGGCTCTCCCATGAAATATCTTAGCTCTACGTGGCCTGTCACTTTTCTCTACTGTTTTCCCTTCCATCAACTCATGTGGATCCAAGAAATTCGAGATCAATTTAATCTCAAAGGAAAGCATTAGCAGGAAAACAAACCCAGTGCAAAAATACATGTTATTCTAAAATCAAAACAAGTACTTTTCAGATTATCTTTTGGCTTAGCAGATGAGGTCATGAATAGAATCTAAACCAAGAACCCGTCTTCTGCTATCATCACCATCGACTTTATCTGGAATCAGCCTGTCAAGAAAATGAAAGTCCAATAACAAGACGGGTGCCCCTGGAAATTCTGAGCCCTAGTAAATGAGGGACACTTAATTTCAAGGAAGAGAAGAGCCCACTGCTAATATTGTTGACATGTCTCCCTACCTCTCGTTTGGAGAGAGACACAGAGGGAATGTTGGCGTTTTCCATCTTATCAAGGGAGCGAACGATTTCCTCCAGAGTCTTCCTGTAGAGCTCATCATTGATGACCTTCACCTGGAAGAGCAACAGCAGAGACTGAGTCTGAGGTTTCTGCCTAATGTCCTCTTCCTTAGTATTAAGGACACTGATGGTGTTGGAAATACCAATTGACAGCAATATGGAAAGTGAAGGGGCTGGTGAGATGGCTCAGTGGTCTAAAGCACCTACTTAGAACAAGCTTAGCAAAGCACAAGGGACCGCGGTTCAATCCCCCAGCACCACATGCCAGCCAGCCCTGCCCCCTGGTGGGCTGAGCTGGCCACACACACACACACACACACACACACATATAAAAACACACACACAAATAAATAAATTAAAAAAAAAAAGTGAAGGCTAAATACACTTAATTAACTAACAGAGAACCCAATTAACAAGAGACTTGGAGGATCCTTGGCTGTGGTAGTCACCTGCTTCCTGACCAACAGGCACGAGAAAAAAAAAGGCGTGAGAGCTTGCAGGGTGCTGGTTCTGTCGGCTGCAGGCCCTGGGAGAAAGACACTGGATGCCCAGCTGTTCTGTCTGCATGCTGCCACCCACAGGTCAGCAGTGAGAAATGTTTCTAGGGCTTTGATTTAAAGCAGCATTACAAGGCTGGCCTGATAGCTCAGCAGACTCAAGTGCCTGCTTAGGCAGAGTGCAGAGGCCAGGGTTCAATCCTAGGTGTGCTGTGCTGGCCCCACCCACAGGGTGCGCTGAGATGGTAATTGATACTGGGCATGGTGGCATGCGCCTGTAATCCCAGCACTTGGGAGGCTGAAAACAGGAGAATCACTACGAGTCTGATCTATGTAGTGAGACCCTGTAGACCCTGTACTAAATACAGAAAACAATTAAAATAAAATAAAGCAGCACTGCCAAGCTTTTTAAACAATCTAGGCTCTACTTTCTGTATTCCGAATTACAAATATTTTTTGTTTTCAAAAGAATCATTAATTATAACATTCATTAGGCTTTTCTCAAACTACCCCCATCCTTATAGATTTTGATGTGCCTCTACCCATAGCCTCAAGAATTGGTAATACAAGCAACCCAGAAGTCCCTGGATTGCTTGAAAAAACACAAATAGATTATACATAAATGAAAAGATGTTCTCCTTATTAGTAATGATGAAGGAGGGGCTGGGGAGATGACTCAGTAGAATAAGTGCTTGCCTGGCAAGCACAAGGGCCTGAGTTCAATCCTGGTTCTGCCACCAAGAAAAAAAAAAAAAGTAATGATGACAGAAATGTACCATAAAATAATGAAAAAAAAATTTTTTGCTTATTTGCTTAGCAAAATTTTAAGACAGATAAAATCCAGTATAGGCAAGGGTATGGTAAAAGGAGCTCCTACATAGTAAAAATGTCAAATTGTAAGAACTATTGGTAGGGCCAGGGAGATGGCTCAGTAGAATAAGCATTTCCCTGGCAAGCGCAAGGACCTGAGTTCAATCCCTGGTTCTGCCAAAAACAAAACAAAACAAACAGAATGTTGGGGCTGGAGAGATGGCTCAGTGGTCTAAAGCACCTACTTGAAACAAGCTTGGCAAAGCACAGGGACCGCGGTTCGATCCCCAGCACCACATGCCAGCCAGACCCGCCCCCTGGTGGGCTGAGCTGGCCACGCACACACACAATAAATAAATGTAATAAATAAAAATAAATAAATATTAAAAAAAAAAAAAGAACTATTGGTAGGATCACAAGTTCAAGCACAGCCTGGGTAACTTAACAACTGGTCTCAAAATTAAGAAGTAAACAGAGGTCGGGATGTATGGAAAGACCTTGGATTCAATCCCCAACAATATACTACTACTACTACTACTAATAATAATAATAATAACAACAACAACAACAAAACAAGTGGGGAGGAAGTTCTATTTTAATGACATGAAAATAACTCCTTGAACTTTTTTAAATCTTTTATTTATTTATTTCATACAAGGTCTCACTGTGCAGTTTGGACTCATAGTGAGCCTCCTGTCTCAGCCTCCCTGGTGCTAGAATTACAGGCATGCGCCACCATGCCTAGTTTCGGTGGCCAGCACAGCACACCTAGGGTTTTGGGGCCAGCATAGCATGCGGTGCCAGGGATCAAACCCGGGTCCTTGCACTTGCCAAGTAGGCGCTTGGACCACTAGTTACCTCCCCAGCCCTCCTTGGGTATTTTTGATGGGAGAAAAAAGATGTTGTTAAAATAATATGTATAATGTGACTTTTACCAAAAAGAAAAGGGGGAGAATATCCTGTATGTTGTATACAGAAGGCTGACATATATATCAGTGTATAAAGGAAGGTCTGGAAAGACACTCTAAAAATCAAATGGAAACTTCCATGTATATCAACATATAAGCATATACCAAAACAGTTATTAATTATGTTTAAACTATGGAAGGAATTCTGCCTCTCGGATGCCTTTGAGTCCCTGGCATTTCTACCCTGCTAGTATGGTTTGCAGATTTTGGACTTGCCAATCCACATAATCATGAGAATCACTTTCTAAATCAATCTCTCTCTGCAGATCTATGGGTTCTATTTCCCTGGAGAATTCCAACTAATACAGTACTCAATAAATGATGGGGATAAAATAAAATAAATGATGCAGAAAAACAAAGCCCCAGTAACCTAAACTACAACAACAACAAAATGATGACTACTATTGTTACCACCTAATTGCTCAAGGCAATGCATTTTAAAATTAATTTAAACAAACTCCCAGCTCTAAACAAAGAATTTTTAAAAGGAGCTTCCTCAAGTTCAAGGGCAGAGGAAGAAGTCAAAAAGACAAGAAAGTGTGTGTGAAAACCTGTTCCCCATGATACAACAGGTACCAGCTGCCCACCTACCCCAATGTCAAACTCTGAGCTGACAGGCTTGTGGTCACTGGTCTTCAAAGCCATGTGGCTCTGATAACTCAGCTGAATGATGTTCTTCCCTTTCCAGAGAATCCGGTCACACCAGGCAGGAGCACGACACTTCTCACTGAAATGGAAAGCCCATGCTGGCAACACTCACAGAAACAGTCATGCTCACTTCCTTGCCCTGGCTTAGACAAGTATCAGCGAAGCACAGCCTTTGCATTCATGAGGCCCAGTAATCTGAGACAACAGAAATATTTAGGGCCACCAAGGCATACCCTGTATGCTATGGGTATCATGCAAAGAGCTACGGAACCTCGCTCAAAATCCAAACACAATTCAGACTTATTCTCTGTTCCTTAGTCTCCTATGAGGATAGAAGAGTAAAGACCAATATAAGAGTAAGTACTGGCAAGGAGGTGGTAAAGGGAATAGGCTTTAATTTCCTGAGGTCTGCCTCTGCCTATCTGGGATAGTCTTTGATTTTTCTATGCCTCAGTCCCCATCCTCAGAACACAAGGATAAAAATTCATACTTATCTCAACAGGCTATGCTGAGGATTAGATAATACAAATAAATGAGGTTATATAAATGACTATCAAATAGTATGTGGTACACATTAAACACTAATAACAATACTAACTAGTATCTAATGACCAAGTACAAACCAATTTAGATGAAATCATCTCATCTATGCATAACTGAAAAATATATCAGGATCATGACTTACTGTGGAACAAAGCCTAAACTAAATATTAAATATATATGGAAAATGTGGGGAGAAAGTCCCAGGAATCTAGTGTTCTTCTGCAGGTTCACAAGACAAATACTTCCCAGCATTCCTGGCTTCCATGCCCTCAGCCCAAGGTTGACCTACCTGGTATCCCAGTCATCAGAGCCAGTGTCATACTTGTATGTAGGCTGGAATGTGAGCTCTCCCTCTGTGTAGCCGTCAAAGACAGTCTTGGCTGCCACCTGAATTTTGAGCTATACAAAAGAATAGGAGAAAAATACTTCAGGATAAAACGGTCAAACCTTGAATTAGTGGAGAAAAGGAAATAAATCTGGAATTCAAACCCTAATGAATGGGAAAAGCCCCATTAAAAAAGCTATTCTATGAGATCTTGAATTAACTAACTCGTAGGAAAAGGAGGAAGCTGACAACAATCCTTTCACCTGGAACAGTTTTTAAGGCTCTTTTATAAGAGTAACTGCGTGTTTGGGCCAGTTAGATAGCTCAGTGGTTTTAAGTGTCTGCTTAGGCAAGCTTAGGCAGGTGCAGGGGACCAAGATTTGGTCCCTGCGACAGCCTTGCCCTCAGAGTGGACTGAACAGGCAAATAAATAAATAAATAAATAAATAAGCCACTCAACATAGTTTTCCCACCTAGTACCAAGCAAGTGATCTGTGCTCCTGCTTGTTCCAAATATAAAAATAAAGTTGTGGTCAAGCTGAATTATGTAAACTAGGGAAAGTTCTGTAAATTTGGGGTTCATGGAATAACCCACCTCATAGGGCCATTGGATTCTTTTTTTTTTTTTTTTTTTTTTTTGCGGAGCAGGGAATTGAACTCAGGCCCTTGCACTTGCCAGGGAAGTGCTTATTCTGCTGAGCCATCTCCCCAACTCCATATAGGGCCATTAGAAAGAAAAACCGCAAACATCAAATAGTGCTTGCAATATTTTCTGAAGATAACTAGAATCCTTCCTATTACATTAATTCTGTTAGCTTCTGTTGTACTTTAGAGATAAGGTCTCTCTCTATATATAGCTTAGGCTGGCCTTGAACTCGCTACGTAGCCCAGGATGGCCTCAAAGTCATGATCATCCACCCTTAGCCTCTGAGTGCTGGGATTCCCGGTGTGCACCAATATGAGTGGCTTCCTACTGTATTAACTCTAGAGCTTCTGATGGATCAACTCTCAGCAAGAGAAAACCTACTACTCTCCTGACTCTTCCCTGACCACAAAACTTGGCACTGTACAGATAAGAAGAAAAATGTGAACTCTAAATAGGGGTCAGGTCAACTATCCAAAGGACGCCACTTGCCAACTTCCTAAAAATCTGACTTCCTAAAAACATCATAAAAGGCAACAGGAAGTAAGTTAGATATGAATGCAAGCTGATGCTTCTTGAATAGGTATGTATAGATGGTAAAGCCAACTAGAAAGCAAATAACATAAAATAGATGGTCTTACTTCAGGAAAGACCAGAAAAGAAGATAAGCAAAAATAAGTATCAAACTATAAGTGAAATTTGAATGCCTCAGCCCAGAGCACAGCGGGAATTAACAGATATGGAAGAGAGTGGATTAATGCTGAAAGGGGCACTAAATAGAAAAAAAAAAAATAGTTTACCAAGGACAAAAGATGGAAAGGGAAGAAAATGGATCAACAAATTATTCCATAAAGAAAGACACAGTAAAGATTCTTGTCCTTCATTAATCTGCACTGAGGAAGGAAAATAACAAAGACTTAGAATAATAACAACACTAAGGTTATTAAAGACTGGCATGGGGTGGGATCAGATTAAAAAAGGAAAATGACTTTAACATTTAGAAGAACTTTGACCCCTTGAACAAGTTTGAAATCTACTGAGAGCAGCCAAAAGAAAAGAGAGAAAAAGATTTCCCTCATCCTATGAAATGGCTGATGTCTGAAAAATGAAATTCTATGTCAAACAACAACAGGGGAGAACAGCAGGTTACAGAGCTGCTTCCTGTAGGCAGAGAAGATACTCTGAGTTCTGCCTTACATTGGAGATTTCTGGTGAAGAGAAGGATGGATGTAGGAAGCAGGAGCCATACTCTAATTTTTTTTTTTTTTTTTTTTTTTCCAGAACTGGGGATTGACCTCAGGCCCTTGCACTTGCCAGGGAAGTACTTATTCTACTGAGCCATCTCCCCAGGCCCCTAAATAATTTTTTAATTTTTATTTATTTATTTATTTATTTGTGTGTGTGTGTGTGTGTGTGTGTGTGTGGCCAGCTCAGCCCACCAGGGGGCGGGGCTGGCTGGCATGTGGTGCTGGGGGATTGAACCGTGGTCCCTGTATGTTGCTAAGCTTGTTCTAAGTAGGTGCTTTAGACCACTGAGCCATCTCACCAGCCCCGCCCCTAAATTATTAAATAATCATAAATACACCAACTACTTTCTTTATACAAGTTGGGCCCTTTTAGTCTCAACTTGATACCTCATGAATGAATCAGAAAGAAAAAGCTGTGATCCAAAAGGAGATAGGTGCCTCAAGGAAAGAGCCAATGGGAACCACTGTGGGAGATAGAAATGTAGACAAAATGAAAATGGAACTGGATAGCACCTCAGGGACACCCCCAGCCTGAGGCAGATGAAGCTGAGGGCCAGCAAGCCAGGCTTCCTCCTCTGTCTAGGAGGACACAGGTGGCCATCCGTACCTGATCATATGCATACAGGGTCTGAAAGTCCTTCTCTTCGACGAGTTTTTTCACTTTTTCCACATCCAGATCTTCTATCCTGTAGTTGAGGTCCCCAAGCCACAAGATCACACTGTAAGGACAGAGCACAAAGGTAACAGGGTTTAGGAGGGACTTAAACCCCTTTCATCCATGTGCTTCTGACAGAAGGCCCTTGAGTTTCAGTCTCTGAGGAACTGGGTGGGAAAGTGACTTCACTGTTCCGGGATTTTTTTTTTTTTTTTTCTTTCCTGTCCTATTTAACACCAGATCTAACATGCTGCTTATTCCAAGATTTTTGGTCCAATTCAAGTTCATTATAAGTAGCCTTGCGTTCTCCTTGACTACTCCATTCTCAGACAGTTGAAAAGATGGCCTAATCAGATGTAAAAGACAAGAATTTACCCTACTGCTGGGAAGAGATTAAAAAAAAGAGAAAGAGGAAGGAGGAGAAGAAGGAGAAGGAGAAGACAAAGAAAAAGTAGTAGTAGTAGTAGTAGTACTAGTAGTAGTAGTAAAAGTCATAATCAGCCTTTGTTTCTAGTCAGAATTCCTCTAAACAAAGCTCAGTCTTTGTAGTGGAGCCTGGATTTAACCACCACCATTTCACTGGTTGGCTCATTCTGCACTCCTGGGAATAGATTTGACAGGTGGTTTATTACACCTGCTGCTTTGGGAGAAAGCAACCTGAAAACTCCCTAATGACATCACACAACTCTTGAAGCCTAACAGTGCTGCATCTGAAGCCAACAGCCATGCCTGTAGAGCACCTGCACAGCAGTCCACCCATTCCCCAGGTAAACGCGTCCACAGGCTGAAGGCAGACGACTGACCAGCACTCCTCAACCTCATAAACTGGTGTGCTGCAAGTGCCCAGCATGGAGTGGCTCAGCTAGAAGACGTGCTTCCTGCCACAGGTCACAGAAGACAAAAGCCATCCTGCCAGCCCCCAGGACACCAGCACACTAAGACGGCTCCACTGCAGCAGCAGGCAGGATGAGAAGTGTGACTTGTTTATTCCCCGGCAAGCACCGTGGCTCCAGTGGCTTCTTCCTCTTTGTAAAAGAAGTGGCATAAGCTTCTACTGTTACCACAGAGTCTGAAATTCTAAACCTCTGAATTCAGTCAAATAAGTTTTAGAAATAAATGAAATAGCGAATGAACAAAGACATACAAGATGCGTTAGGTAGACGTAGTCATAGCTTTATAAAGCTGAATCAAGAGCAAAAAAGACCAAGTAGAGGCAAACAAGCACAGTCCAACTCTGTTACACATGCTCTGGAAAAGCAAACATAAAATCCTAAAACATACTTCTAAAAACTTTGTTCAAGGTGCTTTTCCTTTGGTTGCTTTCCTCACAATGCCAGGTCAAGGCATATCCATATTAAAATAAATCTTCATTTTTTCCAGGGATAAATGATGTTTGAGAATGATTCTACTGGTCTACCAGCTTGTATGTCAGGAAACTAAAACTTGCCTAGAACTATAAATTGCAAGTAACTGACTGCTGGAAGGTACCCTACCCCAGAAG
Source organism: Octodon degus (assembly GCF_000260255.1). Taxonomy (NCBI): domain Eukaryota; kingdom Metazoa; phylum Chordata; class Mammalia; order Rodentia; family Octodontidae; genus Octodon; species Octodon degus. The sequence continues at coordinate 5,665,195 of NW_004524706.1, forward strand.
TCACCTCCCCAGCAACTATAGATATAGAGCCCACAATTCTCCACACCACACCCAGAGAGCAGTATGAGGAAGAAGTCCAGACTCACTCATGCTTGCTGATGGTGAGAGCAGGAAGGCTGGGGTCAACCTGGCAAAACTGCATTCGAGAACAAATGTCCTTATAGTCTTGGTTCCTCCTCTCATACTCTTCTGTGTGGGCTGCCAAGTGAGAATTCACAATGCAGATGCTGGTGTTGTGCAACTGGAACCTGATTGCCACGCCTCCTTTGTTACCCTATTAAAAGGATCCAAAATAATCTAATCCACAATTTAACTGTTCAGTCACTTAATCCTTTTAGTATGTTTTGTCTTGCCTAGTCTTCATCATAACCCTATGAGGTTATCATCTAATAGTCTACAGATAAAGCAAACCCTTGAAGGTAAAATGACTAGCTCATCACTGGAAAGCCGAGCCCAGGGCCTGGTGCTCTCAATCCAGAGGTCTTTTCTCTTCGTCACAGCCAGCCATGTATGCTTTTCCTCTCCACACAAAGCTCAGCTCTTGTAAGAGAACATAAGAGCAGGACTCAGCCTCAAGAAGTAGAAGAAACTGTAAAGCTTCTGTCCTCTTTGCTTTCCTTGGTAACCCCATATAATTTCTGTACCATGCTTCTTACATTAAATGCGGAGTAAACATGAGGACAGGTGCTGGCTGGGCAAACCAGCCAGCAATTTGCTAACATGCAGCTTCTAACTAGTTTGCTCGATCTAGCCTTCTAATCAGGATATGTGTAGTCTGCATTGCAGGCTGAGTCAAGCGGCTGAGGAGATAGCTCATGCGCACAGCACCTACCTGGCAAGAGCCACGCTCTGAATTCAAGTCCCAGTACCTCCCCAAAAAGCTAAATAAATCAAAATGTTAAGGATCAAAATCTTTACGTGGCCCACATTATAACCAAGAACTCACCATCCTCCCCATGATTCCTGTCCCTACAGTCTCAGTTTCCACTTCTGAGATGTACGCTGCATGTTCCTGTTTGACATATAACAGTAGCATGATCCCAACCATTCGAATGAGCTTCACCTAGAAAGTATAGCCAAATATTCAAGTCATGCAATCAGAGAGAAACTGCAAATAAGAATAAATACTCGCAAAGTAAAAGTGACTCTAAAACTGGCTGAGAGGATTAATGTATCTCCTTCCCACCAAGAGGGCAGGGGATCACCTGTTTGATTCTCTGAACGTGCTACATGATAAACTAAAAGGTTACAAATGCCAAGATCTTGCATCTCTCCACCCAGAGGAGATCCTTCCAGAGGACCGAACTAGAAATAGGATAATTAGGACTGGTTGATAGTAAAGGATATGGAGACGCTAAAAAATTATCTGAGCCAGGAATAGTGGCACACACCTCTAATCCAGCATTTGGGAGGCTGAGGCAGGAGGATTGCCATGAGTTCACAGACTGGGCTACAAAATGAGACCCTGTCTCAAAATGAAACAAAAAAAATAAATAAAACAAAGCAAAACAAAACAAAACACCCTAAAACCATCGAGAATTTCCCTATATGGTAACACTAAATTAAAAGGTCCCTGGCTCCTCTCTTTACCTTAGCATATTTGGTTTTTGTTTTTTTGTTTGTTTTTTTTTTTGGTTGTTGTTGTTATTGTTGTTTTGGTGGAACCGGGGATTGAACTCAGGCCCTTGTGCTTGCCAGGGAAGTGCTTATTCCACTAAGCCATCTCCCCGGCCCCTACCTTAGCATATTTGGCGTCTGGATGAAGACTTTCCGAGACAGCTTTAAACCACTCTTCCTCCTTTGGAGTATCATGAAAGAAAAAGGCTTCCTTACTTAAATCAAGCTCCTGAAACCTATTGGAGAAGCAACCAATTAGCATGGCAACATTCAGATCAGACATTCTCAAACTGATTAAGGAGCATACGTCCTTGCCTTCTAGCTAAGCTGCAGGACCCTCAGCTGGAGAAATAAAATACTTAAGACCCAAAGAACTAAATGCAGTGGAGCTTGTGAGATGTTTTTATACATACCAGCCCACTGCCCCTTCATGCCACAGCCTACAAGTACTTGTTAGCACCCCCGTTTTGCATCTGCAATCACTCATTCACACAAGCACCAAACAGCAACCTGGGACTCAAAGTTAGGTCTGAGTATATTCCAAATTCTAGTGCTTTACAGTGTACCATGTGGCAGCAGCCTGCTGTTCCTCCCCACCAATGGTGCCCAATACAGTAATAAGAGGATAGTAAGAGGGGAAAAAAATTAACTAATGGGACTTTCTTTAGCTAATCTGCTTTCCTGGGAAAAGATATTTTTGGTTTTTGCTTTTTGGATATTTGGGGTTTTTTTATAGACAGGGTCTTGCCATGTAGCTCAGGCTGGTCTTGAACTCACTATGTAGTCCAGGCTGGCCTCAAACTTGTGGCAGTCCTCCTGCCTTGACCTCCCAAGTGCTGGGATTACAGTCATGCGCTATAGCATCCCACATATATTTTCGTTTTCTGTCCAAAAGGGTTGAATGTCTAAGTAACAAAATTCAGTTCAGCATGAAATAATTGTAACAGAATGCTACAATGAAAACGCTGAGCACAGCACTTGGTCAGACCTTTGTTTACCAGGAATAAAAACACCAGCGAAGCAGCTGCTACTAAGCACATGGTCATTTTTCAATTCCTTCACCCGTCATGAAGATTTGGTTACATATTCGTGTCCTCGCTCCTTCAGGACAACCATCCCTTCTGAAGGATGGAAAGGCAAATGAAGTGAAGCACTTACCCTACACAGTATACATCTGGGGCCTGGATACCATGGCTCAGCCAGGGCCGGAGGCATTCTTTGGGGGACTGTCCATTCACATTGTATGTTCCCACAAAAAATCTGTCACACACAAAAAATCCCCATCAGTAATTAAGAAGCACTTTGGAGATCTCGACAGAGGAAGACATTTTCTGCTGACTTTGCCTTTCTCAGTCTCTATGGAGTAGCATTTTAAGAATAAGAACTGTCGGGGCTAGAGAGATGGCTCAGTGGTCTAAAGCGCCTACTTGGAGCAGGCTTGGCAAAGCACTGGGACCGTGGTTCGATCCTCCAGCACCACATGCCAGCCGGCCCCGCCCCCTGGTGGGCTGAGCTGGCCACACACACACACACACACACACACACACACACACACTAAATGAATGTAAAAATAAATAAATAAAACCAAAAAAAATTATAAAAAAAAAGAATAAGAACTGTCATACATTTAACCTAGACCAGTGACTATGGCACCAAGGAGTGACTGGCAGGTTGTCATGACGTTTGTTGCTTTTGTAGGCACAACTTCAAGCAGTTTACTTTGAATATTCTTATATCCCTTAAATAGCTATTATGCCACCATCATCCACAAAACTATTTCTTACTCTGTGTATATTACCAAAATAAAAAAATAAAAAGTACATTAGTAATTAGTTTTGGCGGGAAAGCAACACACAGTGTTCAAAAGGTTATTTCTTTACCATTATTCACTGTTTATATTCCTAGAAACAATGTTATTTTTTCTTATACTTTCAACACAATGCTTTTTAAAAATCTAGCAGAATCCTACAGCCTATATTCATTTCAAGTAATCCTGTCTAAAAAGATGACCAAACATTAATTTAACTTCATTTTAAATGATTTTTGGGCTGGGCATGGCAGCTCATGCCTGTAATGTCAGCATTCAGGAGGCTGAAGCAGGAGAATTACCTTGAGTTTAAGGCTAGCCTAGGCTACATAGTGAGTTCATGGCCAGGGTGAAGTGCCTATCAAGACCCTGTCTCAAAAAACCAGAATAAATGAATGAATGAATGATCTCTTTAAAGGCCCAGAAGGACCAAGAGAAAATAAAATCTTTGACACAGGGGCTGGTGAGATGGCTCAGTGGTCTAAAGCACCTACTTAGAACAAGCTTAGCAAAGCACAGGGACCATGGTTCAATCCCCCAGCACCACATGCCAGCCAGCCCCGCCCCCTGGTGGGCTGAGCTGGCCACACACACACACACACACACACACACACACAAATAAAATTTAAAAAAAAAATCTTTGACACACAAAACTCAAGATATCTTTCTTCTGAACCCAGTTTTCTCTAAATATTTCGGAAGTATCAGCAAGCTGTGCTACTTATACAATATCTACCATACTCTCTGCCCAGAAATGGCACAGAATGAATAGAATCACTCGCTTTGCAAATAAAGAACAAGATCCTACAGAATGATTTGCTTTCAGATTTAGGAATTGGAGGGAAATGCTTAAATTCCAGAGGGCTGAATGATCATTTTACTTTGAAAACAGTCAACAAGCTGGTTAACTACCTGAAGTTCTGGATATAGGTATAATCATCTTCTTTCTGTACGAGATGTGACTTTACAATTGTATCTCGCAGTCCAAACTTCTGCATCGATAAAATATGAGCCTTGTCTGATACTGTGATAGTGGAAGAGCGAACCAGGTCAGTAATTTCGGACTTGGATTTATTCTGTCTGGAAAAATAAAAACATTTTTATTCATATTTTGATGAGTGCTGCTTGGCAAAATAAATGAATATGAAGCTAGGAGTTTTTACACACAAGTATCTGAATCGCAGGACAATAAAGGAAGCCAAAGCAAAATTTATTCACTAAAACATCATTTCTAGGGCTGGGGAAATAGCTCAGCAGCTTAAGTGTCTATCTGGCAAATGGAAGGTCCTGAGTTTGATCCCCAGTAACAAAAAAAAAAAAAAAAAAAATCATTTCTATAGGAAATTAAGCAACTTACATGTTGTTGATTGTACAATATGTTGGTCTGAAGATTTTTCTGATAACAGTCAGATAATCTTAAGGCAAAAGGGGGCCTTGAAAATTATCTAACATACTTCATTTTCAGGAAAGAAAAATGAAAGCCAGCACCATCCAGGATTTGTCCAGCTGAATGATGGCAGAGTATGGATTACACCTGGGATTGCACAGAGCTACTTCTAGACTCTCATGCCTCCTATAAGAAGACCTATAAATAGCAGATTCTTTGGCTCCATACTCCTGCTTCTTTATTTCCCTTTCACAGGAATAATACAAAGTAATACGGGAGAGGAAATTTACATTTTGTTGCTATTTAGTGGCACACTACAAATTATTCAACTTAAGCAAAATTTGAGGGCCGGCAAGATAGCTCAGCGGACCAAGTGCCTTCTTAGGCAAGAACAGGGACCAAGGTTCAATCCACTGCACCACTTGCCATGCTGGCGACCAAGTCCCAGTGTGGTGGCACACACCTGTAATCCTAGCACTGGGGAGGCTGAGACAGGAGGACCACTACAAGTGAGACCCTGTACCAAATATATATATTTAAAAAATTGACATATTTACTTAATAGAACCCTGTGTAACAGTCTTAGAAACTTTTGTTGACTGTCATTTATTAAACTAGGATATAGGGGCCAGGGAGATGGCTCAGTAGAATAAGCGCTTTCCTGGCAAGCACAAGGGCCTGAGTTCAATCCCTGGTTCCGCAAAAAAAAAAATAATGATAAAAATAAACTAAGATATATATGGCACTTAAACCTTTTTTGATCCTTCATCAATACCAAGTGTTTAATGTTACTATCATTAGTAACATACTAATTAAAGCTATGCAAGAATATTTCTCTGGGCCAGGGATATAGCTCCGTGGCATAAGCGCCTGCCTGACAAGTGCGAGGTCTTGAGCTTACTCCCTGGTACCACAAGAAAAAAAAAAAAAAAAAAAAAGAGAATAAATCTCTGTATATCAAGATGGCTCAGGAGCAAATTGAGAATGACAGCTCTAGCTTCACTTTTAATTTCAGGGATTTTTCACTTCTACATAAGTGCCAATTAAAATTAAAAAAATAAGAAAGTAGTTTTATCTTGACCAAGTAATTCTGGCTATGATCTGTAGGGGGCAATGGAGTATGAACTAAATATAATAGCACAGAACATCAGGAAAAATTGAAAAATAAATTAAATATTTTCAAAATCAGGAAATAAAGGGCCTGCCTGATGGCTCAGCATACCTGCTTAGGCAGTGCACAGTGGCTGGGCCCGGGGTGCCATGTTGGACCCGCCCCCAGGGCATGCTGAGCAGGATTGAGACTGGGTGTGGTGGGCATGCGCCTGTAATCCCAGTGCTTGGGAGGCTGAAAACAGGAGGATCACTATGAGTCTGATCTACCTGATGAGACCCTGTAGACCCTGTATCCCCTGTAGTAAATGTGAAAAAAAAAAAGTCAGGAAACACTTTTTTAAAAAATGGGAGGGGGGCCAGGGAGATGGCTCAGTGGAATAAGTGATTCCCTGGCAAGTGCAAGGGCCTGAGTGCAATCCCCAGTTCCGCAAAAAAAAAAAAAAAAAAAAAGACAAGACATTTCTTTTTCAGGTTTTTTTTTTTTAGGATACAGGATCTCACTATGCAGTTTGAACTCGTAATGATCCTCCTGTATCAGCTTCCCCAGCTCTGTTACAGGCCTGAGCCACCATACACAGGTTTCAGGGCTGGCACGGGATGTGATATTAGGGATCAAACTCAGGTCCTTGAGCTTGCCAGGTAGGTGCTTAGACAACTGAGCTATCTCCCCAGCCCCCAGACATTTTTAATTTTTTACATTTTTGAGAGAAGGTTAGAAGGCCAAGTTTAAAATACTAAAAGTTGCTACTTGCTAGTTCTGAGATGTTGGATGATAAATAAGTTAACACCTGAATTACTTTAGTTCCAAAACATAGAAAGATACTTAACCCTTAGTTAAAACAAGATAGTCAGGGACAGCCAGATAGCTCAGCGGACTAAAACATCTGCTTAGGCAGAGCAAAGCAGAAGCTCCAGCCCCATCCCTGGGGCACGCTGAGATAGAGACTGGGCATGGTGGTGGAAGCCTGTAATCCCAGTGCTTGGAAGGCTGAAAACAGGAGAATCACTAGGAGTCCAATCTGTTTAGTGAGACCCTGTAGTCCCTGTAGACTCTGTTCAAATACATTAAAAAAATTTTTTTTTAAATAAAGTAAGGGGCTGGGGAGATAGTGCAGTAGAATAAGCGCTTCCCTGGCAAGCGCAAGGGCCTGAGTTCAATCCCCAGTTCCACCAAAAAAGAAAAAAGAAAACAACAAAACGAGATAGTGATTTTAAAATGATGATGTCTAGTAGCCACAATAAGTATTCAGTGACTGTCAGGTATGGCAAACATCCCCGAGGCCAGGGCTTCTTACATCATGCACAGCAACGGTCTCAGTTCTCTAATGAAACCTTCAGTCCTAAGAGATATAAGTGAAGGCAGAGCGGCACTACCTTGTGAGTGAGTTCTCTGCTTTGTCCTGACCTCCAGAGCTTTGGTCCCCAAGCAGACTTTTCCCATTTGATCTTGAGTTGTCAAAGTTAGAACCACCTGGAGAATAAGAGAAAGGGTTAAAACATAGGACATATGTTTTAATACAGAGACCAAGACTTCACTAACGGTAGTCTAGGAATCATTGGTAGTCCACATACTCTCGTAAGCAACCAAAAGACCCATGCTAATGTATGAGTAAAGTCCACACAAAATATACAGAGGAGAAAAGTATTTCTTCACTTGGATGTCTTTACTGTGGAAAACATAACAAATCTATCTAGTCTAAGTCTGTTTTCTTAGAGAAGAGTATATATTATAGAATGAAGAGAACTATAAAATCTGAGTCAGTTTTATCACCAGCTTATTACTATCCTATTATCTATCACCTATTATTTATTAACATTTTAACTTTCCACAAGCCACCTGACCTCTCTTAATCTCGGTAAATGATCTGTTCTGCCTTCCCTACAGGCTCATTGCCAAGATCAAATGAGTTGACAAGTAAGCACTTTAATAGCCACACAACATACTATAACAGAAGACAGTGATCTTATTACCATCTGCTGCAAGCGAGTCTTTAGCTCCATAGAGGAGAAAGGCAAAGGTCAGAGATCTAAAATTGGAAAGGATCTAAGTGCTCTGGGAATAAGAAGTGCTTGTCATTGTCAACAAATTGCCTTGAAAACCAAAGAACCCAAGATGATCAACAAAGAAATATTTTGGGAAATTTGTTAATCCAAGATAAACCTAAAAAGGAAAATTAATCTGCCAAGAGCTTCTTTGCTCCTTAAAAGCCAAACTTCTTGTCAACAGGGGACAACATGAAGAAGCCACAGAGATGTGACATCAATATACAAGTTATGGGAAGGCACCCAGGAGGCATGAACCACTGCCAAAGAATTCTGCTCTGAAGATTATTACTAAACATGGATTTCTCAAACATGTATCCATAAACTAAAAAAAAAAAAAAAAAACCTGCTGAAAAATAAAACGATTATTTGAAACATGCAAATAGTTACACTTCAATGCTGCCACTGAAACCCTATGGGCTGGACGTTATGCCCTTCCCATTCATATGCTGAAATCTTAAGCCCGGAGATGCGAACAGTAGGGTTTGCAGAACACCTAGGTGACACGAGAGGAGCCTCCAGAATGGTACCCTTAAGAAGAAGACACAGAGTCGCCACCTCCCTCCCCCGTTTCTGTGTGAGGACACATAGAAATGACAGCCCTAAGTAAGCAGGAGTGTCCTGAGCAGACACTGGATCTATCGGCACCTTGATCTTGGACTTCCCAGCCTCCAGAACAGTGAGAAGTAGGTCTTTTGTTGTAAGCCGCCCCTGGTGTCCTGTTAAGGCAGGCTACATGGAGTAAGACGCAAGGGCCTTTCTATTTTGCTTTGGAAATGTCTTTCAAATCAATATATTCCCATTCCCAATATCACTATGCTAATCTAGGTTACCAATGTCTCCCTTGAATGGCTACAACAGCCTTAACTAGTCTTTAATTTCTTTTCTCGCCCTTATATTCCAACCCAATCTCCGTACCATGGCTGAGATTTTTTTTTTAGGGGTGGGGAAATTTTATCTGATCACATTACTTCAAACCTTTTAAACACTCCACACTAAGTAAACCTAAGTCCCTCCATACAGTTACCAAGGTTCCACTCAGTCTGGATCCTGCCACTGTGCCAGTTATACCCAATCAACCCTCTGGCCGCCATTTCCTTAATGCCAGAGCAGTTACTACAGCTAGGCAAAGACCCCATCACAAACTAGCTCCCCTCTTCCCCACTGCACTTGCGGTAGTGTAGCAGCTAATTCCCGCTCATCCTGTAGGGTCACCATACTCTTCCTGTAAATGGCCAGAATGAATGTCCTACGCTAGTCAGTGGTGGGGAACCCAAGTACATTCACAGCGGCCGATTTGCATCACTAAAAGCTCTAAAAGGTTCGTCATCACAGTTCTAGACTTTGATCTTGGTCCCAGCTATTCAACTCTGCCATGATAATGCAAATTAAGTTTTAATTATGAATCTTGAAATCTGAATATCATATAATTTTCACACATCATACATTTTAGTCTTTTTAAACATTTCAAATGTAGCCTGCCAGGCACTGTGGCTTACATTTATGTAGTCCCAGCTATTGGACGTTCAGCACCAGCCTGGTAGCATAGCCAAATGCTGTTTCAAAATTAAGGAAAGAAAGATGAGAAAGAGGGAAGGAGGGAGGGAAGGGAAACAAAGAATGAAAACCATTCTTAGCAGAGGAGCTGAATCCAGCCAAATTCATACACAGGTGTGCGCCATCACGCCCAGCTCCTGACTTTAGTGTTCAGCTAGCTCCCTGTATTTCACCCAGCCTGGCCTCAATTGCTATGCATTCTATTTTTTTCTCCCTATGTAGACTAAACTCACGGAGAAGGCAACTACATCTGACTTATCCATGAGCACATTAGAAATACTACAACTTGACAACTCAAGAGAAAAGGTGAAAGGGAACTAAACCATTTGGGAGCCATATAAATACATTGATAACCAAGTTCAAGCCTGTAGCATTCTTTGGAATGTCTAAGGTAATCTTCCCGTTGTCGTTGTTGAATTCTCATTCAACATACAATAAACATGAGAAAGGGAAAACTAGAATAGGCTTTTCTCTGGGTTCTTTTGTTTGTTTTTTTAGGTCTTTTAAGACAGGAGTAGGGACAACCTGCTTGCCCCCCCCCACACACACACACACAAGAGCTTTCTTTTCCTTAATAAATATATTCTGCTAAAAAAAAAAAAAAAAAAAAAAAAAAGACAGGCTCTCCCTATGTAGCTCCAGCTCTCAAATTCTATATGCAGCCCAGCCTGGCCTCAAATTTATTTTTTTAAACAAAAGAAGTTTAAAAATGGGGGGGGGGAACCCACCATTAGAAACAATACAGAATTTCATTACATGGCCTCTAATTTAATATCTTCTCCCTCAGTCTCCTGAGTGCTGGGATTATAGGTATGTATCACTATGCCTAGTTAAAATAGATTTTTGAAAGTTTTACTATCCCATGGTTACTTAGTTTGCTTATTTTTTGGCTGGATGTACCCCCATAATCCCAGCACTCAGAAGGCTGAAGTAGGAGGAGCACTACCAATATCAGGCTAGCCTGGGCAGCACAGTGAGACACTGTCTCCTTAAAAAAAGAAAACATTTCTGAACCAAATCCAACTATAGCCCCTCTTATTTTATTATAAACTATACAGCCTACAAAACTAAAGTACTTAGACTACAGAATAAGATCCTGGGACATATACTAGAATGGCTACAATTTTAAAAACTAATGATACTAGTTGCTATAAGGATACAGAGGGGCCAGGGAGATGGCTCAGTAGAATAAGTGCTTGCCTGGAAAGCATAAGGGCCTGTGTTCAATCCCCAATTCTGAAAAAAAAAAAAAAAAAAAAAAGGATACAGAACAACAGTAACTTTTTGATCATAATAAGATAGAAAATAGTATACTACTTTGGAAAACAATCTGGCAGTTTCTTTCAGTATTAAAGTCTTACCATATGATGCAGCATTCTACACATACGTATGTACTGATTTGAAAATTTATGTCCACATAAAAATATTGCAAGCTGAGCATAGTGGTATATGCCTGCACTCCACATTATTCAGGAGGCTTAAGCTGCAGGTCTGCAAGTTTGCGGTCAGTCTGGGCAATTCAGTGAGACTCTGTCTTAAAAGAGGGGGAGGTAAGTATATCATATGTGCACACAAACACGGCAAGTCTGCATCTTGTGCTATGAGTAACCACTACAAAGACAACAATATGCAATGCATTAATTATTGAAACTGTCCTACTAATTGGTTTTGAAACTGTCTCATTGCTATTTGTCTCTAAACAAAATTAATTTAAAAAAATGGCAAAATGAAATCCACCAATCTGCGTAACTAATAAGTGCTAACAACAGCAACGACAAAGGCGGGGCCAGGCATGGTGGCACACACCTGGGATCCCAGCACTGAGATGCTGAGGCAAGAGGACTGCAAGGTTCAAGGCCAACCTGAATTACATAGTGAGACTTTATTTCAAAAAATAAAATAAAATAAAAGGCTGGGGACACAAATTTAGTGGCAAAATGCTTGCCTAATCCTGCAGGAAAAAAAAAAAAAAGGAAAGGGAAAGCCCTGCACACAATGTTTACAGCTCTGCAGCGTGGTGACACACGTCTAACCCCAGCAGTGAGGAGGCTGAGGCAAGAGGATCATAGCGAGTTTGAGGCCAGCATGGGCTACAAGACTACATAAGGTGTTCAAGCCTGTCTGAACTGTGTAGCAAGACCCTGTCTCAATCAAAAAAGAAAAAAGGGGTCAGAGATGTGGCTCAGGGCTAGAGATGTAGTTCAGAGGCAAAAGTGCCTGCCTGGCAAGTGCAAGGTCCTGAGTTGGATTCCCTGTACCAAAAAAAAAAAAAAAAAAGTTTACAGCAAATTTATGATTGCCAAAAATCAGAAGTCTAAGCTAGCTAGCTGGCTGGCTGGTTGGCTGGCTGGCTGGCTGGCTTTCCTTCTTTCTTTCTTTTGGGTGGGTAACTACTCCCCAGGGTGTGTTTGTTTGTTTGTTTGTTTGTTTGTTTTAATGTTTTATTTATGGGGCCAGCCAAATAGCTCAGGAAATTAAAGTGCCTGTAAGTAGGCAGGGGCCGGTCCATCCCAGGTCTACTGTTCCCTGCTGGCCCCGCCCCAGGGCATGCTGAGACAGCGATTGAGACTGGGCATGATGACATGGTCCTGTAATCCCAGCTCTTGGGAGGCTGTAAACAGGTGGATCACTGAGTTGGATCTAGTAGTGAGACCCTGAACATCCTGTAGACCCTTCCCTAA
>NW_004524706.1:5677658-5682794 GCF_000260255.1 Octodon degus
GTGATCCTCCTGTCTCAGCCTCCCCAGCACTGGGATTACAGGCATGTGCTACCATGCCCACCCAACATGCAGTACTGTGGATCAAACCTGGGTCCATGCACTTACCAGGCAGGTGCTTAGACTACTAAGCTATCTCTTCAGCTCTCAGCTGTCTTTCAATAGATGAATGGATTAACAAACTATAAAATATATAAATATTAAAAATACTATTCAGCCACCAAAAAATGAGTTATCAAGCCACAAAAAAAGGCAAGATACAATTACCTTAAATGCATATTTCTAAGTGAAAGAAGTCCATGCAAAGAGGACATATACTATATGATTCCAATTATAGAACATACTGGATAAGGTGGAACTGCAGAAATGGTAAACGGAACCGTGGTCATCAAGGGTTCTGCAGGTGGGGATGGAGTAAACACATGAAAGGTGGGCTGATGATTTAGGGCAGAGAAGATATTCTTGGAGAAACCATAATAGCAGATATGTGACACTATGTTTTAAACCCCAAAGCACTTCTCAGCGCAAGCAATGAACCTTAATCACATATATTTTCTTTTCTTTTTTTTTTAAAGATAGGGAATCTCAAGATGTTGCCCAGACTGGCCTCTAACTCCTGGGTTGAAGCAGTTCTCCCATCTCAGCCTCCCAAGTGGCTGGGCCTACACGCATGGGCAGCAGCACCTGGCCCTGATGTATGCGCCCTACCTCCCCAGTACTGAGGATTGACCCCAGAGCCTTCACACTGAGCTATGCCATCAGCCTTTTTAAAATTACATTTTTAATATTAAGACAGTCTCACCAAGTCACTTGCAAGCCTGCTGCCTCCACCTCTAAGAGGCATGCACTACCACACCCAGCTTCAAGCTTAGTTTTTAGTATCGTTCTCCAATAAAAGGAACCAGGCCTCCTGGAAACTGGTTATTTTAGACTGAAACAGGAAATACACAAAACTAGCCCGAACTATCTTGCAGTGCCAGAAAATAAGAAAGTGGCCAAAGAAACAAAACAGTCACAACGATGGGGCTATGTCAAAGGAACACAAGAGCCCACGAAAAGAAAGTTCAATACCAAAGGTGGAACAGGGTGAGCAACAAAGTAAATAAAGTAGTTATACCCTTAACTCAGTGTATAAAATAAGTATCTAGGGGTTCATGCTGATATGAATAAGTAGCTGAATAAAAAATAGCAAGAAAGAGCTACATCTTCCATGAAGAATACCAAACAGTTGAGGCAGTTTCACCTTCAAGGAGGTGTACTACAGCTCCCCACTCCCTAAGGGAGGGGTTGCACATAATCACTTCTTTCCAAACAACACAGCACAGAAAAAGGAAAAAAAAAAAAAAAAAAAAAACCTTTGGAGCAGAGAAATCTGACAAATGCTTCCTGGACCGTGTGGGCAAGGTTCACATGAGAAGTGTAAGTCATGGTGATAAGCATACTCTTAACGGCCAGGCAGGGTGGTGCCCGCCTGTAATCCCAGCTACTTGGGATGTTGAGGCAGGGGCTCCTAAATTTGAGGCCATCCCAGGAAACTCGGCAAAACCCTGCTCTCACAAAAGTAAAATAACATGGATCTTTGATGTGCTATTACAAGAGCAGTATCTCATCTGTGTGGTTCCCTTTCAGCAGTCTCACGAGAAAAACAGAGGACAAATCCAAATTAACAGGACTTTTTCCTTTCCTTTTTTTCTCTTTTCTTCAGTACTGGGCATAGAACCCAGGATCTTAGCCCTGACCTAATATCTCCAGCTTTTTTTTAAAAAAAAGATCTTTATAACAGGATCTTGCTAAATTGCCAAGTTGCCCCAGGAGCACTGTGCTACGCGTTCCCCTGCTCTAGTGCTAGAGACTAATTCAGCGCCTGGGCACACGAGGTGAGCAGCCCACCACTGAGCGGCATCGCTATGTTGCCCAGGCTGGGCTCGAAGCTGTTATCGCTGTAACTCAGCCTCCCAAGTAGCTGGGACCCCAGGGGCGCACCACCCGGCCTCTAGATTCTTCTTTAATTGCAACACTTCACTGCAGCATCGGTAAAGGTCAGCTAACTGAAGCGAGGCAAGACTGGGTGCCATTTCCACATAAAATGTTGACTTTATACATGTTGGTTTTTAATTTAAAACTACATGCAGAAACTGAAACACAGTAAAAGAAAAATGCAAAACAGCCAAAAAAAAAAAAAAAAAAACAACTGACAGTATCAAGTTTATCAAGTTGTAGCATACAGATGTGCTCTTTAAATTTAATATGCCTGTTGGGATGCAAATGAAAGACAACTACCTAATAAATTAACAGATTGAGAATTCTTATTTCTATTCAGTGGAGAAGCAAAAACAAAACAAAGGCTCTACTTGTTTCTGTATTTTGTTTAACGATGGAGTCAACATGAAAGTCAACATTTATCTTCTGATCTACCTGTTGTCCTTTGCTCATTTTTTGTGATATGCTCACTGGCACATTTTGTTTTCAGTCATCACTCCAGGTTCTTTTTGTTTTTGAGACAGGATCCTATTATGTAGTTCAGGCTGGGCTTGCACTCACTATGTAGCTCAGGCTGGCCCTAAACTCTCAAGTGCGGGGATTACAGGTGTGCGCCACCATGTCCGGCTTCTATACTCTTACATCTCACTTCCTTTCTTCACGTTCATCTCAGTAAACAGCATCATCATTCGACATTCAACTAGCTGCTCACAATAAAAACCTAGGACTTCAGACTCCTCTTTTTATTGGAAGGAAGGGGGTGGTTTGGCTTTTTGAGACAGGGTCTCACTATGTAGTTCAGGCCAGCCTTGAGCTTGTGTCAATCACCTTGCATCAGCCTCCCAAGTGCTGAAATTATAGGCATGTGGTACCACACCTGACTCAGATTCCTTTCTCCCCTTCACACCCACACCAAATTCATCAGCAATTCAGGCAATTCAAAACTGCATGCAGGGGTTTTCACTAAGACTACAACAGCAGCTTCCTCTCTGCTGTGCTTCTATGGCTTAGCTTTCCACTTAGTCATCATAATAAACTTGAAGAATATTAGTAATGGGATGAAGTAATTTCAGATGGCTTCCCATCATGCTGAGAATAAAACCCAACCCCTAAAGGGTCAGAAGGCTTTGCCTGGCCCTCACTCGCTTTGACCTTGAGGGGCATCAAGCTCACTGCTCCCTCAGTCTGCAGTGTGCTTCCTCCAGGGGCCGCACTCGTGCATTCATCGCGCTCACTCAGTGCTCCTTCACTGCGTCCAGGTGTCTGTGCAGAAGTCCAAAGCTAGAGCTGCTCAGTGGACTAAGACAAGCAAGGTTCAATCCCTGCCTCCACATACCACAACTGCCCCGCGCCTGGTGCACTGAGTCGGGAGACTGGTGTGGGGGTGCACACCTATAAACCCAGCACTGGGGAGGCTGAAAACAGGAGTCTGAGCTGCATAGTGAGACCCTGTACCAAATAGGGGGAGAGGGGGAGAGAGAGACAGAGACAGAGACAGAGAGAGACAGAGAGAGAGAGAAGTTAGATATTTGGGTCAGGGAGATTGCTCAGTGACTTCCTGAGTCCAATTCCCAGTACCAAAAAAAAAAAGTCCAACGCTCACTGTGTGTGTCCTACCACCCTGCAGCACCCTTGCTGTGGAGGCTCCCGAACCTTCTCACTTCACAGCACCCTTCCACCTCAGTATTCTTTTTTCAGAGACACCTCTAGACCAAAAGTAGTATCTGGGGCCGGGGAGATGGTTCAGTAGGATAAGCGCTTGACTGGCAAACGCAAGGATCTGAGTTCAATCCCCGGTTCCGCCAAAAAAAAAAAAAAAAAAAGTAGTATCTAACTGGAGTTCTAAGTAGTTAGGCCCAAATAAATTAATAATGGTTAAATCCCAGTAATTTAGAAGTTTGAAAAACAATACACGTAAGAAGAAAAATCTATTTTTTTGTAATCTTTTTTTTTTTTTTTAAAGACAGGATCTTGCTACATGGTACAGAGTAGCCTTGAGCTCACTGTATATCCCATGCTGGCCTTGAACCTGTAATGATCTTCCTGCCTCAACCTCCCTTCCCAATCATAGAGGGATTACAGGCACAGGTGTGCACCACCAGGCCTGGCTTCCATTTCACTGTAATCACAACTACTCCCTAATGTGTACCTGATGTCCTACACAACTTCTCAAACCCTGCAATCAGACTGGACACTGCGTACAATGTTCCACATGATTTATGCATAGCAAGGGTAGATGAGGGTAGAGCACATCTAAGCCAAAATGCTGGGACTGGGGAGATGGTTCAGTAGAATAAGTGCTTGCCTGGCAAGCACAAAGGCCTGAGTTCAATCCCCGGTTCCGCCAAACTTTTGAACACCAACATGATGCCATAAGTAGGTAATTCCACACCATATAACTCTGTTTCATGCACAAACTTAGAAATATTCTATGAAATTACTTTCAGGTAACACATACATAGATATATATGAAACACAGATGAATTCTTTTTTTGGTATTTTGCAACAGGATCTTGTTAAATTTTCCAAGCTGGCCTTGAAGTCAAGGTCCTCCTGCCTCCGCCTCCCAAGTGCTGGGATTACAGACATGGCCCCCCAGACCTGACTTTGAAAAATAAATGAATTCTGTGCTTAGATTTGGGTCCCTTCCTTGAGATAGCTCATTATACAAATGTAAATACTGGAAAATCTAAAACAGTCCAGCTTGAAACACTTCTGGCCCCAAGCATTTAATGAAGGGATACTCAACCCTTAGTCACCAAGTACCTAGGTTTGTAAAGATACAACCTCATTCAAAGGAAAGCAACTATTGTTATTCTATTATTTTGTTATAATTATTCTCTGTATTTAGTACAGGGTCTACAGAGTCTCACTACACAGATCAGACTCCTAGTGATCCTCCTGTTCTTCAGCCTCCCAAGCGCTGGGATTACAGGAATGCACCACCACACCCAGTTTCACTCGCTGTCTCAGTGCACCCTAGCGACAGAGCCTGCACCAAAGGCCGGGAATCAAACTCTGGCCCCTATGTCTGTCTAAGCTGGTGCTTTAATCTGCTAAGAATTCTGGCCAGCCCTTGTTATAAAATTTTATATTTTTTTTCATAAATAAAAAAACTCAAAAGAAAGACATAATGATTTTTTTTTTCTTTTTTTTTTT
>NW_004524706.1:5684712-5686374 GCF_000260255.1 Octodon degus
TGTGTGTGTGTGTGTGTGTGTGTGTGGCCAGCTCAGCCCACCAGGAGGCGGGGCTGGCTGGCATGTGGTGCTGGGGGATTGAAACGCGGTCCCTTGTGCTTTGCTAAGCTTGTTGTAAGTAGGTGCTTTAGACCACTGAGCCATCTCCCCAGCCCCCCTTATCAACTTCATATCATCTACCTTTTTTTTTTTTTTTTTCTGGGATCGGAGATCAAACTCAGGACCTCGTGCTTATCAGGAAGGTGCTTATGCCACTGAGCTATCTCCCTGGCCCTCTGCCTACCATCTGTCACCCAACCTAGAAAGTGGCTCCTGGGGTTTTTTTTTTTCCTTTCTTCTCAAATTCCATTACCAAGCCTGTGCATCCTCTTTCTAAATCTCCTTGTATCTGATCCTATTCTCTATCCTGACCTCCACGCCTCCATTTATCCCTGAATATTTCTGCAAAGCCCCATCATGGAGTCCTGTCTCCATTTTCACCTCCTCCTCTCCATTCTGCCAACACCTAGAAGAAAGCACAGATCTATGCAGGTCAGTATATCCCTCAGTATCTTACAGTACTTTTGGAGTAAATCTCACATCTCTGAGGATTACATACTAGCATCAGCAGCCCCAGATGGCTGCCCCAGTGGTTTCACGCTCTCATTCCCAATCTACCCTCTCCCACCCTCCAATACCCACGCACCACCTCCACCTGTTGCCTCTCACCTCACCCGGTTCTAGGTTTGTATTAACCTCTCCCCAATTCCAGCATCATGCAATGAAATACAAACATCCTTCCAAAGATTCCTATCAAGTATCATCTTCAAAAGGCCACCTCTGCCTGTTCCTTGTATTCTCACATACGTAGTGCTTACTTTTACTCAGGGTTTCCTCCTAATGGAATCAGAACTGGGTTTACTATTTTCATCTTATCTCTCTAGCAGACCCCAAGCTTCCTGGGAGCCAGGACTGGTGTTTTTCTTTGTGGCTCTGGCCTGCTATGATGCATGCATGGTAGGCAGGTAAATGCATAGTGAACAAATAGCCTCACATTCATTCTCACATTTGGGTCTTTTCTCTGTGGTTGTAGGAGCCCCTCCTGGTCCTCATATTGGTCCAGGAAGTTTATATTTGTAATCCCAAAGATAAGTTATTGGAATCCCACCAAGGTAATTCACATCTACCACTTCCAGTGCAACCCAAAGCAAGAATAAAGACATGAAAGCATATTTATAATTATGAGGAGCTAAGGGGTTCTAAGTCCAGCCAAGAAGATAGCTTTCTCAGGGGCCAGGGAGATGGTTCAGTGGAATAAGCACTTCCCTGGCAAGCACAAAGGTCTGAGTTATGTTATAACCTGTGAAATTGATTCCAATTTTGTAACTCTGTATGCTTCCACAGTAACTTTATTAACTGATATAACCTGACATATGCGCCACCATCTTGTTCTGTATGCACCATTCTAAATGCTGTAACTTTCCATTGTGCCTTTTCTCTACTTGAGAACCTGCAGTTGGGCCTTTCTCACGCTGCCCTTTTGTGCACACTTGAATCTAGCTCCGGCCCAATGCCCTGTTCTTGCCCTCGTTCCCAGCTACAAACTGTACTCACCACTGTACCTGTTATTGTTCATTAGAAACAGGTAATTTTTCAACTGTAGCCCCTAGATGAACCCTTGAT
>NW_004524706.1:5686474-5694008 GCF_000260255.1 Octodon degus
TCTTGCCGGGGTGTCTGCTGCTGGGTACCAGCTAAAATAAAGCGCTTCTTTTCTTCTCGAGCCTGCCTCATTTTTTAGTTATGAGTTCAATCCCTGGTTAAAACAAAAAAAAAAAAAAAAAAAAAGGTAGCTTTCCCAAACAGAGGTCTTAACCCAGGGCCAACTTGGATTTTATTGTCATGAAGGAGTGGCTTGGGGATGAATGACCATGAATTGCTGGAAGTAGGTGAGTACTGTGAGCTGGGCTAGGTTGGAGGCCTGCGTTTACCTCCATCATATGCAGAGAGAAGGATATGCAGAAAAAGTAATTTGCATTGTACTACTGAAATAGTACCTAGGAGCCAGAGAGATAGCTCAGAGGCATAAGCACCTACCTGGCAAGCACAAGGATGGGAGTTCAATCCCTGGCCCCACATGCCATGTGGTGTTGGCCCTGGATGCCTCCTCTCAGCCCTGGATTCCCAGGTGTGCCGATAGTATCTAATGTTTGGGGTAAGATGTTGCAGCTACGTGTAATCTTTCTTTTTTTTATTTTTATTTTTTGTATTTTTTTAGGGAAGGGTCTATAGGTGTTCAGGGTCCCACGACTAGATCTGACTCAGTGATCCACCTGATTACAGCCTCCCAAAAGCTGGAACTTTAGGCGCGTCACCACACCCAGTCTCAATTGCTGTCTCAGCCAACCCCGGAGGCAGAGCTGGTAAGGCAGGCCAGGGGATCAAACCCCCAGCCTCTGTGCCTGCTTGCAGGTGCAATGTATAATCTTTCAAGCCCCAAGAAGTCATAGCCTCTATCTCGAGGCTCCATCCCAGCCAACAGTGGAGCATTGGCTCTTCATCCTGTCTCAACCCAGCTCATATCTAAGAACTGCAGTTGTGGGTTATCAGGGAAACACGTGTCCCTTCTTCAAACACTACCACCAGCAACTTGGCTAGACCAATACGTATTGCTTAAAGCCAACTGAAAGGATAAGGAAAAAGTCCTAACCAGCTCTGTACACACAGTACAAGGAAAGAGGGCCACGCTCAGCCAAAATGAGGACAACGCTCTTCTTTCAAGGGGAGATGCTCAGGTGGCCCTCCACACGTGGTGGTGATATCTAGGAACAGTCCCGATGACCACCTACATATCTATAAGTGAAATCACATCCAGTGAGGCCCTACCAAGCAGGTCAATTACAGTAGCCTCCGCAGCTTGATCTGAATATGATAAAGTGCGGACATATCTATTTGTCTTGGGATTTCTGTGCTTTCCTCTGCACATCCTAAAAGCCCCTTCTCACTAGCTTTGCTAAATAGACACTGCTGACTCCTGAGGTTCCTTTAGTCCATGCCTAGACACTTCAGTCCATATACAAGCCTAATATAAAAGCCCACAGCCCTTTATCTGAAAGGCTTTGAGTCAAATGTATTTTGGAATTAAGAATTTAGAGGATTTTAGAAAGATAAATACATTATTTATATTATATACTATAATAACCCAGCACAGCAACTTATGAATAGCAACACTTAGTGGGATAAATAAAACCCATAAGTAGTCTCATAACAGTAAAAGCCTTTTACTGAGTGTCTCAGTTACTTTTCTCTTTGTTGGGACAAACACCCAACACTGAGATTTAAGGAAGGAAAGGTTTATTTAGCCCACAGTCAGTGGAGATTTCAGTCCATACTCGGCCGGCTCCAAGGCTAAATGGCACACGGCAGAGAGCAAATGGTGGCGAGAGCAAGAGCAAATGGGAGGAGTAGTGGCAACAATGGCAAGAGAGAGAGCAAGTCGTCTCCCTTATGATGCATTCAGGCTATCTGCCTCAGGCTGGGTGTAGCTCTCACACCCATAATCCCAGTAGTACTTATACCCATAATGCTAGCAGCACTCACACCCATAATCCCAGCACTGGACCATGAATCAGTCACAAACTCCAAAGCTGCCCCATGACTGCATGAGGCTTTGGGGGGACAACTAGACACAAACCATAACACAGAGCTCAAGCCCCCTTCTTCGCAGTACTGAGGCTGAAACCCAGGGGCATTCTACCACTGAGTACAGTCCCAACTCATTGCTTTATTTATTTTTTTTTAATGTTGCAACAGAGCCTCACTAGGTTTGTCCAGGAGGGACTTGAACTTGTATTCCTCCTGCCTCAGCCTTCCTATCTTAGGTAGAGGGGTTCAGGTATATACCACCATACCTGCAAAGTTCAGAACTTCCAATAAGGCACTAAGGATAGAAGTCATGAACATGGCTGATACATCTACATGCATAAAAAAGGTACAACAAAAACACATGCATGCATATGTGCTCCATGTATAAATATACACACACATTTCTATAGACACATACATTCTGCTATGGTTTGGACAGTTTGCCAGGTCTGAAATCCTGCCATCCACTCACCCCTCTTCTGGGGCCCCCAGAGAGAGTTAGCCTCATCCTCACTGCCTCATACTCAGGGCTGGAACTTCCTCATTTGCTGCCTCAAATGGTCTCCCCACAAAGAGTTCTTTCCACTTCTCGCCACCCAATACAGACTCTGGACTTGGGCACATTATGCTCTGACTTCATTTCTCTCTGCTCTAAGGCTTTCAGTGTTACATCACTGCCAACAGATTAAGGTCCAAACTGGTTCAGCTGGCACAGTCAGCCCTTTGCATATAGGCTTTACTCTCATTACTTACCACACAGACAGCCCAATCTGAACAGACAGGTGCCACCCACATGCCACCCTGACCCTTACCTATAAGTCCCTCCTACCTTCTGTATCTCTCTGTACACCTTTCCTTCAAACCCCAGCTGCAAGCCACTCTTGTGAAGCTCTACTCAACCACACCAGTAGCCAGGAGAATTTTCTGTAATCTGAAGGCTTTCTTGTCCACACATCTAGTCTGGCACTTTAAAGGTGTCTCAGACTCAAGAGTGTCCCAGAAAAGGCCTTGGGCTTTGGAATAAAACCCAGCTGGCTATTTCACTGGCTCTATTACCCCATATGAAACCTCACACAAATGACTTAATTTGTTTCCTCATTGTAAAATGGAGTTATTACTACTACCCTTACGAAGAAGCCAAAAGGATAAACAAATGAAACCTATATGGGACAAGAGCCTAGCACAATACCTGGTACACAGCAGACACCAGGAATTGTGGCGATTGTTTTCCTTCATCTTCTCCATCACTCTTAACCCCCCACTGCTTTGAAAATAAAACCTACCATTTACAGAGTACTACTCATAGTTAGGTACTGCTTCATGCATTGTTCCTGATTACTGGCTTCATTTCACAAACAAGGCCACTGAGGCCCACAGCGGAGAGCAGCCATGCCCAAGGACAGTTAGTGAATGGCCCAGCTGACACCCAAAGTCAGACCTGCTTGCCTGCAATGCAGTACAACTTCTCCTTCCGAAGGACAAGCACAACACTCACTGAACCTGGACACTCGGGGGGATAAAGACTATGTGAATACGTGGAATGAGCCTGTTTAGATTACAAAGCTCAAAAGTACCAGCATGGTCTCCACAGAATGTGTGGGTGTGTGGCTGTCTTGGCTCGGTGTCCCAAGCATCTACAAGGCAGGCCTAAGAGGAGGGGTCTCCTCCAATTTTTTCAGTCACCAGCCTTTGCATTCCACTTCCAGCACACTGAAAGTTGTTGCAAAACCATATGAGCGAAGTATTGCATACTCTGAGCTCCTGAAGACCTGATAGTTCAGACTGGCATGATCAAGAGGACAGGCCTAATATCTGCCACCCCAGGGGCACCCCTCGGGAGCCTTCTCATGGAAGCGTTCCATCGAAGGCAAGACAACACATGCATGCAAGAGATACATTCACTTCTTAAATAAGCAGAGCCAGATTCAACTACTATAGGCTGGAACAAACCAGGTTCAACTTCTGGGAATGTAAGTCAGACTGTGTTTGTTAATAATGACAAAAACAGGGGCTGGAGAGATGGCTCAGTGGTCTAAAGCACCTACTTGAAACAAGCTTGGCAAAAGCATCAGGGACCGCGGTTCAATCCTCCAGTACCACATGCCAGCCAGCCCCGCCCACTGGTGGGCTGAGCTGGCCACACACACACACACACACACACACACACACTAAATGTAAAATAAATAAAATAAATTAAAAAAAAATAATGACAAAAACAGACACATTATCATAAAAAATAGTAAGTACTTAAATCTAACTGTATATGGAATACTGTTTTCATTATTTTACATTTCTTCTTACAACTACTCTATGAGATGAGTGCTATTACTGACCAGGAGCTAAACAGAAATAACTTAAAGCAACTTGCCCCTGAGCACACCGAAAGTAGTAAGTGAAAGCTGGAATTAAAACCCAGGGAATCCAAATGGAGAGGCTATACTTTCAGCCAAATCACTTCTCAGAAAAACAAAGGACTCAGAAAGCATTCCTGGCAGAGGAAATAACTTCAAAAGCATAAAGACATGGCATTATAGTATGTTCAAAGGTAACAAGTAAGATAAATATGTGGAAGTGAGTTTTGAAGCATTTGGAGATACAAAATAGGAATGTAGAGATTCGAGCTCAAGTATGAGATTCAAACAGATGACCTGAGTTCTCGTGTCAACTCTGTCACTGATCAGATAGATGAGTGGTAACAGGCCTGTTACCTATCCTCTTTGAACCTCAGCCTTCCCACATGAAAAATGAGGATTCTAGGGCAGGCCAAATAGCTCAGCAGATTAAAGTGACTGCAAGCAGGCACAGGGGCAGGGTGCTCTGAGAAAGCAATTGAGACTGGCATGGTGGCGCGAGCCTGTAATCCCAGCACGTGGGAGGCTGTAAACAAGAGAATCACTACGAGTTCGATCTAGTAGCAAGACCCTGAACACCCTGTAGACCCTTCCCTAAAATATAAAAAAAAAGATTTTGTTCCACAATTTTTATGGCACAGACCCTAAAGTAAGCAGTTAATAAATTACAACTGCTAATGATGATAACAGTGATAAGAGTGAAAAATTCAGAAACTGTAAGAGTTTGCCTGTCATTTGCAGCTTAGATTTTACTTTTTAAAATTCTATTTTGCTCGTCTATCTTCCCAAGTGTTTGCATAGCACATTGTGTACAAGACTGGGAGCTCTTGAGTGAAGTTCATAACAGAGACCTGGCAGTAGAAAGAATGGAAAGAATCCATTTTTACACTTCAGCTTGGCCACCACTCCAATGTTATCCCTTTCCCCCTTTTTATCTCATTTTTATTTGTATTTTTATTTTGAGGCAGAGTCTCAGTAAGTCATTAAATTGCCTTGGCTGGGCTGGAATTTGTAATGCTCCTGCTTTAACCTCCGAGTGCTAGAATTAAAAGCATCACCACCACACCCTGCTTTGGTTGGTTGTTTTTTGTCATACTGGGATTGAACCCCTTGCCTTCTTGCCAAGCTACATCCTCGGTCCTTTTTCATTTTTTTGAGATAGGATGACTGAATGGTCCTAGATGGGCTCAAACCCCACATCTTCCTGTCTCAGTCTTACAAGTGTTGGAATTATTAGTGTGCACTACCACAGCTGGCTTTACTGTTATTTTCTTTAAAGTCAAATTAATTATGCATAGTTTTCTTTCTTTTTAATAGTACTTTTTTTTTCTTTTTTGAGACATGTTCTCCCTGTGTAGTTCAGGCTGGTCTTGAACTCATGCCAATCCTCTTGCCCCATGCCCTCTTCCCAGAAGAAAACTGGTAAGATACCAGACAGAGGGGTAACACAACTTGCTGCCAGTTTGAGGCCAGCCTGAGCTACAAAGTTATTTCAAGTCCAGCCTGAACTGACAGCAGAACTTTGTCTCAAAAAGACTAAAATACAAAGCAAAGCAAAACAAAAACATATGAAGCGGACACAGGCATCTCTAGAGACTATAAACCTAGGAGCTCTGGACTCAAAATCCAATGTGCACCTTACACAAATCCAACTTAGGTTACCAAGGACAAAATGACTAGTTTAGTTTTCAAAGAGGAAGACTACGGTGTAACTACTTGACAGCAGCAGGTCAGTGGTGATGCACTGTTGGGAAGATGATGTTCTCCTCAGGCCCTTCTTCAGTGGGCCTTCTAAACTGTCTGTGGTGCGGTGGCAGAGCTGAAAGAGAAGTGGGAAAGCACAGACCAGGAAGGGTGAGGGAAGGGGATGAAGAGCACACGCAAAGAGGAAGGGGCAGGAGTTGTCTGGGCTACAAACTGTATGTCTCTATACTTCAACCAAAGATAGACTTTTTTGGGGGATTGGGTACCAGGAATTGAACCCGGGACCTCATGACTGCCAGGCAGACACTACAGCAGGCACTTTTTAAAAAAATCTTTTATTTATTTGGTACAGGATCATGCTACGCAGCTCCTACTCATAGTGATCCTCCTGTTTCAGCCTCCCCAGTGCTGGGATTACAGGCATGTGCCACCACGTCCAGTTAAGACAGACACTTTTTAAGAGCACCTTGGGATGATCAAGGCATTGCACTGGCATTGGGGAAGGAGAGGAGGGATGCACAACGCCATTAGCAGGAAATTCAAGCTTATAAAACTGCGGCTAAATTTGAAAGTCAACAAGGAGGTGAAAAGGTGCAGGGCTCTCATTCAGAAATATCAGCAGGTCAAATCTGAAGAAAGAGGAAATGAAGGTGATTATGGCGGATAAGACTACAGAGGTGAGCGGAGGTCAGGCTGTGAAGGGCTTAAATGTCACACTAAGGAATTTAAACTTTACACCATAAGCAACAGGGAGTGGTGTGATACTCAAGTTCATACACAAAAAAGTGGTGTGTGCCAGATGTGACACATGCCTGCAACATCTAGGAGGAACATAGGTTCAGCCCCATCCTAGGCAAATCAGTGCCTCAACATGACCCTGTCTCAAAATTTAAAACATGCCTGAGGGTGTAGCGCAGCACAACCATCAGCACAACCCTCAGGGGATAAGAAAGAAGGGCATACTGCATCAACTATGAAGACTGAAAAGTGGGCAGGTAGGACTGGCACTGCAGAAAGAAAAAAGTTGCCTGTTTGGCATAAGAGTAAAAAAGAGTCAAGTTGACCAAGGTTTTTAGGGGCAATGTTAAGAGGGAAAAAACTGGACTGAGGAAAGGAGTAAGTACAGTTTGTGAAAAGAAACCACCTAACTAAACCAAATTGTACCTTTATAAAGGGTTAACTTTATGATATGCACATTATATATCAATAAAACTGATTTTCTTTTTTTAAAAAAAAAAAAAAGAAAAGAAACCACCTAAGATAGGTGGGGAAGAGGGCAGCCAGCTTCGCAGCTCTGTGGGAGGCACTAGCTATGCCTGTGCTTCGCAGGCAAAAGCGCCCTGAGCTAGGTTAGCGCTCCCAAATCCCCTGTGACCTTCCAGGAGGCACGCTTTTACTCCCATTTGATAAATGTAGAGGACAGTCAAGAGACAAGTCTAATATGTCAAAGAGCATTAGTGGGGCTGGAGAGATGGCTCAGTGGTCTAAGGCACCTACTTAGAACAAGCTTGGCAAAGCATCAGGGACCGCGGTTCAATCCCCCAGCACCACATGCCA
>NW_004524706.1:5694108-5734020 GCF_000260255.1 Octodon degus
CTCTCTCTCTCTCTCTCTCTCTCTCTCTCTCTCTCTCTCTCTCTCTCTAATAAATAAAAAAAAGAGCATTAGTGAAAATAAAAGTAAAAATACCCAGATTACTTAAGGCATACACTTTATTCAAATCCTCATCATCAATATTACAGTGAAAGCCGGGTGTGGTGGTGCATGCCTGTAATCCCAGCACTTGAAGGCTGAGGAAGAAGGATTGTCATGAATTCGAGAGCAGCCTGGGCTACGTAGTGAGTTCAAGCCCAGCCTGCACTATATACTGAGACACTATATATTTAAAAAAAAAAAAGAAAGAAAGAAAAAAAATCAATGAAGGCTAGGGAGATAGCTTGGAGGTCTAAGCACCTGCCTGGCAAGAGCAAGGACTTGGGTTCGATCCCTGGTACCACATACAGTGCCAGCCACCAAAACCAGGTATAGTGGTGCACGCCTATAATCCCAATGCTGGGGAGGCTGATACAGGAGGATTACTACGAGTCTGAGCTGCGTAGTGAGACCCTGTTACAAGTAAAATATTAAAAAAAAAAAAAAAACCCATGCCAGCAAGATAACTCAGCGATCTAAAGTACCTGCTTAGGCAAGCTTAGGCAGAAGCACAGGGACCGAAGTTCAGGTACCACATACCATACCAGCCCCACCCCTAGGGTGGGCTGAGCTGGCCACACACACACAAAAAATCCAATGAAGGTTTTCTCATCCTTTTTTGTGGGGGAGGGGGTCTAGGGATCAAATGCTCAAGACCTTGTGCTTAACAAGCAGGCACTTATATCTCTCTCAGGCCCAAATTTTCTCATTCCTACTTGCTAGTTTTAGTTCATAGTTGTATCAATATTAAAGCCTAAAAAATATTTCTTCTTTTTGGGTTTTTGTTTCAATGTATTTTAAGCAACAAAATCATAGGTAAATCAGTTATCTTTCACTGTCTTTCCTCTAAAAAATACTGATGCCTCCTCTTCTTGAATCTATCCCTGAGGATTTTCCTGTGCAAAGTTCCACTTCTCTTCTAATTGAATGTTTATGGGTTCTCCAGCTCGTGCCTCCCTCCCTCCCTCGTACCAGGAACCGAACTCAAGACCTCACACTTGCCAGGCAGGCACTGCGCCACTGAGCTACATCCCCAGGCCAGCTCCTCTTAAGAGTTCTAGACAACAACTGTCGAATTCGAAAACAGTTTTCACAAGGAAAAAAAAAAAATCCTTTGAGGGTTCTCCAAGACTAGAAATGTCAGAGTAAAATGGGACAAAGACGGAAAATGGACAGGGAAACAAAAGGAAGAAAATGAGCACAATTCTGTTTTGTTTAAAGAAACAAAGTGACTCAAAATTAGTTAATTTTCATAGGTGCCTGAAGACTTTCTTACAAAGGTATGAATGATAAGTGATAATTCTACCTCTAAAATAAACAAAAGCAAACAAAAACAAAAGCAAAGTCATTTTATAGGATACATTGGTCATATAGGTTTTACTTGTTAACATACACAAAGCAAGATGAAGGAGAAAAAAGAAGAACCCAGGGGCTATTTTTCTAACATCCTCTGTGGCTCCTACTCTGGTAATCTAGGTTACCCTTTCTGTCACCCTGTGACATAAATAGCATTCATTTCCTTTCACAGGCCAGGCAGATTTTAAGGCTTTGTTTCCTGGGTCCAGTGGAAAAAATACTCATAACCATTCCAAATTTCAGTTACTATAAAGATGGTTAGCTTTGAATCAACTTCAGGCAGAAAAAAATTTTGCAAAATACCAAAAGTTGTTTGCTATTAGCACTTTGTTAAACTGACCTAGAATAGCTCCCAAGGGACTTCTGAGAAGTGCTCCCTTCCACTTTATCCATCAGAATCCTCCAGAACACAGCTCCAGGTCTTTGCACACACCCAGATGAATGAAATGCAGGGGTTTTTTTGGTTTTGTTTGTTTGGTTTTTTTTATTTATTTGTGTGTGTGTGTGTGTGTGTGTGTGTGTGTGTGGCCAGCTCAGCCCACCAGGGGGGCGGGGCTGGCTGGCATGTGGTGCTGGGGGATTGAACCGCAGTCCCTGCACTTTGCTAAGCTTATTCTAAGTAGGTGCTTTAGACCACTGAGCCATCTCACTAGCCCAGCCATCTCACCAGCCCTGTTTTTGTTTTATTATTATTAATTTAGGACAGGGTCTACAGGGTGTACAGGGTCCCACTAGGTAGATTAGATTCATAGTGATTCTCCTGTTTTCAGCCATCCAAGCCCTGGGATTACAGGTGCAGGCCACCATGCCCAGTCTCAATCATTGTCTCAGAGAGCAATGGGGGCAGGGCTGGCACAGCAAGCCAGGGATCAAACCCCTGCTGCTGCACTCTGCCTAAGCAGGCTCTTTGGTCCGCTGAGCTATCTAGCTTTTTTTTTTTTTTTTTTTCCTTTCTTTCTTTCTTTTTCCAGATAGAATCTTGCTATACAGTTCAGTCTTCAACTCATCAGGTAGCTTAGGCTGGCCTCGAACTAATGGCAATCCTCTTGCCTCAGCCTTCTGAGTGCTGGGATTACAGGCGCACAACACAAGTTCACCTGGTGAACTTTTTACACAGTGGCTAGGACTAGTAGTGAGCCCTGTGCAGGATCCCCAGTAAGATTTTCTGGACAACATCTAGCAATAATAAGATACTTTTCCCAGCTCAGACCCCATTCCTTCTACAGAAAGAAAAAGCTACTCAGGTTAAAAGCAATAAAGTAAATTAAGAAGCAAAGGGGCTGATGAGATGGCTCAGTGGTCTTAAAGCACCTACTTAGAACAAGCTTAGCACAGGGACTGCGGTTCAATCCCCCAGCATCACATGCCAGCCAGGCCCGCCCCCTGGTGGGCTGAGCTGGCCACACACACACACACACACACACACACACACACACAAATAAATAAATAAATAAAAAAAAAAAAAAAAAAAAAAAGAAGCAGAAAAGCTTCTGCCTAAGGCAGCTACCAGTTTAAGGCCAGTGCAGGTCTTAGCAGCCAAAGAGACTAAGAAAATCAGATAAATGGGTAGCCACTCAACCAGAAGCGTCCAAAGCATCCACCTCACTTCAGCACCACAACTTAGCTCTTAGGTACCAAACTGACTTTGAAAACATGGATTCCAACTGGCAACTAACTTCACTTTACTACTACAATCTCACACTCCTAAATTCAGCAAACACAAATCAAAGAAGAAACATTTTGCGTGTACTTTTTTTTTTTTTTTTTGGTGGAACCGGGGATTGAACTCAGGCCCTTGCACTTGCCAGGCAAGCGCTTATTCTAATGAGCTATCTCCCCACCCAAAGAAACATTTTGGAAAGAACTGCTAAAGTGACACCTTTCCATTCTCTACCAAAAGTGGCAGAATTTCTAGCAGATTCTCCTTGCCCCCAATATACCTAGGCCATAAGGTGCCCTTTCCTTTAGCTTAACCTACAAGGACCATCTTCCTGACAGCCTGACCACAGGCTCTTTACTTCTATGCATAGAGTATTAGCTAGTCATGGTGGTGAACAACTGTAATTTCAGCACTCAGTAAGCTGAGGCAGGAGAATCACCAAGAGTTTGAGGCTAGCTTGGCTTCCATAGTGAGTTCATGCACGTCTGAATAACATACTGAGATACCATCTCAAAAAAGAAAAACAAAAAAACCCAAACTATTAGACTCTTTTATTTTTTATTTATTTATTTTTTATTATTAAACTCTTCTAGGCTGTTGGCCCCTGTAAGGGAAGAATCCCTTTAGTTCTCCTGCTGTGTGCTTCAAAAAGCATTTCAAAGCAGCCCTATGCCTTAGGTTGGCTATTGGGAAGTGGGTCTTTTGGCCATTTTATGTAAGAACCAAACTACTTGCTTCCCTCTTGGGGCTTGGATCTATTGGAGCATCCACAGCAAGCCCAAAGGGTTTCTTCCTCCCATTGTAGAAGGAGTAACTCCTCCTTGGGGGCAAGAGCATCTCTGGAAACAAGAGGTGCCATTCTTACTAATTTCCAGGGGGGCAACTTCGCATTTCCTACTGTAATGCTACTTACTGCCAAATGTAAGGATGGAGACAGACTCTTTTAAACTAAAAGTAAAACCAAAACCTCCACAATAACCCTTCTCCAGTATGTGGCTAGTTTTTCCTTTGTGAAAGGAAATAAAAGGTTCTGCCATGCCTGCACATTTCTCACCCAGGGGCAGATAACTAGCTGCAGAGCGAGCTGGCCTGATTCTCACAGAATGGGCCACTCTGACACCTGTAGCACAGTGGCTGAAAAATCTGAACCCTGGTGCTGACAATACACCTGTCCTCCACCGATTATCTGGATTCTGCTAGCCTCTTGTGAAGAGCGAGGAGAGGATGTGCTCTTGACTGTAAACTCTTCCCCCATCCTAGTATCACAGCCCAGAATGTCATGGAAACTGAAGCAATCGCTGTCTCAAGATCAGCTCAAGTGAACTCTGAGATAAGCCCAAGAAAGATGCGAACTATCAGCTCCATCAGGCGCTTCAATCGCATCTTGTGGCTGCAACGGAGGAGAAGCAGAAGCACGGAGGAAGAGGCCTTGCCTAGTTTCCTCTCGGCTTACAAACTCTTGTGCAACGCCACTCATAGTTTCCAATCCTTGTATGAGTGAGGAGAGTGCCGGCCCAGAGTTGACACAGCTACTTGTCAGGCTCTTCATGCCTGGCAAGTAACTGAGAAAAGTGGTACAAACAGGTAGCCGAGGCTACGCCAAAGCTCCCAAGAAACTGGCGCTTCATTGGGCATACCCAGGGGAAAAACACCAAGGAGCCCTTGTAAGAAAAAAAAAAAAAAAAAAAAACAACGCTGGAGCTGACCATAAAAGGCAGGTCTCCAGGTCCTCCAAAGTACGGGACTGACCCAAATTTCGGCCATGAGCCTTTTGCTCTTCAAACGACGACCAACCTCCTGCTCAACAATTGGCCTTTTGTGCTGCACCACACTGGCCCCTTCCACCTGTAACCTCATCCCAGCCTCCAGTCCCACGGTGACAGGGTCCTCTGGACCAGCTCTGTGCTCCAACAGAGAAACCCACATACACTGCACCCCACCTTAAGGGAGCTCTGTCACAGGAGGGCACACTCCCCACAAACACACTCGCCAAACGCGAAAGGTCAGGACTGAACACCCAGCTCGGCAGGAGAAACGGAGGTTCGAGAGGAGCAGCGAGCAGCCTGAGGCAACTCAGCGCTTCACTCCAACCCCGCCTGCGGAACCCTGGGGAGCCGGCTCCTACCGGCCTCCCTCGACGCGCAGGGCTGAGAACATCCCCGGAGAACTTCAGCCCAGCCTCCCGCCTCCGCAGAGCCTGGACTGTGGTCTTCGTCCACCGCCAACCCGCCAGCCCTGCCCACGCGGTCAGGTCAGCCGTGGCCCCGGGCCCAGAACCCAAGCCCAGCTTCCCACCGCCCGACGGACCTGCAAAGACGCGCTCCCGAGAGCCGGCGGCGGCAGACATTTCCTTGCCTGCTTCCTCAAGCTCTTCATCCCGCCGCCCGGCCCCCGCTCAGTGCACTACGCCCCCAGGAGGCCCCGCCCCCATGTGCCACCTTCACCAATCGAAAGCCAGTCTGTTCCATCATCCCGCCTCTCTATAGAATGGGACACGCCCCCTTAAACCGCGGCTCCTCCAATCACCACCGCCTCTTACGAGACGGATACCTGCCTCCACCAATTGTTGTGTATCCAGGCCAGGTGTCCCGGGCCAGGTTCCAACCGTGAAGCGTCCGCGAGTCTGGCTCTCGCTGCAAGCACTGGTAACCCGACAACCACTGGAATTCAGGATCTGGCGTTGCAGGATCGAAGCCTGTGGCAGGTAAAAAGGAGCTCAGAGTGAGCAACAAGTTTGGAGGGGTTGAAGAGCCATTTCTCTATGATTGCATTCTGTGGAGAAACTCCAATTCCCAAACACAGTGTAACAACCTAAATCCGAGGTCCAGATGCAGTAACAGATGCAAATAGATGCAAATACAGACATGCTCTGCCTTCCTCCGACTGCATAGTGCCTAGTGCTAAAGCCTGCTTTATACATATGTATATTACATCCTTAATCCTCACAATAAGCTACGAGGTAGGGACTTACTATCCCAATTTTCTGTATAGGGCAACTGAGTTCAGAGAGATTAAATCTAAACTCAGAATGGAAGCTTCAAAAGATTAAAGTACGGAAGAGTGGAAGGGTTGAAAGTATCAGTAACCCAGTCGGATGGGGTGGTACACGCTCTTATCCCACGCTGAAGCAAGAGAATTGCCCCGAGTTTGAGGTTAGGATACATAGGGAGACCTGTTTCAAAAAAAACCAAAACTCTACCCATAACCTTCATCTATAACTTGCAAGCCACTCCAAAGAGATACCTCTAAGTCAAAGCAGTGTGCCTGCTGTGAAATAAACAATTTTTTGGATGTGGTGGTACAAGCCTGTAATCCTATCACTCTTGGAAGCTGAGGCAGAAAGATTTCAAGTTACAGCACACTCTGGGCAATTTAGTGAGACGTCTCTCAAAATAACAAGTCAAAAAAGCACTGGGGTATATCCCAGTATGAAGGTCCTGGGTTCAAGCCCCAGTACTGAGGGGAAAAATTGTTATGGTTTAGATCTAGATCTAAAACATCCCCCCAAAGACCAGGCATTGTGGCTCACACCCATGATCCCAACCCTGAGAAGGCTGAGGCAGGAGGACTGCCATGAGTTCCAGGCCAAACTAGTCTACATAGTGAATTCAAGGCCAGCCTGAACTACACAAGACCCTATCCCTAAATAAATAAATAAAATGTCTCCCAAAAGTCTAGTGTGTTTGAAAGGTGATTGTATCATGGGGGTAAGGTATACTCATTGGGGGATTTATCCATTCCATCGATCAGTGAGTTCCTAGGCTGAATGCACTGTCAGGAGGCAAGGGCCTGGTTGGAGATTGGTCACCGGGGGACCAGAGACAGGCAGAAATGTATCCTTTTCCCTGGCTCCTCCCTTCTTTCTCTGCTTCCTTCTTGCCCCAGGGATGAGCAGCTTTTCTCTGCCAAGGCTTTGCACTGTGGGTTTGTGCTGTGGAGCAGGCCAATATTAGACTGAACTGCTGGAAACTGTGAGCCAAATAAACCTGTCCTCTTTTAAGAGGTTGGTATTTTATCCCAGCAATGGCAAGGTGATAAGGACAATCCTCAAGACAAGTCCTCTGGTTTCCCCTTTACACAGATTGCCACCAATCCTTCCTAGAAATTCTGGAGCCACCTCTGCTTCTGACTCAAATCCAAGTCTGGCTGACTCCAAATCACTTGCTGTGAATCCTTATGCTGTCCCACCTGCTCTGCTTGTAGAACTGCATGAATCAGGTGGAACTGAGTTAGACTTGCCAGGACACGATAAATGAGAAGAATGAAGAAATCCCTGTTATGACAATTAGGAGAAGTGGAATTAGTACAGTTTCCCTGCTGGCTAGCCTGTAATGATAAGAGAAATAAAAGGAGACGAGGAAACTCCATTGTTCGTGTTATATAATATCATGGAATTTCGGGATTCCTTACTCAGCTCTGCAGGTAGTCATGCTAATCACTCAAGAGTGTCAGGTACTACAGGGTTTATTGGTCCTAAATTTATCTCATTTTCCTTCAAAACTGAGGACACCAAGATAAGGGTAACTAAAGAAACTTTCAGGAACTCTCACTTGCCAGGTTTGATACTTTCTAGTTCCAGACAGCCCTAGAGCCGTGGCTAGAAATCTTTGAAGCTACGGTCACATCAGATTTCATGGAAATCAGAATCTTACAGACCACCCCATGATGAGATCACCTCCAAGCAAGAACAGTAATCATAAGACAGAATCCGAGGCACACCCCACACACACACACATACACATACACAGAGAAAACCATCTCATGGCACCAGAATTTCCTCTCAAACCATAAGGATTTATCCACATGTGTGGAAGCCGGAAGAACTGAGACCATGATCTATGGACCTGGATTACCTCTGCTAATCCTTAAAAGCTGATCTTGTGTTTTTGTGGCCAGGCCAGTCTGAACCTCCTTTCTCAGAATGAGCTCCTTCCAGTGCCTTTGGCTGGAGTGTTTTTTATTCTCCCTATAACTCTACCTGATAAACCTTTCCATGCCTCTCCCTGATGCAAATTCCCTGCTGCATCCTCAAGTCCTTTTCCTGTAACAGGAGTCAGGGAACCTACTATCTACTCCACGAGGCAAATGTATGAAGGTCCCCACTCTTCTTTGAAAGGCCTCCTCAAACTTCATGTGGTGACAACCCTGGCTGTGGCATGGACCCCAAAATTAAGCAAACTGCAAGACAGACACCAAGCCTACAAAAGAGTTATCCTTGACTTCTGACTTTCATTTTAATGGCCAGGGACCAAGCTCTGTTCATCTGCTGCACAGGGATGTATGCAGAGCCTACTCCGTGTCAGGTGTTGTTCTGACGTAGTTGGGACAAAGCCAGCAACACAGCACAACTCACAGCCTCCAGGGCACTTCATCTTCATCAGTCTGATGGCATCACCACCTCTGCAGTTCACCCCTCTTCTCCAGTGTGGTCGGCAGGACCCTGCTCTGAGCCTTATTTTTTTATGCCTAAACTGTTGTAATTCATTTCTCTTATTTGTCTGCTTTGGACTCTTTCCTCCCTTAACTGCTACCAGAGAAGCGTTTCTAATTTTCCAGGTCACTCCCCAGTTTGAAATTCCTTAACTGCCCTCTGTAAGCCAAGGGGCAAAGTTTAAACCCTGTCATTTATTCAAGACTCTACTAGCTGCTGGGCACTGGCATGTCTGGTGCATGTCTGTAATCCCAGCACTGGGGAGGCTGAGGAAAGAGGATTGTTGCAAGTTCAAGACCAGCCTGTGCTGCAAAGTGAGCTCAAGACCAGCCTGAATTGTATAGCAAGATACTGTCTTAAAAGACAAAAAACAAACCCCTCTACTAGCTACCAGGCTGGGTTTGGTGGTATGTACCTGCCATTCCGCCTCTCTGGGAGGCTGAGACAGGAGGCTTACCAGTTGCACCCTAGCCTGGGCAACTTAGCAAGACTCTATCTCAAAACGAAAAATGGGATGGAGATGTAGCTCAGTGCTAAGGCCCTGAGTTTGATCCTCACTACGAAAGAAAGAAAGAAAGAAAGAAAGAAGAAAGAAAGAAAGAAAGAAAGAAAGAAAGAAAGAAAGAAAGAAAGAAAGAAAGAAAAAAAGAAGGAAAGAGCAAAGCAAAGCTCTTTATGAGAAAACTTCTTCTGGCTCAGCTCTTTCCTACCACAAGTTCAGTCTCACCAAAGGGCCTGTTTTTCCCAACCACAGCCATGCCCATTTCCTCCTTGTTGCCTGCCTGGGGAAAACCTCTTGTTCTTCCTTCTAGTCTCATTTTCAGTATCACCTCCTTCTGGGCATGGTGGCACATGCTGATCCTAGCACTTGGGGGGCTGAGGCAGAAGGATCATTGAGAGTTCAAGACCAGCCTGGGCTACAAAGTGAGCTCAAGGCCAGCCTGAACCACATAGTAAGAGCCTGTCTCAAAATAAATAAATAAATAAATAAATAATAAATAGTGAGGGGAGAAGTGGGAGAGATAGCTCAGCAGCATAAGCACCTGCCTGACAAGCACAAGATTCTTAGTTCAACCCCTGGTACAAATAATAATAATAATAATAATAATAATAATAATAATAATGACAGTCATTATATACAAAAGACTACAAATACTAGAGTTCAGAGGGGTAAAGCAGCTTGCCGCAAATCACAGGCCAAGGACTGGCAAGCATGGACTTGGACTCCAGGAGCTACACAGCTTCAGAGCTCATGCTGCTTGCTTTCCAGGGTGAGCATCACCCATCCAGAAGTTTCAGATGTCAGATTATGGAATGATAGCATACATACAGTGAGTGAAATATAGAATTGGGACCCAAGTCAGGCTGGCAAGATAGCTCAGCAGATGAAGCGCCTGCTTAGGCAAACTCAGGGATCAGAATTTGATCCCCAGCACCCCATGTCATGCCAGCCCCACCCCTGGGCACACTGACCCAGTCATTGAGACCTAGTGTGGTGGCCCACATCTATAATCCCAGTGCTGGGGAGGCTGAAAATAGGAGGATCACTGTGAGTCTCAGCTGCACAGTGAGATCCTGTAACAACCAAATACATGAAGAAGAGGAAGAGGAAGAGGAAGAAGAAGAAGAAAAGGAGGAGGAGGAAGAGGAGGAGGAAGAGGAGGAGGAAGAAGTGGGATCCAAGTCTAACTGGGAAATTCATGTTCAGGCTGGGCTTGAACTCACTATGTAGCCCATGGTCTCCTGGAACTTAAGGCAATCCTTCTGCCTCTGCCTCTTGAGTGCTGGAATTAGGGGCATGCCACCACCATGCCCAGCTTAAAACAAAGCTTAATAGTGAGGAATTTTCCACTTGTAGCATCATATTGGCACCCAGAAAGTTTTGGATTTTTGGAGCCACTTGGATTTTGGATTTAGGGATTGGGAATTCTCACCGTGCATTACTATTACTACTACCCCTCCTACAACTACTACCAATAATCATACAAGAAATTATCTTTCTTATTCTAAGATTTAGAGGTAAAGTTCCTCCTGCTTAGGGCCAGCAAGCTAGCTCAGTGGACTAAGTGCCTGCTTAGGCAAATGAAGGGACTGGGGTTCAATCCCCGGCACCACATGTGGTGCCAGCTCTGCTCCTGGGTGCACTGAGCAGGCCACTGAGACCGGGCATGGTGACGCATGCCTGTAATCCCAGCACTAGGGAGGCTGAAAGCAGGAGGATCTCTACGAATCTGAGCTGTGTGGTGAGATGCTATACCAAATATATAAACTTAAAAAAAATTCCTCCTGCTTACAGAATAAATTCTAAACTTCTTAACTGGAGTTATCTTCTTGTGTCTACTTCCTTTTCCTCAAAGCCTGGTAGGTGAGGTGAAATAGTCGGGAGCCCCTAAGGTTTGAGCCACAGTGAAACCGTCACTGAAGACAAGCTCTTCCCATCCCCACAGAGATGGTACCTTGAAAGGAAACCAAGAGTTCTTGATGACTGCCAAGACCCTAGCACCTGGCTGCCTGAATTTGCATGTCCTCTGCTCTATATATAAACGCTGCTTCACCTGCCAGGCACATCTCTGATCTAAACAAATTCTGTTCTAGAGACCATTAATGTCTCATTACGAGACCAAAGCTAGACCATCTCCTCAGCTGCAGTGGAGGATAGCAGAGTTCAAGGGCATAGAAATCCAAATGATGGCCTTCCCTTGGTTCCAGCAGAGAAGGAGATGGGCTTCTAGAAGCTGCTGGTCCTGCCAATTTGTCAGAGGTTCTGAATCAGGTCACAGACCTTGCCCTGTGCAGCCCTACCCAGAACCAAGAAAGCAGGTTAACCCTGCCATAGTTAATACCAGGCCCAGAAACCATAAACAGACATGCAAACACCATGGTTGGCAGGTGGACTAGGGGCACTACAGCTTCACACCAGCAGCCTGAAGGCACAGAAACTGTGCAGTGAGAGCCCAAAGGATGGACCGTCAGCTGGAGTGTGTAAGCCAGCGAGAGGTCCGTGCTCACCTACCCCCTCTGGGAGCCTGGGGTCTCACCTACCCGGACAGGCCCTGGCGACTTCCTGGAGGAACATCCTGGTGTGTGAGCCAAAGGGTAGCTGGAATGTGAGGCTGAGCTCCACTGTGTCCAGCTGTATGGTGACATCTGAGCCTGCACAGAGGAAAAAGAAATGAGCCCTTGGCTGCAGGGAGCTGAGTACCTGGCTGCATTTCAAGAATGGAGTCCCTAGAAAGGGGAATCAGCGGCCCAGGTTCCCAAAGCCTTGAGCCTTATGCAACTCACTCAGGGCTGTGATAGGGATGGCAGGGGACTTTATGCACAGTTCCAAATGAACATTACCTTACTCTATATAAGGGGTCGAATAATTCTCTGAAAAGTCAGTAAGCCTTGACTGGGTGTGGTGGCTTATGTCTATAATCCAAGGATTTCAGAGGCTGGGGCAGGAGGATCATTGCAAGTTCGAGACCTGCCTGAGCTACAAAGTGAGTTCAAGGCCAGCCTGAACTACAAAGTAAGACCTTGTCTCAAAAGGTCAAAAAAAAAAGTCAATAAGCCTCAACCATACAGTGCCAATGGAACTCGAAGAGACAGGTTCTCTGGACCTGTAGGCTCTTCCCTTTCCAATGGAATGAAAAGCATGCAAAGGTGACCAGAAGGACTATTCACTAGCCAGCCTATCTGACAGTGCCGGGCATTGTGCTGGGAAATAGAAATATTATGGTGAAGAGAACACATGATCGTCAAGGAGCTAGATCTAAAGGCAGCTTGTTCATAGTGTAAGTCCTGTGCCTGGTGGTACCCAGTGAGTACTCAAAAGCATGTGTGAAAAAATATTTAATTAAAAGGATGTACCAGGGGCTGGGGAGATGGCTCAGTAGAACAAGCACTTGCCTGGCAAGTGCAAGGGCCTGAGTTTAATCCCCAGTCCCACAAAATAAAATAAAATAAAAGTATGCACCAAACTCATGAACAGAATTGATGTAGCACAGTGATTTAGAGTATGGGCTGCAAGCGGGGCACAGTGGCACACACCTGTAATCCCAGTACTCAGGACGTTGTACTCAGGAAGATTATGAGTTTGAGCCTATCTTAGGCTACATAGCAAGTTTAAAAGATCAGCCTGTAAAAAAATAAATAAATAAATAAATAAAAATAGCAACAAAAGATCAGCCTGTGCTGTGTACTAAGACTGTTATGGTCTGGGTATAGATTTCTCCCCACAACCTCATGCAGTCGTAGGGCAGGCAGGCTTCTAGAGTTTGCGATTAATTTATGATCCAATGCTGGGATTATAGGTGTGAGTGTTACAGCCGTTCTGGGGTAGATGCGATGTACTGGATGCAATATAAGGGAAGGAGAGAGGCTTGCTGCTGCCGCTGCTCCTCCTGTTTGCTCTTGCTATTTTGCTGTTTTCCATCATCATAAACTGCTGCCCTCTGCCATGTGCCACCCTGGCTTGGAGACAGCTGATTATGGACTGAAATCTCCACAAATTAAGCTACATACACCTTTCCTTCCTTAATTTTGGGTGTCAGGTGTTTTGTCCCAGCAATGAGAGAAAAGTAACCAAGGCAGAGACCTTGTTTCAAAATGAAAGCATAAATGCATAAAAAATAAGTGTGGGCTCCAGAATCTTTTTTTTTTTTTTTTTTTGTGCAGAACCGGGGATTGAACTCAGGCCCTTGTGCTTGCCAGGGAAGCACTTATTCCACTGAGCCATCTCCCCAGCCCCCAGAATCTTGATTCTGAGTTCAAATATGGTTCTGAGACAGCTAGACCAGCTCTCAGTCTTCTGGAGTTAGCAAACATACCAGGGAATTTGGAGTTAAAAAGTGGAATAGGCTGGGCACAGTGGTACAGGCCTATAATCCCAACACTCTGGGAAGCTAAGGCAGGAGAATCATAAATTCAACGGCAGCCTGGGTAATTTTACAATTTAACAACAACTTGTCTCAAAATAAATAGTAAAGAGGTTGTGTAGAGCACTTTCCCGGCATGCACAAAGCCCTGGGTTCAATCCACAGCACTGGGGGATAAAAGTCAGCCATTAGATAAGTCAATACATGGGGGCCAAGGAGATGGCTCAGTAGAATAAGTGCTTGCCTGGTAAGCACAAGGGCCTGAGCTCAATCCCCGGTTCTGCAAAAAGAAAAAAAAGA
Source organism: Octodon degus (assembly GCF_000260255.1). NCBI lineage: Eukaryota > Metazoa > Chordata > Mammalia > Rodentia > Octodontidae > Octodon > Octodon degus. Next base: position 5,707,814 of record NW_004524706.1, read on the forward strand.
AAAAACAAAGATAAGTCAATACAAACACATCACTGTGAGTGACAAAGGGCTGGTAAGAATGAGAAAAAGGCACCTGCATCAGCAAGACACAATTTCAGGCTGGATGTGCTAGTACACACCTATAACTGTAGCACTCTGGAGGCTGAGGCAGGGGGAGGCCCAACATGGGCTACCTAATGAACTCAAGGATGGCTTGAACTACAAAGAGAGACCCTGTCTCAAAACAAAGACACAGTTTCAAGAACTTATCAGTCAAAGACTTCCTGGGAGAAGAAATGTGAGACCTGAACCCCGAAAGAACAGGTAGGAGTCAGTCAAGTAAGTGCAAGGGGCTGTGCGGCATTCATGAGGGGAGCGCTGCTGTGGGAACTGCGATCAGCTGGCAGGAAAAGCGTGTTGAATGAGCCAGGGGTGTGGAGATGAGCCTGCGGGGGCATCCTGCAGGCTCTACCTGCCATGGTAAGGGGACTTCACACCATTGCTCTCTTCCTGAAAATCTCATATCCTGTACCCTTGCTGGGACTCAGACTGAAAGGACCACTCACCGAGGATGTAGAGTTCGCCATCTGAGGACACTGTCAGGGAAGGAGACAGAACATCTTTAGCAACCGAGCACCCCTGGCTCAGCATCCTCACTCTTCCCACCACCCTCACAGGCATAGGTGAATGGGAGAGTATCAGAAGAGAAGGGATCATACCACCCAGCCCCCTGCAGCACCTTCTTCCAGTGTAAAGTCCCGCGAGACTGGCACTATCTGGTCCAAAGTGACATCGTCCCCGGTAATGGCCATCCTCCGGTGTGTGTACAGGAAGAGACTAAGGGCAGGAAGCAGAAATGAGGGCTGTGCTTCAGGCCCATCTTGGGGGTCCTGGACGCTCACAGGTCCTTGTGGGTCCCTAGTGCTGGGCTGGCAGTGCACTGACTATACATTCTCCTCAAACGTTCTCTTTCAAGAATGTCCAGGGGCAGAGGGGAGAGAATGTCCACAGAAACTGCCATCTATGGGTGAAGTCAAGGCTGGATGTTTTAGCTGGGCCTGGTGGTGCACACCTGTAATTCCAGCACTCTAGAAGCCTGAGGCAAAAGGTTCAAAAGTTCCAACCTAGCACTGGGTAAAAATGATGTAAAAAGATTTAAGATGTAACATGTATATTTACCAGTTTCCCAAGGTGAATGTAAGCATCATGAACTGCAAATATACACCAATAAAAATTAAAAACTGGAGAAAAAATTCAGAGGCATGCTTCAAAACTTAAAAAATAAAAAAAATTTGACCTCAAGCTGGGTTAGCAACTCAGCAAGATCCATTCAAAAATAAATAATGAGGTCAGACATGGTGGTACATGCCTGTAATCCCAGCACTTGGGAGGCTGAGGCAGGAGGGTCTTGCAAGTCTGAGACCAGCCTGGGCTACAAAGTGAGCTCAAAGCCAGACTGAACTGTATAGCGAGACCCTGTCTCAAAAGACAAAACAAAGCAAAAACAAAAATGAAAAGGGGGGGGCTGCCCCTTAGCTCAGTTCTTTAAGTGGCTGCTTCAACAAAGCAGTCAGGCTCAGGTTGCTGTGGTTCGATCCCCACAACACAAGACAGCCAGTCATGCCTTGAAGGTATTCGGCGCAAAAAAAAATAAAATAAAATAAAAATAAATAAAAATAAAAAGGGGCCAGGAATGTAGTTCATTGTGAAAGCCCTTGATTTAATTTCCAATACTGGAGGGGAAAGAGGGGATAAAATAAAAAAGGACTGGGGTTTAACTTGGCACTTCTTGCATTCAATCCCCACTATTACAAAAAGAAAAATAAAGTTATCATTATGACAATGATTCAGATCCTGCCCTGGTGGAATGGATGAAGGATCCAAAGAAGACTAACCAATCACATGCCTGACAGAGACAGAGCCCCTCACTTACGCATGTTCCTGGCCCCCATGTTCCAGGCGGTGGCGCACAAGCCCCAGCAGGCGGCTCTGCCTGCTGTCTCCCTCACACAGCACCCCTTGTACCGCCTGCTGCTGAGTCAAGGAAACAAACCTGGAAGCTGAGGCCAGACCTCTCCAAAACCAGCCCACCCCAACACTGCCCTGCTCCTCCCCAGTCCATCCCTTCACTGTGTGGACTTGGGCAAGTCGCTTCATCTCTCTGCTCTGCCTCATTATTATCCAGAGCTTTGCAGGAGTTTGGCAAGAAAGCTGTGTGTTTGAAGCACTCAGCAGAGTCCAGGGCCAAGTGAGTACTTAGTATAATATTGCTTTTCCTTCCCGGCGACAGCTCTCACAATGGAAGAGAGCAGCAGACATGGTCAGGTTCCATCCCAAGGAAGGCCAGGGCAGACGCAAGGCTGGCAGATCAGAGCTGGAAAGGATATGATGACACAATATTCCCCCTGCATCAGAGTCTCCTGGATGGCCACAGACTGGTCCATGCTGACTGTGCTGTGCAGACTCTCCTTGGGGCAGGGCAGACAGATACTTCCTGTAGTCTAAAAATTACCCTCAAGGTGATCCAGGTGCCTTAGGAGGCTGTGGGGCAGGAAAGAGGGCCTTTTCTGAAGAGAGAATGGGAGAGGTGCCTAATCCTTCTCCCTCAAACAGACCTTTTCAGATTGTGGGACAGAGGGACTTCATCTCTTTGCCCTGGTCAGATCTGTGATTTGTTGTGCCATCCTCTGTCTGGGAAGGCATCTACTGGTTCCAGAGTAAGGTCCAGTCTACTTGTTGGAGCAGGGTGCCGGGTCCTGTTACTACAGAGAAGAATCTGGACTCTTCATTCCTAGGGCAGAGCTCTGCCTCCCTTCTGTGGGGAGGCAGTATCTGTCCTTCTGAAGCACTCAGGGAGGTGCTAATGGTGTATCTGAATGGCATTAGGGGAACATTTTACTCTCTGGTAGGGAGGGTCCTATCCTAGAAGTAACCCAGGCCTAGTCTATTCTGAAGACAGGGAAAGTGTCCCGTTGCTCTTTGCTCCTCACCCCACCCAGCAGCCCCTATTGCATCAGCCACAGGCTGGGGGTGTCCCATCCAGTAGTCACAGAACAAAGATCCCAGCTGCCACCTCACCTATTCCCTCCTGCCTTGTACTCACTCCCAGCCCCCTGTCATTGCCACCTACCGGTACCTCCTGAGCTGAGCTGTCACCGCTGATGGCGGGAGTCGGAGCCCGGGCTGCGTCAGAGACTACATTTCCCAGAGTACCTTGCGCTGCAGGATGGTCAACCAGCCTGCAAGTCCCAGCATGCCCTCCATTAACCCCCTAGGTCCTGTGATAAACTGGGCTCCCTATTCTGTAAGGGTTTTCTAATGCATGCCTTAAACTTAATCCTCAATCCTCTGTCTTGGGGATAGAGCTTTCTGCAAGGGGCCTAGAAGGAAGATGCCATGTTTATTTTAGATAGAAAAAATGATACTCCCCCCCTCTTTAATCCACCTTCAACTCTTTTCACACCAAGAGGGACAGCTCTGACCTCTACTGAACTTTTCCCCCAAATAATTACTGTTCTAGTTCAATGGAAAAAGAACAAGACTATGAAGAATCTTACCTCCATTTTTACAGTAGAGAAACTGAGGCTCAGGGAGGTTAAACAATTTGACCACAGCCCAACAAACGGCAAGACTGGGACTCAGCTGGAAGTCTGACTTCAGTTTCTGTTCCATTTATATGGCCTTGCACTGCCATATTTCCTTCCTCAGGCTCACCTAGCCCTCTCACCCACGTGGGCCTGTTTGAGGATAATAGCTGTAACCTAGTGTGTAACACTATTCATATTGCTGTAGGTAGCTGAATTATATAGAAATATTATAGGCAGTCAGACAGGGCCAGGCCCTCCAGGAGACAGCCTGGAAGACAAGACACCTTGCAACTGTGAGAGAGATAGATGCTCCTGCTGTGGGCCAGACCTAAAGACCAAAGATCGAACAAACGCTGACCTCCCTGAAGATAAGCATCCAGGATTGATCATCACCTTGAGGAAGCCAGAAAAAGTCACTAATCCAACTGCTACTGGCTGGCTACCAGATAAACTCGTGTTCTATATTCATGTCTGCTTGCTACGTGACTCACTTCCCCATTTGGTCCTGGATCTAATCAATTTTACCTGAGCAATGGTGCTTGTGATCTCATTGGTTGATCACAGTTTTGTCCCACCTCATGCCCACCTAAGTGAGCTCCCAAGTTCTCCACCTTAGACCCACCTCACTGCATGGTTTTACTTTATAAAAAATCCCTGGGAGAGACAGCTTCCCAGGGTAACCTGCTCAGGTCTTCCTTCTGTCCCTCTCTTGGACATAAGCTTTCTTTCCCCAATATTCTGCTCTTAATCTCCATTTTTTCCTAAAATTTATTCTTTGGTTTTAGAGAACATGAACTCAGTCCAGGTATCTTTCAGGTTGGGAACTTCATTCCCCTATATCAATACGAGGTACTGTGTTGACTATCACCAGAAGAGAGGACATGGCCCCCTTGCTCTCAAGGTAGCCCTGGAGAGAGGATGTATTGTTTGAAGAATCCCTCCCTGATTCCCTGGGCTGTGTCTCCTGGGGAGAGACCTTTCTTCTTTGGGGCCTCATTGTCCCCATCTGAGACATGGAGACTAGTCCAGATGGGCAGAAGTGTCCACTTCATATAAGGGATTGCAGGACAGTTCTCTAGCCCCCATATCTTCTCAACACTCCAACGGTGTCTGGCACACAGTGGCCCTCAGAACTGAGTGAATTATTCAATGAATTACAGTAGTGAATTATTCAATGAATTATCTTTTTGCAGTGGTGACCCTGAGACCCAGAGCCTTGGTCATGCTAGCAAAGTGCTCTACCAATAAGCTACACCTTTAATGAATATACCTCTCAGCTTTGGGGCACTTTGATTTCAAAGCATCCTCTCCTCTTTCCCTCAGCTATGCTCTAACATCCCATTCAACTTGCATATGTCAACCCCTTCTAGAAACAGATACTTCTTTCCAATTGTCTCTTCCTGAGAATATTCACAGCACAAAGAGAGATCAAATTTACTGGAATTCCACTTAAAAATCCTGTGGGGGAGGAGAGGGAATAGGGTTGACATCAAATAGGTGGAAGTTACTTCAAAACCAAAGGAACTCCAACTCCAGTCTCATCTCAATGTCAAAGGCCAGGAGGAGGGAAAATGGGATGTGACCAGGTACTTGTTGCAGCCCAGGAAGCTGTCTCTGAGGGATCCTGTAGTCTTCCCACTGAATAGTGGACAGAAGGATTTCTGTTTTGTTTTCAGACAAACCCCTTTCCCTACCTGGAATTTGGGCTAATGTTCTGTTGCCTTAGAAGGCCTAGGCCTTGGGAATGGAGTGAAGAGCTTCGGGAAAGAGCTATGTATGTACTCAATAAATCTCTCCCCTTAAAGATTCAGATGTAGGACTTGGAGCAGGTGGGCTGAGGGTTTGCAGGACTATTTGTACTCCTCAGCTGCTGCTTCCTGGTTCTGCTGGGCCCAGCTAGGAAAACCAAGATGAGTGTGGAGAGCAGTATGGAGCAGCAGCCAGGGCCCAGAGCAAGGGGCTCCTGGTGGCCACTGCAGCTGCACAGTTGAAGTGGACATTCCTATCCAGTTGGAGGCAGCTGCCTGATGACAAAGCTTGACAGTACTCTCAGCATTAGGCTGAGCCCCAGCCCCACAACATTTGGTGGTCCCTGCCATGCGGAATTGCCTGCACCCTGCATAGCAGCCTAAGCTGGACCACTTCAGCTACAAGAGATGGGACTATTCATTCTCCCCCTTACCCCTCTCCTTACTAATGGAGGCAAAAAGTATTAAATGAAACATGGGCTGAGCTGATCCTTCCTGATCCCTCAGCTTCACCCCCAGGGAGTCAGTCAGCCAGTTCTCAGCAAACATGAAGAACGGTCATGAACAAGGGGGCACATCAGAGATCAAAGAGGCAGGGAAAATTGTACCCACTGCCCAGGCTTTACCATCATGCAGAGCTGAGAGGGTCAAGCTTGCTAGGCCCTATGCAGAATGGTTCCCTATAGATCTAGCTCCAGATTAGGCTACTAATCAGATTAGGGTACTGAGATAGCCCTCTGGAACTACAGTTCTGAGGGAAGAGAGCACCCCAATCTCTGCAGCATCCCTAGTAGCATTACACAGAAGTACAAGCCCTCAGGGCACGTGGTCACAACCTCCTGCCCTGTGGAGCAGGGATTGCCTTGGCAGGAGAAGGTGGCCAATTTTCTCCCAGAAGAAAAGGGGCTGGTTTGAGAAATGATTGCTAGTTAAGTGCCCCACTATACTTGTGTCACTGGTCCCAGCCACCCCACCCTGTCTATTCCTCCCTTTACCTACCAAAGCAGGCAAGCAAGAATGACACACTTCTATTCCTCTTGGGAACAACAAACAAGGTGACAGCCATCAGTGGGGAAGTGGGAATCAGTGTGTCCCTGGGAAGGCTCATGTGGCCTATTTCTGGGAGCAGAGCAATGCTGCCTGGAAAAGTGCTGACTCCTGCAGAGTGAAGAGTCCCCTTCACTTCCCCAAGGGCATGTGGGCAACTCCAACAAGATGCTTCTCTCTGCTATCACCATGTACAAGCACACCGGTATACAAGCACACTGGTGTATCACACCGGTGCTTGCCCATGTGTCCTTGGAACCTGTGGAGGAAGGGAAAGCTAGGGGAAGGCAGGTGTTAGGAAATGAGGTCTGTAGGGAGTGAACGGGACATGGAAAGTAGAAAGCCAGCGTCAGGGAACCCAGGAGGGAGGCCAGGCAGAGGCCAGTCAAGGTTTAGAGATTAGGGTGTTCATAGAAGTGAGAGCAGTGAAAAACTGAGCTTGAGGGTTTATTAAAGAGGGCAGAGCTGGAGTTCAGTGGGCAGTTGTCCGAGCTTGTGGGTCAGTGGCAATGGAGAAGAGATGGGCAGGTGAGCTAGGGCTCAGGACTGCAGGGTGCCAGGCTAGACTATTTCACCTGCGGCTGAGGCTGACTAGTTGAGGACCAGGCAGTGGTGCAGTACAGCACCACTGGGCTGGGCTCCGAGTCTTGCATAGTGGGCCAGGGTTGGGACAAGTTTCAGTTCCTTCTTCTTAACTGAGGCTGCATGGGTCTGCATAGTGGAGAATGAGATGAATTGGCTGGAGAAAGAGGAATGAGGGCACAAAGAACACAGGGACAGCTAATCCTGGGCCACAGCATGACTCCTCCCCAGCATCACTAGTGCAGTCTCCTTCCCTCATGTGTTCTTTCCCCAGCACCTAATTATATCTGAATGTCACAGCCCTTCCAATGCCCCCGTCACTGCTCTTCATCTCAGACTGGTACCCCGTCATGTCCCAGTACCACACCTCACAACAGTGCTCCCCAGGCCTGCACTCTGCTGGCTGCTTGGGGAACTTTGGCTCCTGGTAGCTCATCTCTTAGAAGCAATGGATACTGTTACTTGTCTGTGGATGGGATTGAATGCAGCAGCCTCACCCCCTGGGGGCATTGCTCAGGTAACAGGGACAGGAGCCAGGAAGACCAGCAGGAGGAAAAGGAGATGATGAGCCACTGAAAGGAGTCACCAGCCCAAAGGTCACAAGTCAAGGACAGTCCAGCAGTGCTTAAGTGGAAGCAGTATGAGGTCAGGGCAAAATATAGGCAGTTATGCAGTCCAGCAGTAAGCCTGGGTTAAGATTGGTCATAGGGTTCAGGAAAAACTGGGCTCTTGGGGCTGCAGACAGCTACCTCTGAGCAAAGCAGCTCTTTGGCTACCATGGCCTCAGATACCTGCTGAGGTGTTGCAGGAGCTGGAGAAGGTGAAGGAGCAGCCCTGGGAAACCAGGTGAAGGCTGGAAAGATAATGGTTATTGGTTCATGCAGATGAACAAACCAAGGCTGAGGAACACGAGAGGCCAATCTGTAGGGGAAAAGACCTTAGCTTTTGTGTCTTGGAAATCATACCTTCGGAGGGCAGCACGAGGTAGGCACAAAGCAACCTTCATCCTAGTAACTGCCCCTTTGAGAATGAATGTGGTTGTTGGCATGACAACAATGATGGCATCCAAAGCCCCAGGGGAGGCAGAGTGGGAGCAGGTGCAGCAACAGGAAATAGATACCAGGGCCTCTGATTTGGCTTTATTTGCATTTAACCTCAGAAGATGCTTGGGAGTAAGGGGGTAATGGGCTTCCTCAGAGCCTAGTAGGCCAGAGAAACCCTGGGCCAGAGAGAGAGGGTCAGGAATCAGGGCTCACTTTGTCCAAAGGTTTATTTTTATTTTTTTTTTTTATGTCCAAAGGTTTTTAGGGCCCAGATCTCACCTTGTCTCTAAATTAGAGCTGAGCCAAGGGCAAGAGGTAGCTCTCAAACTCCAGATTTCTGACTCCTAGTAGTTTTTTTTTGTTTTTTTTGTTTTTTTTTTTTTGAACCAGGGATTGAACTCAGGCCCTTGCGCTTGCCAGGGAAGTGCTTAATCCACTGAGCCATCTCCCTGGTCCCCCTGCCCTAGATCTGAGAGATTGGACCTGCAAGTGTTAAGCCTAGGTTTAGGTTTTTCTAAGCAAGCTAGAAAAGCTAGACGTGAGAGTGGCACATTATTCCCAATTTTCCTTCCAACCCCAGGAGGCTAAATTCAACCCAGATCCTACCATTCCCAGGGGCGACAAGATATGGGCTCCTATACCCTCACAGCTATTGTCTTTCACCAGCCATCAGATCTGTCTCCAGGTGTCAGCTGCCAGGGTGCTGTGACAGAGAAAGCCTGCAGCAGCAAAGACCTCCTCGGGACTAGCCTCTGATGGGTGGGTACACAAGTGGGCCCATTCTCAGGATGCAGGGTGCTGAGGTGAGCCTTGGCTACAGGGGCCCCTTCTCTCTCCATCCATACCCCTCGGTGGCCACCAGAGCCTTATCTTCCCCATGGTTCCCTCCCAAGGAGTGGCTCTGCCATTTAAGAAACCATTTTCACCCAGTCAGCACCTCTCTGAGGAGATAATAAACCCAAAGGCTAATGGGTCAAGGGCCCAAAGGTTCTACTTAGGTCCCTGTGTCCTTGTGAAAACAAGAGACTAGGCCTCCCACACAAGCCTTCTTCTGCCTCCGTGGCTTAGGTAGATGAGCTGCAGGGACAAGTCAGGAGTGTGACAGGGTCAAGTATGCAGCAGAATCAGAAGGGTTGGGCCAAGCCTAGCTGGCTTCCTCCTGGCCCATCTTAATTGGAGTTTCTTGCTCATCCAGTTTAGTCTGGGCAGACCCCACTCCACCCCTGCTAGAGGACAGTCCCAGTGCTCTCCATGTCCCACCCGGCTTTAGACACCTGAACACCCAGTGGTGGGGGGAGGAGGATATGCACACATCAGGAAGGCTGCAAGTGCAGCCCTTGCAAGCTGGCAGCTGTCTCTCCACCTCTCCATTTGCCATTTCTGGGAATTCCCTCTAATACTGCTGCCACTGGGGACACATAAGGGCCACATGAAAAGGTAGAAAGCAGAGCTGATGTCCAGATTGCTGTCAGGAGAAAATAAAGTACGCTTCTGACTTACTATAAGTGAGTTTCTTTCTGGGAGAATTATAAGTTGGCTTTGTTCATAAGCCAACTGTAGGGTACACCTGTGAAAGTTTGCAACTTGAATGTTTGCTAAGGCAAGGAGTTGCCCTAAATCTAGTCAGCAGCTTGGGCAGGTCGGGGAACCTCATGCCAATATCCCACCAGAAAGGGAAGGTGCCTTATTTAACTGGATCAGAACACTAGGAAGTTCCACTAGTGGTTTGTACAGGTTGGCCAGCCTATACAATGCTGAGGGTTTCATCCCCAGCAGTGCCGATGAAGAATGCTGCAACTGTTGCCTTACTTCTGGCTTCTGCTCCCATCTTACCCTGACCTAATTTTTCAGGTTTGTAAATCCAGCCATGCCTGGCACACAGTGGATGCATATAATTATGTATATATGTGTTTGGTACTGGAGACTGAACCCAGGCTTTTGCACCGAGCTAGATTCCAGGCCTCACCCCCATCTCTTTGTCTTTTTGAGAATGGTCTGGCTAGGCAGTTCAGGCTGGCCTTGAGCTCAGTTTGCAGCTAAACTGGTCTCAAACTTGCGATGATCTTCCTACCTCAGCTTTCTGACTGCTGGGATTACAGGTGTGCACCACCATGCCTGGCTTCCCAGCCCTTTTTATTTTGATAATCTTGTTATGTGACCCAGGCTGGACTCAAAACAAGATCCTCCTGCCTTAGCTCCCGAGTAGCTGGGATTATAGGTGGGTACCAGTACCTGACAAAACTGTCAGGATGTAATCAATGAACAGAGAAGCCATTGCTAAGCCCAGGTTTCCTCCAAGGGTGTGCTGGCATAGAGTTTACAGAGTAACTGTGGTTAACTGCAGGGGTAATAGCAGGACTTGACCCCCACCCCCCAGTTACTGCACTAACCCTGCTTTGAAGAATGGGACTGCAGGAAGATAGCAGATCATTCCTGGGAATCCCAGCACAGCTGTAACAGGAAGGCTGGAGGCATGCTTCCTCCCACGCTCCCCATTCTCAAGACTAACTTCCCAAACTGCAGGGTCTCCTTGTACCCTTGGCCAGTTTCAGCAATGGCTTTCTAGTCGGCATATCAGGTTTAATTATCCACTTATTTTGCTTTAGATCCCTAGGCCCTGTAGAGGTGTAAAACCTAGATTCTAAGTAACTGAAGGAGGCTAAGCACACACAGGTGAGTTATTGCCCAAGGGATGAGATGGATCAGGAAGGAAAGCAAAGAGGTAGAGGTGGTGCAATCTCCATTGCCATGAAGATGACAAGGACAATAGTGTTACTAGGAAGATGGCCAGTTGCAGAGCTGGGTTTTTTTTTCCCCAGGCAGGGTCTTGCTATGTTTAGGCTGTTGTTGAACTCACTATGTAGCCCATATTCTTTTTTTTTTTCTGCAGTACCAGGGATTGAACTCAGGACCCTGCACTTGCCAGGCAAGCACTAACTCTACTGAGCTATCTCCCTGGCCCTGTAGACCATACTGATCTCATGCTCATGCCAATCCTATTGCCTTAGACTGAGTGCTGAGATTACACACTGCACCAGAGTTGGAACTTTTATTTCTTTTTTCTTTGGGGGGTGGATTTTTTAAAAGTAGATGGGTGAATTTTTTAAAAGTAGACATATGAACAACAAACTGAAGAGCTGAGTGCTTCGAGAAAAAAAGGGCACCTGGGGAATCCGTTCTGGAACAGGCACTGGCCTTCAGAGGACTGAGCTTACAGGGAGATCACTGTCTGGGTTTGGGTAACACAAGAACATCAGACACCTCTGCGGCCAAACAAGGGTCTTGTGGAAGAAACAGGCAGACAAGATCACCAAAACCTCTTACTGTGAACCAGCAAGCAGGTGAAGTCACGTTGCTCCTGCTTCCATTACATGTCATGGAGGGAGGGGTAGGCAGAAGGCTGCTGGTCCATTTCCAAACACCCAACTCAGTTCTTTATGCAAACAGAAAAGGCAAGCTGTGGGGCCACACCTGGTCTTTAGGAACAGTCCTGGCTGCCTCTCCTAGCAGATGCACCGATGGCGGACTGAGCTGAGGCAAGGGCTCAACCAGGTGAATGCTCACTTGAGGATGTGGCAGCAAAGGGGGAGGGGGAGGGGAAAAAGGCATTAAGGGGCATACCCAACATTAATGAATGCTCATTAATCTTAGCTGCTACTAAAGTTGGTGAGAAAGAGGTAGGGGAGGCATTAAGAACTACAGGATTACATTAGTTTCATTAGTTTTGGGTTTCAAAACAAGACACATTGAAAACAAAGGCTGGTTTTATTTTCCCACAGAATCTTTTTTAATATAAAACAAAGATAAAACACATTTGAACCCTGCAATCTGCCAGCATGCCTCGTTTCTACAAGATGCATGCCAGACTATGGGACTACATAGCAAAGAGTCTTTAAGAGCATCTGGCTGGGAGAAATAGAAAATGCAAACCTCAGGGAAGACCTCAAGCTCAGAAACTGAGTTACATCCCTGAGCGCTACAGTAGTCCTTCTCTTTTCAGATCCTCATATGTTTTCTTATTTACAACATTCCCACTGGAGTCTTCATACTCTTCCTAAAAAGGAAGGGGTACACTCTGTTAGCTATATTCCCCAAGAGAAATGCGTGGAACCAATCTCCACAGCATACCCAGTGTTGCAGCGTACTCTGGTACCCTGAGATTGGTGTTTATCTAAGACAGCCTTTCTCAACTGAGGTGCCAGAGAATTAAATTTTCTTCTAGACATCAAGAACTGTACCGGTCATGATGTTACTGGGGAAAAGAGCTTATTCAAACTGCTCCGTGTTTATGATGAACAACACTGGCTGAGAAAGGCTAACCTAAAGAAGCAGCTTTCAAATGGTTCTCAAAAAGTCCAGGTTTCTGTCCAGGCACCACATCAGGGACTCACAGGCAGGCATAGAGTGCTCAGCTTCTCACTTCCAGAGCAGCTCTGCTTTATTCTTTTTTTTTTTTTTTTGCAGTACTGAGGATTGAACTCAGGACCCTGCACTTGCCAGGCAAGCGCTTATTCTACTGAGCTATCTCCCCAGGCCCTTTATTCTATTTTATATCCTGGAGTTCTGCATTACAGTTGGAAAGGGCTTTGCTGCTCTAGAAATACGAAAACTACTAGCCTAAAATGAAGCCTGATACCAGTCCCTGCAGGACTTAGGGATCACCACCGAACTTCCTATGTGTGTCATCCTCAGGGCTGAGACCTGGTGCTGGATGACCCTCTCAAGACCGACAGGACACCTCCCAGCCCTTCAGGGAGGACCGTCTCTTATTAGATGCTTTTCTCAAAAGAGACCTAATGTATGATGCAAATGCCTACATTTATGAATCTTTGTAGCAGGAGAAGAGACTGGGTACTCCCGCTTGCCACTTCAAAATTTCAGTGGGCAAATATAACCTGTCTCAAGACGTAAAGTATAAAAAATATCCCAACCAAGTTAGACTTATATTTCAAAAGCTGATTCACAGACTTTGCAGATTACACTTGCTACTGCAGTAAGGCAAGGAGCATCCGGCCTCCTTCCTATGTGGTGTGAGCTGTCACTGACGCTATCCCCGATGCTGTCCACATGAGCACCCACCTCAGTGTCAGGCTGCCATCGTTCTGAAGCCTTCTGCAGTTTCAGCTTGGCCCACACTGCAGGGTGACAAATAAGTAGGAATCAAGACTGGTCATCTACCAGGCACACAGTGCTCACCAGTCCCCACCCCAGCAGGCTCCCCCTGAATGACTCTACCCTAGAATCTCCAATGCCCTGACTAGAATTTTGGTTCTGGGCCACCTGTAAACAAAACTCCTTTTATTGTGAAAGTTACCATACTTTAGATTTGTTATAAAAGGAAAGATAGATCAACTAAAACCAAAGGTCTCTTAGATTAAAAAACAGATACTCTATGAGGAAAAAAGTTAACATGGGATTGAGGAGATGGCTCAGTAGAATAAGTGCTTGGGCCTGAGTTCAACCCCTGGTTCTGCCAAAAAAAAAAAAAAAAAAGTTAACATGGAACAAATAATAGAACTTATGCGAGAAAGTAACCTGTCTTAAAATTCATAAAAGAGAAAAAGGATACTGGATATTGTCAAAGATGCTTAAAGTCTGTCCATATATTTCAAAAACTTCAGTGGAGGAAAAAAATAGATAAATAAATATTGATGAATACTTAAGACAAATATTGCGGCCAAAGAGCCTGAAAGGAAATGTGGCTCAACAGAATACAGGTTGAATGCAGTGATGCACAGCACTTGGAGGCCCAGCACTTGGGAGGAAGGCAGTTGGACTGCTACAAGTCTGAGGCCATCCTGGGCTACAAAGTGAGTTCTAGGCCAGTCTGAACTGCACAGTAAGACCTTGTCTCAAAATGACAAAAACAAAAAATAGACAATACAGGCACTAAAATAAAAATTCTGAAAGATGAAGAATAAGTTATTCCCTTGAAGATGAAAAGATAAAGGCATTGCTAAATTCCTACACCTTCAAAGGGTATGATCAGACACCCACCCAAGAAAGGACACATACGAACTCAGGGAAAAAAATGACTTGAGTCTCTAGCATGGTGTGAGGAAGGTAAACTGGCAGGACAAATGTCTACATGGAGTAGGCAAGACTGCTTGCATCTACAGAGAGAAGACAGTTCAAGTGTAACAGATGATAATGAGGAGGTAAAATTATTTGGTTCCTGCTGTATTTCTTATCAAGTAGAACAATCTCTGACAAATTATGAATACCACAGAAAGTGACAGCTGAAATGGAGGCAGGGCCTAGTGTTCCACGCCTGTAATCCCAGCATTTGGGAGGCTGACGCAAGAAGATCAGCGAGAGTTTTGAGGCCAGCCTGAGCTATCCATTGAATTCAATGACAGCCTGAATTTCATAGTGAGAGCCTGTCTCAAAAAACAAAGCAACAAAAAAGTCTAAGATGAGAAAATAGTACATGAGATGATGTGTGAGAAAATGCTCGGTTTGTGCCTGGCACCTTGGTTTCCAACTCATCACTTCTTTCTTTGCCAGCTGCAGTCTTCAGGCCACAAATGACATGCACATCATATTTACCGTGACAAATCAGGGCCTTTCTTTGGCATATTCTTTGCCTAGGTCTCCCAAAAAAAGCGACCAACCCAGAACAGTACTAAAACACTGAAAGATGCTGCCACGACTTTCTAAAACAAGAAGAGAGCAGTAAGATCCATGTTACTCTTCAGAAAAATCTGGAAGCTATTAGAAAAGAATGTAATCACCATGGGTGCCAGTGTGGGCTTATGAAGAATAAGTCAAGCAAACTAAGTAAATTTCCTGGTTTTGTCTGTTTTATTCTCAGAATTAGGAAACTGAGCTACCATCTTAGCCCTTTCAATTTTATTTTGAGTCAGGGTATGGTTAAATTGCCCAAGCAATCCTCAAACTTCAGATGGTTTCCTGAGTAGCTGGGGTTACAGATGTGTGCCACTGTGCCTGATGGATTTATTTTTGATGGGAGTCCACACAACAAAAAGCTACAGACATGGGACACCATAACTAACTAACTAACTAACTAACTAACTAACTAACTAACTTCTTCCTTTCTTTCTTTTCTTCCTTCCTTCCTTCCTTCCGTTCGTTCGGCAGAACCAGGAATTGAACTCAGGCCCTTGTGCTTGCCAGGGAAGCACTTTTTCCACTGAGACATCTCCCCGGCCCGGGACACCATAACTTTTGTAGAACAACTGCTTTTATAGATAATACCCCTGGATTTCATTAAAAACATGTAAATCTCCTATGCTATTATTGTAAGATAGCAAGTGATGTCTGAACTTAAAGAGTTATTTAAGGGCTGGTGAGATGGCTCAGTGGTCTAAAGCACCTACTTAGAACAAGCTTAGCAACGCACAGGGACCACGGTTCAATCCCCCAGCACCACATGCCAGCCAGCCCCACCCCCTGGTGGGCTGAGCTGGCCACACACACACACAAAATAAATAAATAAATAAATAAATTTTTAAAAAAAGAGTTAAGCAGATTTTTAAAAATCACTTATTTATTTACTTATTTAGAATCCTGCTACACAGCTTGGACTCATAGTGATCTTTCTGTCTGAGCCGCCCTGGTTCTGGGAGGCATGCACCACCATGTCTGGAGATTGAACTTGGGTCTTTGTACTTGCCAGGCAGACACTTAGACGGCTGAGCTATCTCCTCAGCCCCAGATTTCTATGTAGTTAGTATACTAGTAAATCTGTGAATAATCCATTAAATGGGAATGTCTTGCAACTCCACACAAGACCACAATCTTAAGTATCTTTCAGCCAAACTAACAAAACAAAACACCCCAAAACTCCACAGATCTAGAGTCAAGTAGCAGAGAGCATGCTTGAATTCCCAGTGCTCACGAGGCTGACGGCAAGTCTGAGGCCATCTTAGGCCACAAACTGAGTTCAAGGCCAGCCTGGACTACACAGTGAGAACTCTATCTCAAAAAACCTTAAAACCAACAAAACAAAAACCTTTAAAAAGCATAAATCTATTTTAACAGTGGAATTAATATATATTTATAAGTAAAATCCTTCACTTATGATAAAAAAAATCAAGTGTAACCTAAGCAACAGTAGTGTCTCCCTCTCCCAGAGAATTTGTAAGGAGAGAAAAGAAAAGCTTCATAGAAGGAGTTAAAACTGAGATATCCAAGGTAGGAGCTGCACCAAGAGTTCCCTCCCGAGAACATGTCGTCCAGCAGCACTGAAGGGATGTGCTACCTAATGAGTGCTACAGGAGTGGCAGCTCACTGGATGTACAGTAACTGTCTTCACTGCTGCCACCTATCCCTAGTGTCTTTCCCAGTATTAAAAGATTGGGAGCTGGATATTGACAAACTCTGAAAATCAAGAAAAGGTCTTACAAAGAAAAGGCGAGAGCTCCCTTCACTGTATACTAAGGTCAGTAGACACAAGAATGTGAAGAAAGCAGAGGTAGAAAAGTAGCATGGCTAGATAAGCATACTCTTGCAAACAGAATGGATGACATGGAATTAGGTTTTTCTTTTTTAAATGTATTTGGTACAGGGTCTCACTGCACAGATCGGACTCATAGTGATCCTACTGTTTTCAGCCTCCCGTGCTGGGATTACAGGCGTGTACCACCATGCCTGGTCTCAGTGGCTAGCATAGTGTACCCAGGGGTGAGGCCAGTGCGACATGTGGTAGCAGGGATTGAACCAGTCCTTGCATTTGCCTAAGGAGGCACTTAACTATCTTGCAAATCCTGGAATTACTTTTTAAGTTTTTAAAAAATTTATTTATTTACGTCATACAGGACCAGGCTGGGGAGACAGTTCAGTAGAATAGGCACTTCCCTGGCAAGCACAAGGGCCTGAGTTCAATCCCCAGTTCTGCCAAAAAAAAAATCCAAAAACAACAACAACAAAAAACCCATAAAGAACATATGAGTGATCTATAGAGAATGAGAAAAAAATGAAAAGAGCAGGAAGGGAGAAAAAGGAGAGAAAGCATTGAGATGGAAGTAAAGTAACAAAATTAATAATAAAAAAAAGTGGGCCGGGGAATGGTGGTAACTGCTCTGGCCTAGGGAAGAAGCCAACAAGCATACTTACAAGAGACAGCATCTTCAATCTGTGTCACATTAGCAAAGTGAGCAGTGTTTGGAATGCCCAAACATCTCATGCCATGAGCGTGACGCCATTCCTGAAGGAAAGAAAGAGAAGGACAATGTAAAGCAGAACAACTGAAAGAGCACAAGCTCCATGCTACCCAGCAGCCCTTGCCTGACCCTTTTCAAAGAACTCAAAACAAAGGCAGCATTCCTTTCATGGTTTGTTATCAGAAAAGTAGCACTGCACTGGCTCAGGTTTGTAAAATTGACATTCTAGACTCAGTAATGTTGCAGACAAATTTTGGGTCAAGACAAAAAAACAACACAACTGTAACTTGTCATCCCCTATGACACAGGAGAAGGGACACAACGCCAGGAACCCGCCACCAGCATAAAGAGTATGACAAGGCAGCATGATCTTTGTAAGTAAAGAAGAGTGTTTATCAGATGTAAGTGACAATGTGACAGTGCAGGAAGAGACATTGAGGTAGTGATCTTTTTGGCTCCTGGCTGCCAACTCCAACCATCTGAGATAGTATGCAGAAAGACTCAAGAGTTTCTCAGGGACTCAGTGAGACCTGGAACCGATTAGCAACATGTATCTAGAGGAATTCACATAAATAAATCACCACCTTTGGTCTAGCATACATCTTTTCTACTATGTAAAATTTCTTCTCAAGTACTAAGAAGTGAAGGCAGAAATTAAAAAAGGATAAGCCCATGTACTAGAATACCCTGATGTAAAGTCTTGTGCCAGAACAGATTAAAATACTGGCACTTTAGTTTCTTTTTTCTTATTTTCAAAAAGGCAAAGGTCCATTTACAACCCAGCAGAGGAGACAGTTTTCTTGTTCCTCAGTCCTCACGATACAATAAATGACCAAGTAGTCAGATGATCTAAAATGCTGGCAAAGCATTTGGAAGGTTGAGGATGTGAGTTAAAGAACAATCTGGGCTACACAGTGAGTTCAAGGTCCACCTGGACCACAAAGTAGGTCCCTGTCTCAAAAACAGAGTACCAGAAGTATAGTGACGCATGCCCATAACCCCAGCACTCTGGGAGGCTGACGCAGGAGTTATATCCCAGTCCTGCCTGTGCCTGGGTGACTCAGTAGCTTAGAGACCTTGTCTTAAAATTAAAAATAGCTGGGGATGCACGCCCTGCACTCAGTGCACAGACCCTAGATTCAATACCCAAAACTGGAAAACAAAAACAAAAACCAACAATACAGTCCACTTGCCTCTCCTCCTGCAAACAGTAACAACAAAAAAATCCCACAGAGAAAGAAGTACAACAAACAAAAGAGTAGCAGACCTGGTGGTACATGCCTCTAATACCAGCACTTGGGAGGCTGAGGTAGGAAGACTGCATGGGATACATAGGGTCTGAGTTCAATACCTGGTTCCGTCAAAAAAAGAAAAAAGAAAAAAGAAAGAAAGAAAACAAACAAACAAACGAAACCCAAAATGAGGCTCAGGAACTGGCCCAGGCATTCAAGGCTAGCATTGGTACCAAAGGGCAAACGTCATAGGCTTCTATGATTCTTCCCCTCATGCTGGACAACAGTGGTTCCTGCAGGCTGCTCCTACTCTTTCCTTCAAATATGTCCCATTTCAACTCTCATTCCCCAGAGAAAAGGCTCTGAATTCCTTACGGCGAAGTGCCGCTGGAAGGCCTTAGGCCCTCGGTAGGTGTAGTTTCCACAAATCTCACAATTGTAGTTGATATTTAGGCCATGCAGCTTATACAGCCAGTAGGGGATGGGCTAAAAGAAAACAAGAAATGTCATTAGTTTAACACAGTCTACAATGTGCTTCCAGAGGGGGAAATGGGGAGAGAGCAGTGGTGTGCAACTCACTTTGCCATCCCAGCCCAGGGGCAGGTTTTTGGGGTTGTAAATGATCTCATTCTCCTCATCTTCACTTTCACTCTCACTGATCTGCTCCTCCTCCTCCTCCTCTCGCTCTTCTCCTGTTCTGGCTTGCTTGCGTTGTACATTTTCATGAGTGAGCTGTCGCTGTTCCTATAGCAGCACATAAATGAAAAACCCAAGTAAGATGTACAGAACAAGAAGGGAAATTTCCTATAACCCTTGCTCCTTACTTAAGGAATAGTCTTGCCTCTACTTTCAGAACTCATCAGCATGCCCTACTTGATCCCAAAGGAAATAAAGACCAAAAGAACAGACTCATTTCTTCTGTTTGTACTTTCAACTCATCTCTTCTTTTCCTTCCTCTTGTTGTTGCTGTCCTCACTGGAATGACCACTTTACAACATGCTGAATCGTCCCATTCTGGTGCAGTTTTCATGTTGCTGCTCAATCTGCCTACTGATCAAGCCAAATCTAGAGGTGCGTTCTTTTTCTTCTTTTTGCCTGTGTTGGACATCTGGGGAAGCCACAGCCTCACACATACCAAGAAAGCACTTTGAAAGTCAGCAGGTATCAATAAATGGTGAGTGAAGTGATGGCAACAATCTTATCAGTACATAATGAGAACAACTGAAAATCATTAAGCTGGACTGTCACAGAACTCCAGAGAGTATTGCCGCCTCCTTGCAGGGAAAGCAAAATACTCTCAGAGACAAGAGAACCCCCTGGGGACACCTCAGGTGAGGGGCATGATGCAGTGGCATCCCTACCAGCTGAGGACTGGTGACCCAGACTGCTAGCCACAATGGCACAGCCCAAGTTTACTGTAAAGACTATGTCTCCCCAGAGTCTAATGCTAGCTAACTTTACAATGAAAGCAGCCACAAAAGACGCAATAGGTGAAGAGGCACACAGCAACATCCATATATATAATCTATCCTCAAACAAGCAACCTATATATACCTAGGTAGGTCCTCTAACAAAGGCAAATGAACATGTCCATGGCAACTGACAACTCAAGGCGGCTCTGCGAGCACATGTATGGGGAAAGACGCCAAGGCAGCTAACAACTACACAGAGCAGACATCACCAGAGCACTCTGAGACACTTCATCTTCTTTCCACACAGGCTGAACTTTCTGCCACTATCTCTTCCTGGAGAGCAAAACAGAGTTCCTCCCACTCCTCCCTTTCTTTCTCTGAAGAATGCTTCTTGGGTAGACTATGCATTTTTCCACCTCCCAAGATAATGTTCACAGCTAGCTCTGCACTAAGTTTCTTGCTCTTCTCTTCCTGTAATGTCATTTCAACCTTTCTCTTGCTACATCTGAATGCCTGCTTTTTGTCATCTGTACTGTACTCCTCTTGGTATATGGTGAAGCTCAGGCAAAGAGCCTGTACTATTCTGGGTACTATGTTGACTTCCTCAGTATCTCTGAATAGAAGAAACAAGCTGTATCACACAAGGGTGCTTTCTTTTACCCAAAGCTTGGTTTCATCAATCTAGGAGATTTTCTTACATGAGCACATTTAAAATAAGCACATAATAAACATCATGCTATGACAGTAAATGCTGTCATAGGTTGTTTCCTAAAATGCACAGAGGCTTCCAGACTATGCCTGGCCTTACACAGGAACTCAGCAGCCTTGAGAATAGCACCTAGCAACAGAACAAGAACCTACAGAAGGGCCACGGACCCCAGAGGACTGTATTTTCTGCAGAACTAGTTTAATCACATATCACTTTCTATTTTGAACTTGAAAAAACAAAACAAATCAAAACCCCACCTGAGTTCCTATCTCTCTTCCTCCCATATTTTGCAGCCTTTCTAGTCTTTAGCAGAGCTGGATACTCACCCCAAGAATCTCGACATATTCGTAGATCTGGGCTTCTAGGAAAGCAATGTCTTTGTTCCTCTCAGTATCTCTGAAGAGAAGAAACCAACTATCACTCAAGGGTGCTTTCTTTCACCCAAAGCTTGGTTCTATCAGTCTGGGAATTTTTCTTTTTCTTTCTTTTTTTTTTTTTTTAAATGAAAGAATGTATTCATTTCTTTTTATTTTTTACATTTAGAGAGAGAGAGAGAGAGAGAGAGAGAGAGAGAGAGAGAGAGAGAGAGAGAGAGAGAGAGAGAGAGTGTGTGTGTGTGTGGCCAGCTCAGCCCACCAGGGGGCGGGGCTGGCTGGCATGTGGTGCTGGGGGATTGAACCGTGGTCCATGTGCTTTGCCGAGCTTGTTCCAAGTAGGTGCTTTAGACCACTGAGCCATCTCTCCAGCCCCTGGGAATTTTTCTTATATGATCGCATTCAAAATAAACACAATATCATGCTGTGAAAGTAAATGCTCTGTTCATCTCATAATTCAGACAGAAGGCCTGAGGTTCTTTCTTAAAATGCAGAGGCTTCCTCTGTGACAGTGGTAGCCAGTCTTTCAGAGATCAAGTGCCCAAACTGCAACCCCAAACCCATTTTTTAACTAAGTGTCAACAGTGCAATTAAATCTGAATGCTTAGGTTTTAGTTCAGAAAAATCAAGTCACACCTTAGTACCTTTTGTCTTAACCAAAAACCAAAAACCATCAGTAGCATGTGTGCATGCCATAGGCCCACCACCACTGCGCTACGACCTCACCTGTATGGTAAAAGACCTATCAAGACCATTTCGTCCTGATATTCACAAAGGCAACGTGGTATCAAAGAATAAAGCTCTGCAGGCAGGCAGCCCAGGATGACACCCTAATTCTGCTACTTACTAACTGTGAGACAGTGGTTACAGTCTGCAACTTTTCTGAGTCTTTATCTGCAAAAATCAGGCTTATCAGCTATGTTCAGGGTTGTGAAAATTTCCGCCCTTGAACAGTCACAGCCATTAGTAGAGATAAAGACCAGACTGGATCTGTTATGAACTGATACTGGCGATAAAACAGGCTTTAAAATCTCAATGGGATAAAATTCTGCATGGAAACAATATTATAAAAGCACAGCAGGGGTCACCCCAGCTACTCACCGCTTGGTGCCCTTTGATTTGGGGTTTTTGGCAAACAGGGAGGTATCGAGTGATTCCAAGGACTTCCCTTTGGTGCTAAATAACCTCTGGGCTCGCTCTTCAAGGGTGCTAAGGAGACAGGAAGGGCAAAGAATTTCAGATTAATTTATTACACAGGTACGTGCATTTCTGTAGTAGGTGGTGACACAAAAAGTGTAAAGAAAGCCACTTAAGGATAACGCAAAGACACAGCAAATGAGCCCACTGATGGAAACACTAGTCTCTTACCCGCCGCATTTCAGGCCTAAAGCTAAGAGGGCAGACTTCAATCTGTCTAGACCCAGAGAGGCCAACTCCTGGACAAAAGAGAAACAAGTTAGAATACCACAAAAGAGAAACAAGTTAGGAATAGCTTTGGGAAATAAATGCAGGCTAGAGTGTGGGAATTCCCAGGCAGTGGCAGGGCTGCATATCCCATAGCCCATCCCCTAGAATTAGTGCAAACTCTCCACAGAAATGACTCTGCAGTTGTTTGGACTTGATCATACTGGTAGAGTTCCATTACCTCCACTATGGTTTAATGTAGTTACAATTATTTCACAGTTCTCAGAGTTGTCAGATATGTGTGTTCTCTGTTTGCCAAAAAGCCCCAAACCAATCAGCTGTCAGATGTGAGTTCCATCAAATTTCCTCTGACACTGTCCCATACAGGAGAATGAACTCAGGGCTTTTACACTGGATTACAGGACTACTCCCAGTTATTGCTTTTTTTTTTTTTTGAGACAGGGACTTGCTATTTGTAGTTCAGGCTGGTCTTGAACTCACTACGTAGCCCAAGGTGATGATCTTCCTGCCTTAGTCTCTTGAGTGCCCGATTACAGGTGTGCAATCATGCCCAGCTGACATGTATTTTCCCTTGATCTTTCAACATACCTTGTAGCTGCCTAGTAGGAAATGGTGTCTTATTGTTTCAGTGCAATGTCCTTAGAGACAGGAAAGTGAGTGGTCCCTCTGAAGGGCGGATAGGTGAGACCAGTACAATTGGTAAGAAAATATACCTCCCAGGAGGAAAATGCAGACAGGTCAAGATGGGCGCCAGCATGCGTCAGGGCGCTGCTTGTTTCTTTCTGTCAAGAAAAATAGGCCAATTATTAAGATCCAAGTTTCTTACAATGAAGGTAAGGAAGTCATCTAAATTACCAGGGCTTGTTGGGCCCCTTCTTTACATGCATCTATGAATAAGACTCAAACCCCTACAGAAATAGAACAAAGAAAACAATGACCCATTTTTCTCTCCGAAAGTTCAAGAAAAACTCAAGTTTATACCCAGGAGTGAAAATATACATACAGTTCTACCACATAATCTGGTCCGTTTTTGGTCAGAAAAAACCCACAACAGTCATGATATGAATAGTGAAAATTCCAGGCCCAGTCAATGGCAAGTGAGTCCTGACAAATCTTGTTCAAAAGTACACAAAGACAAGCATATGTGGCAGAGAACACTGCTAGCCAGATCTAATTCTGAGGGATCCGCATCTAGAATCCTGCAGCAGGGACTCATTACTAAAACAGCTCAGCTCCCCGGCATGACCTCCTCCTGCAGTCCCTACTGAAGCTCACCGGCCAGCCAGGAAAGGTGCCGTTCTCCCATTTTTTCTCAAATTCAGTCTGTATCTTCCCAAAAAGCTCATTCTGATCTTGGAGGGGCTTCACTCTGTCAGTGTAATCCTGAAGATATTCAAGCAGCATTTCAAGGTATCTACAGAATACAAATACACATATTAGTTTGAAAAGTAAAAAAGATCATTTTCCCCAGCATCATTTTGATTCTAACTTTTCCTATCTCCTTTTTTCATCATGACATAATACCAAATACTAAGGTTTTAACTTACAAACAAAAGATCTTAAGTTAAAAAATAAAAAAAAAAGGGTCAGCTATGTGTGCTTGCCTGTAATCCCAATACTCAGGAAGCTGAGGCGGGAGGATCACAAGTTTGAAGTCAGCCCAGGCTACATAGTGAGTTCAATGACACCCTAGACTTTTTAGTGAGACTGTCTCAAACAAAAAATAAAATGAGTAAACCAGAAGTCAGAAGAGCAGGATTGCTTCAGGGCAGAATTAACACAAACGTAACTCTCTACTTGACATCAGATCTAGGTATCTCACTTCAGCCACAACCTGCGAGAGTCTAGTTTTTTTCCCATTAAATCCCCCAAACAATTCCCTAAATGGGTGACTTTCATGTGCAATTAGAGAAAATCAAGAACATATAGGGTCTGGGGATGTAGCTCAGTGGGAGAGTGCTTGTACAGCCTGTGAAGCCTTAGGTTTAATGGTAGTGAATGTGTTACTATGGCCCATATGTTATTGTTTTTGTAAGACAAAAGATACTAACATAAGAGTTGTTTTTTCCTAAACTAAAACCTCAGTATTTAGGTTTAATTGCAGCATAGGCACTTTGTGATAAATAAGAGGGTTATGGGTTGCAGTATGGGCACTCCGTCTCTAAAAGAGTCACCACCACTACCTTAGGTGTTCAAGAGTATGGACCTAAGATCAAAGATGTGCCCCTAGCGTCAGCCTTGCGCAAAGCCACAGTATTACAGATACCTCTTTCCTTTTTGTCCCTTGGTACCAGGGATTGAATTCAGGACCTTGCACTTGCCAGACAGGCACCTATGCCACTGAGATATATCCTCGGCTCCTTTGGTTTTTTGATAGGGTCTCACTGTAGCTTAGTCTGGCCTTGAACTTGTGGCGATCCTCCTGCCTCCTGAATACTGTGGTTACAGACATTTATCATTATACCTAGCTGTTTACTTGTTTTAATGTTTATTACTACATGCCTGCACTACACAGTGATTACATTCATCATTGGGAGTTAATACATACACGTAATACATCTTAATTCCTTTCATCTTCTCTTCCCTTGCCTTTCCTATACAAATACTTTAAAACCATATTACTCGCAGCTCTTAACCACCAATGACGTACATTTATCAGGCAACAAAATTCAGAACTTTACACTCAAACTTTTATATCATTTCTAATCAAAACCAGGAGCTAGCAAGGCCTACCTCTTGTATTCTGCATTCTTCCTTTCTTTAGGAATGTCAAATAACTGGTCAAAGATAGACAGGTATGTGATATAATCCAGCTTCTGAAAAGAAAAAAGTGACAGGACTCAGTTAAGCCACTGTACTATTATAATTGCCCATAAGTGAGATCAAAACTGAGTGTCCCTAACAAAGCCAAGCTCATCCTAGGTTTTTCTTTCCCTTCATTCATTCCCTACAATAACTGGAATATTAAGTTCATTAAACCATAAAGAATATTGATACACATCTACAAGACAAGACCAACTTAAATAACACTAAAAGAAGTATTTGTCAAATACTGCTGAACAGACTCTTGGTTAAAGGTCTGACATCCTAAAATAAGGTTGTGAAGGTTCCATTCATTCATTCATGGCAAACACTTATTGAATGTCTGCGCTAAGTGTGGGGATGAGGAAGAGATTTACTTCTAGTTTTTTGAAAAGACATTTAGTAGCCTTTTGCTGGCAGGGATCATGGCTCATACCCCATAACTAGAACTGTGTGTGCCCAGCCAATTACTTTGTTGGCTTTACAAAAATCTTTATTTTTATAAAAGTATACTTAGGGGCCAAGGAAATGGCTCAGTAGAATAAGCACTTGCCTGGCAAGTGCAAGGGCCTGAGTTCAATCCCTGGTTCTGAAAAAAAAAAGTATACTTTTATTGGGGACCTGGGAGTTAGCTCAGTAAAATAAGCGCTTGCTTGGCAAGCATAAGGTCCTCAGTTCAATCCCCAGTACCATAAAATAAAATAAAGTATACTTGTATTAATAAAATAAAATGTTTTTTGCATTACTGTAGTTTTCTTTTCTACATTACTGTAAATACGATTTTCATTCTGAATGCTGTCTCATTCCAAGAAAGTCTATCAATTTTCTTTAATATTTACAAGGAAGACACTAAATGCTTCACGTGTAGTAGTCCCAGCCCAGCATCCTGACTTGGACCCTAGGACCACAACTCCCCTCTTGCAGGCCTCACCTCCGATGCCTTCAGATTAATATACTTGAGGTAACAGTCATGGAGATCAAGGTAACGGCCATATCCCTCTTCATCTGTGAACTCCACCAAATCTGAAGGAATCATACATGTTGGTCAGTGATTCCGACCCTCTCCTGGACTTGCCTTTGCACATGGACCCACATTCCACAAGGCAGCCCTCCCTCAAATGTCCTCCTTGGGCTCACCAAAT
>NW_004524706.1:5735016-5737932 GCF_000260255.1 Octodon degus
GCCACCACATTCAGCAGGTGACCACTTGGACAAACACTTTTCTACACAGTGATCCTCAAACTTCAATGCAGATATGAATAATCTGGGGGAGCATTAGAAAATTCTGATGTGACTTGAGACACCAATTAAATTAAAACCAGTTGTATGTAGGACACTCCTTGAGTTCAATCTCTACCACTGGGGGAAGAAAAAAATGCAGGTACCAGCATTTAAAAAAAAATTCCCAGCTGATTAAAACATTCAACAAAACTTGGAAACCACTGCTATATGTATTATAAGTATAAACATATTCATGCTTGATGGTTATTTCGTTTCTTCACTAAGCTGACTTGCTGCCTTCACTTAGTATGTTTTGGGTATCCTTCCAATCCTTTACTTAACTATTTATTCTTCATTACTTTCAATACTAGCTAGATTGAACACATCAGAACAATGCTCATGTTTTTGCTCTTAGTTAGCAGTGGCTCTCATACTGTCTTATTGGTGGACTCGGGACTTGGGAGTACCTTAGCCACCTACTTCCACATTACTCCAGTGAACAGGCCCGCCTTTCTAACTTCTTCCTTTCTCCACCTGCTACTTCAACTACATACGGCTCCTCCTGCACCTTCCTTGTGGCTCTCCTGGTCTCTTCTTCTTCCTGCCAGCCTTTCATATGCACTTTCCACACTCCACACGCCTACACACCCATCACCCACCTTTACCCCCATGGCGAATTCATTCCCACTACTTCAAGGAAACAGCAGCCAATTACCAATTAGCAACAACTGACACCATTCCCCCCTTTCTGATTTGAAGTTTTTCCAGGCCCCTTTTCTGTTGTTATTGTTAATTAACTTAAATGTGTTCCCCAAAGCACATGGGGCAGCTCTCAAGTCTTCTTTCACATTCTTTTTCTTCCAGAACTCTATGATGAATGGCTTCAACATTCAAGTCCATGTGCTCTCCTAATCTGTATCAAAGTCTTCATCCTTGCATGAGCCCCAGTCACATCATTTCAATTGTTCCTTCCTACAATTCTACCTAGACACAATACTACCTAACAGTTCTACACATCAAAACCCATTTTCTAGAGCAAATGGGTCATTTTCTTCCTTATCTCTATCAAGAGAACAAACTTTCTAGCTCCCCTCATGAAAGTTCAGATTACTTCTTCTTTTGGTATTGGGGATTGAACTTGGGACCTTGTGCTTGTCAGGCAGGCTGAGCTAACTCCCTGGCCCTCAGAGTAAATTTTTTTTTTTTTTTTTTTTTTAATGTATTTGTTTGTTGCAGGGTCTCATTATGCAGCTTGGACTCATAGTGATCCTCCTGCTTTCAGCCTCCCCAGCACTGGGATTACAGGCGTGCATCACTACTCTGGTGCAGTATGTGATGCAGGGGATTGAACCGCGATCCCTGCACTTGCCTAAGCAGGCATTTTAGTCTGCTGAGCTATCTCGGCAGCCCTCCTCAGAGTAATTCTTGTGCTTTTTTCTTTGGGGGCGGGGGGGAGGACGGGACCGGGGGTTGAACTCAGGCCCTTGCACCTGCCAGGCAAGCACTTATTCTACCAAGCTATCTCCCCGGTCGGTCGGTCGGTCTCTCTCTCTCTCTCTCTCTCTCTCTCTCTCTCTCTCGTGGTACTGAGGATCAAACTCAGTATTCTGTTCTATTATTCTCTCTCTCTTTTTTTGTGGAACTGGGGATTGAACTCAGGCCCTTGCGCTTGCCAGGGAAGCGCTTATTCCACTGAGCCATCTCCCCGGCCCCTCAGAGTAACTCTTGACTCATCCTTTTGTGCTTTCCCTGCAGCCATGTCTTATTCCTATAACCTTTACAATTCCTTTGGTCAGGGCCAGCGAGATAGCTCAGTGGTCTAAAGCACCTGCTTAGGCAAGTGTGCAGGGACTGCAGTTCAATCCCTAGCACCTCATGTTGTGCCAGCCCTGCCCCCAGGGTAAGCTGAGCCAGCCACAAAAAAATGAATGAATGAATAAAATATTAAAAAAAAAATTCATTTGGTCAGCAGTAGACTCCTTATAATCTTATAGCATACTAGGATAGACACTGTTAAAAAACACATGGCAGCACCATGAATATTAATCTGGGAAAGATAATCTAGGGAAGATATTTTATGAGTCGGCCTTGGAGCTGAATTCTGAATGTATAATGAACTTTGGAAGTAGAATATATCTGTGACAATTAGATCCTCTAGGCAGAATTCAAGACTGAGTAAGGAGCACAATGTTTTAGAGAGGGATGAAAATTCTTTCTTTTTCTTTTTTTTTTGACACAGGGTCTTACTATGTAGTTCAGATTGGTCTTGAACTCACTATGTAGCCTAGGCTGGCCTGAAATTCCCAGTGGTCCTGCAGCCTAAGCCTGAGTGCTGATATTACAGGTATATGCCACCATACCCGGCAAGGTGAGCTGGTAATTTCTGAGGAAGACAAAAAGACAGGATTGCAAGGGGAGAACTTAGAAAATGATGCAGATTGGACAAGTTCTTGAGCAACCCTATGGGGAGTTCTACAGCAAAGATTACTCATGAAAAGAATTTTGCGTTGGGCATAAAGAGCTGGGCTCCATGTGTCTACCAAGCTCATACTCTATCACGGGTAAGGCGCTGTCAAAGAGTGTGGCTCTGGCTTAAAAGTGCTGGTGGATCCCCAACACAGTCAATTACAGGATATTAACTATGTTCCTTGGAACTAAATGGAAGGTTGAGGGTTTTTTTGAGACAGGGTCTCAGTAGGCCAGGCTGGCTCTGAACTCACTATGTAGCCTAGGCCAGCCTAGAACTCATGATAATCCTCCTTCCTCAGCCTCCTGAGTGCTGGGCTTTTAGGTGTGTGTCACCATGCTCAGCAAGGGAGGTTCCTTTTTAAAGGGATATCTGAGTAGCACATCTCCTTTTTATTTATTTATTTATTT
>NW_004524706.1:5738387-5742992 GCF_000260255.1 Octodon degus
CTCATTCGGGTGCTTCCGGTGGAATTCCTTTATTTGTTTGAGTCTATTATAGAATTCAGCAAATTCATTCGGTCCTGAAATAGCATTGAGCTCCTCCTTTCGTAACCTATAATTTTAGGAAAAATTAAAATTTCTTTAATCATGGCTCTCAGAAGCACTAACTCACAGACTGGCTACAATAGTCACTTACCCATCCTTGTCATCATACAAATCCCTCAGGTTCCCACTGACCTCCATGTACCTCTGAAAGGCAAAAACAAGTCAATTAACATGCAGCAGTGTGTATAAATCTTGAGCTAAGCAACTAAAAAAGCTTCGCTCAGTGGTAGAGTACACTGCCTGGCACATGTAAGATCCTGGGTTTTATCCCCAGTACCATTATAATAGCAAAGTTCCTGGCCAGGTATGATAGTGCACACCTATAACAGTACTTGGGAGGCTGAGGCAAGACTGCTGTAAGTTTGAAGCCAGCTTGGGCTAAGCAGTGAGTTCAAAGCCAGGTTGGACTACATAGTGGGACTCCCATCTCAAAAAAAGTTCCCATGTGTTCCAGTCTTTACAGATTATCGGTAGCTAACATTTCTTGTAACAGGTTCATCCTCCTTCAGATGAACGCCTAACATTCTCTAAGATAAAACGATAATTCGCAACTTTTACTACTTTGAAAACCTTGGGTGATAAGTACATAGGGTAATACAAACATCATACTGACTAAGAAACTTTCTTTCCAATCAAAGCATATTGACTCAGGATGGCACAGACCCAAGCTCTTCTCCAAAATCTTCATGGTCAGATTTATTTCATAATTCTCTCTCTCCAGATTTGTTCCAGATTTTTTTTCCTCCCTCCCTCCCTCTGTGTTTTTCTTTTACAGTGCTGGGAATCAAACTTGGGTCCTTGCAAAATGCTCTACCACTCAGCTCAGGGCTCTACCACTGAGCTCCATCCCTGGCCCTGTAATTTTTACATTCAGAAAGGTACAATACATGGTATAATGTCCCTGGTAGAATATGAAGCCTATGTGTTCATGCAATGGTCATTATGTACTACTAAATGGAGCAAGTAAAAACGACAAAAAGAATTTACTAATAAGTTCAGGTCAAATTTTGCTACAAATGTATACCAAAAAACAAACAAAAACAAAAAGAAAGTCCCTTGGTTCTCAGAGTAGTTCTGACTTGGGAACTTACAGTACTGGTAGCTTTGTAATCTGTCTCCTGCAAATCAGAAGCGCTAAGTTGTCTTTTGTTGTTGTTTTTCCCTAAGACAGGGTCTTGCCATGTATGCAGTGCAGGCTGGCCTTGAGTTCACAGCAATCCTCCTGACTCAGCCTCCCAAGTGCTGGGTCAACAGGCATGCACCACCAGGCCTGAGCACTAAGTCTTTTATATCTTTCTTTTAAATAGATTTCAAATCTATGAATATAGACCATAGTATTACAAGCCCCCATTAAATGATCAGTCAGCTTTAGTTTTGTTTTGGTCCTTTTGAGACTGAGGGTCACTATGCAGTTCAGGTTGGGCTTGGGCTCACTTTGTAGCCCAGACCAGTCTCAAACTTGAGATGATTCCCGTGCCTCAGCCTCCCCAGTGCTGGGATTACAGGTGTGCACCACCACACCCAATCTGTATTTTTTTTTTTTTTTTTGCGGAACTGGGGATTGAACTCAGGCCCTTGCGCTTGCCAAGGAAGTGCTTATTCTACTGAGCCATCTCCCCAGCCCCCCCAATCTGTTTTTTTCTTGTAGTTTTTAAAAAGTCATTCACGTTGTAAAAAGTACAGCCAGGTTATTTATTGTGTGATTTGGTACCTGGAATTGAACTTATGACCTTGTGCTTTCCAGGCAGGCGCGGCACCACTGAGCTATATTCCTGGCGCTTATCAACAATTTTTAACTAGATGGGTTTTTTCTTTTTAAATAGGAAACTGAACTGTTATTGGGCAAATACCATTTAATAAAATTATTTCGAGGGCTGGTGAGATGGCTCAGTGGTCTAAAGCACCTACTTCGAACAAGCTTAGCAAAGCACAGGGACCGCGGTTCAATCCCCCAGCACCACATGCCTGCCAGCCCCGCCCCCTGGTGGGCTGAGCTGGCCACACACACACATAAATAAATAAAAAATTAAAAAAAAATTATTTCGAAACAGTGTTCGGGAAGGAAAACACTTCCTATGTTAATACTTCCGTTCTTGAGGGAAGAGACTGAATTCTGCGTTGGAGTCATGGTCCCCCTTTATTCTTTGCACATCCGAGGGTAACAGGATGCTTAACAGGGCATTTCTCTCTCTCTTTATAAAACTTTTATTTATTTATTTATTTATTTAAATTTTATTGAGAGACAAATATGAATGAGACAGTTTCAAAGCTGATTAATAGGATAGTTTGGATAAACAAAACATTGTACACTGTTATCTTCTTAGTGGTTATCCACAGTACAAGAAGCAGGTAGGATATCCTGTCCAAACACTGTTAGTACACCTCTTTCTTCTCATTGAATTAAGCGAAAGTAGTTGTGTATCTAGCCTAACTACTTTGTATATATAAATACAAAATGATCTTTCCTGTATATCCCCTGACGGCATTTCTCCAAGCAATGTAGAATGAATGAGTGCCCCACTTCCGAGGTGCGATCCTCAGGTTCACTCCGCAGTGGACTTCAGCCCAGGAGACAACCCGAGACTGGCCGATCCAGTCACCTCCGGCCAGTCACCTCACGATGAAACCCCGCCCACTCTTTTCCCGCCCATCACCGCAAACCGAAGCAAGTTAGCGGGGCGAGCACTCACATCTTGCATGGCGCGAGTGCGATGGTCGGAATTGATCTGGTCCCGGAGCTAAAAAAGAAGGGTACACGATGACACAGACTGGTAAGAGCTCTGCAGCTGAAAAGGCCTGTCCCGCGCGGTGCCTCCCTGCCGCAGTCTTAGCGGCTGAAGCAGAGCATCCTCCGGGGCGCTGCGCCCCTCTAGGACCTGACCAAAGCCAGAGCCCCTAAGGAGCTCGGCAGAACCGCGAGGCGGCGCGGGGCGCGGGGCGCGGGGCCGGGATGGTCTGAGGCCAAAGAAGGCTCTCAGCGGCAAGACGCGGACCAGGGGTCCAGCCTATGTTGTAGCTCCTGCCCTGCCCCACTCACCGTAGACTTCTTAGTGAGCATCTCTTTAGCCATTACGTCCATAAGCCGTTCCTTCTCCTCATGGTACCGCCGCTGCTGCTCGAGAATTGTCTCCATAGTTCCTTGGCGGAGGCACAATTCAGGCCACGGCCGCGACCGGAAACAGCTCCTGCCGCCTCGCGTGCCTGCGTCGCAGTGCTGCGCATCCGGCCTCACCAAAGTTCCGCTCGTACCGGAAGTGCTTCGGGGACTCCAGGAAAAATGAGCACCACAAGAAGAGCCGGTGTGTGCTACCGAGATGGCAACAGTGCCCCCTGCTGGTCCGGGGTGTAGCGGCGTGATGCCCAGTAGCTCTCAGATCCTTCTAAGAGGAACACAAAAATCTAGGAACCTTAAGACTAGTGACTGCTGGCCTCCTGATATAATCTGGGGGCAACTGGGCAGTCAGGGACACGTGTGGCATGAGTAATCAGGGAATACGTATGAGTTGGGAAACAAACTTGAGTCTGTAGTTTTCAGTTTGAAAACATTTTTCCCTTCTCTAGATCTTGTCTTTTTAGTAAAATGGGGGTGGTGGTATTTTATTTTTGGCCGAACGGAGGGATTGAACTCAGGTCCTTGCGCTTGCCAGGGAAGTGCTTATTCTACTGAGCCATCTCCCCAGCCCGTGGTTGTTTTTTATTCTAACAAAATCCCCATGTGGAAATAATCGCATTGTCCATTCGCAAAGGACTCATCAAGGGCCGGGGAGATGGCTCAGTAGGATAAGCGCTTTCCTGGCAAGCACAAAGGTCTGAGTTCAATCCCTAGTTCCTAAAAAAAAAAAAACCTCATCAAATAAAATATGATGCAAGCCAAATGTTCTATAACCATCTTGAAAAAAAAAAAAAATCAAAACTCTTTGTCCGCTTCTAGGTGGAGAAATGATGAAACCACATCACTTTGTTCAGATGCAACCTGAGTTCACTAATAGTGAACGGATAATCACATAATAAAGGAATGCTACAAAGATGAACCATGAAAGGATCATGCTACATGAAGAAGGTAGATACACATATGCCACAGGGTGAAATGTCCACATGAAAATCTGTGGAGACACAGGGAAGATGAGTTGTTGCTTGTGACTGGAGACTGGAAGGGACCACAAATGGACACAGGGAATCCTTTATGGAGTGACAAGAATGTTCTAAAATAGGGTTTTAGGGCCAGGGAGACAGCTCAGTAGAATAAAAACTTGCCTGGCACGTGCAAGGTCCCAAATTTAATCCCTCATACAGCAGCAAAAATAAATAAATAAATAAAATAGGATTTTAGTCATAAGGATATACAGCTTTATTAAATTTTCTAAAATGAGTTGAATTGTACACTTAAAATGGATGAAGGGCTGGTGAGATGGCTCAGTGGTCTAAAGCACCCACTTAGAACAAGCTAAGCTTAAGCAAAGCCCAGGGACCACGGTTCAATCCCCCAGCACCACATACCAGCCAGCC
>NW_004524706.1:5743092-5752611 GCF_000260255.1 Octodon degus
AAAAATAAAAAATAAAATGGATGAAGCTTATGATATGTAAATTATACCTCAATAAAGCTGTTACAAATATTAATGAACTCATGGAACGATGACCACAGAAAATGAAAAAAGTCAGATGCACAACAGTATAAAAATTGACGTGTTGAGATTAGTTCTGTAAGGATATCCAATTCACAGTAACTGTTTCTGAGGAGATAGCCTTGTCTGGCATGGAAAGGTTTTTCTTTGTATGCACCCAAATCACAGCATGAAGTTTTATTTTTCTTTTTCTTTACATATATGTGTTACTTCAACTTTAAATGGGAAGGTCTGGGGATATAGCTCAATGGTAACGCACTTTCATAGCATGTGTGAGGCCTTTGCTTAATATGTATGAGGATTTGGTCCCCAGCACCAAAAATAACCAGTAAGTAGGGTTTGAGATGTTAAATCTGGAAAGTGTTTCTATTGAAATAAATGAAACAGGGGCCGGGGAGATAGCTCAGTAGAATAAGTGCTTGCCCTGCAAGGTCAAGAGCCTGAGTTCAAGCCCCGGTTTCGCCCCCCCCCCAAAAAGGAAGAAAGAAATGAAACACAGTATGCAAGCTGCACTACTCCTTGTGTGGGTAGTTAGGGCACCTGCGCAACACCGTTTGTCACTCTGCCTCAGTTCGGAAGCCACCCTTCCCCTAGACGCTTCTCCATCCACACTCCCTCGAACCAGACACCAAATCTTTTCTCTTCTAGCTGGGGCTGCCTTCCTTTCGATCCTGCCTGGATGACTGCCACACCTACACTAGCCTGCTCATCTTACCCCACCGTCCATTATTCATGCGCAGATCCAGTGATCTTTTTTCTAAAACCCAGACCCTCTCCGCTGCTGCTTATAATTTCCATTGGCTGCTTCACCCACAGGGTGAGGTCTATTTAACTTGGCGGTTCCCCGCACCCCTCAACCTGGACTGGCCTGCCATGCATTTTACTTTCTTGGCATTTCCTCCAAATGCAATTACTTGCTGCTTCCCCAAAGCACCATATGCTTCTAGGCCTCCAGGCATTGCACCAGCTGTTTTCTATGCTTGGATTGCTCTTCTTCACCAAGTATTTATTGAACATGTAGTAAGTGCCGGGGGCTGAGGAGGAGTGAGCAAGGCAGGCATGTGAGCCCAGTCCTCAGGTCGGTGGGAGAAAAAATTGCAAATCTACAATTATTACGGACACACATGTTGGATGTTCATAAAGGTTAGCTGGGAACGCTAGTCACTGTCTCTGAAAGATAACTCAAATGGTGCCCAGGAGGCAGTGCAAATCCTATTAAAACCCCGGGACCTACCGGTGACTACCTATGTAACTCCAGGCACTGACTGTGGGAGACTTTACCTTCGTGAAATGGAGGTAATAATGAGTACCCCACGATGGGGTAGTGGAGACAGCGATTACTTCAAATACAAAGAATCTTGCGGTCTCTTCAGGCCCCTCACCACCGGGGAGGCCGCCCGGTAATCTGGGATACACGTACCTGCACACGACAGCCTGCCCCCGCTCAGCCAACAGCCCGCGGGAAGAAGGAAGGGGCGGTAGGACGCGGGCCCCGGGAGCTGCGCTCCGCCCCATCTCTCCACTTTGGGGGACAGCCCCCCTGGCTCGTTCCCGCCCCCACTCGACTCACTGGGGGGGCGGGGCCATGACCCATTCATGCTGGGAATCGGATCCAGATGTTCCTGCGGCGCGTGCAGCTGCATCCTTGCCTTTTTTGGCAAAAAAACGTGTGGCCGCGAGCGAATACCCGGGCTGCCCCCGCGGATCCTTGGGAAGAGGGGGAAGGGGGCTGAGGGTCTAGGCCTAACTGGAGAGCAGGCCCGCGTGCTCCCTCTGCGGGATTTGGACTGGGCCGTTAGGAGAGGGGGCGATGTGTGCCAAAGGAAGAACCCACTGCCACCCACTAGCGCCTGGAACCTCCCCTTGTCCCTCCCTTCTCCCCTTAAGGAAAAGCCCTTAGTCAGTGGGGTAAGGCAAATCAGGCAGTAGAGGTACAGTAGCTGGGTTGGCGGGGATCCCCTTCCCGGTGACTTCCCACCCCAGATCCCACCCACTCCATCTCCTCAGGACTGGAAGAGCCCTCACCCTCCACCCCTGACAAACAAACGGAGGCCTGTGCTTCCTTGCACTGCTTTATTGCAGACTCTGGAAGCGGGGAGTGTGCCAATCCCCCCTCTGCCCATTTCTGAACAAAATGGAGCTTAAATACTATGAAAAGATGCTTGATGGAAACGGACTAGGTAGCATCCTGTACTTGGGACCCCTAACCAGTGAGACCCCCCCTCTACTGCCCAGACAGCCCCAGCCCTGGGGTTAGACAGGGGCCAAGCCTGAGTACTAGGAAGACTTCTCAGGCAAGCAGGAGACCTAAAATAATATATGCAGAGAGGTCTAGATTTAAGGGACC
Source organism: Octodon degus (assembly GCF_000260255.1). Classification (NCBI taxonomy): domain Eukaryota; kingdom Metazoa; phylum Chordata; class Mammalia; order Rodentia; family Octodontidae; genus Octodon; species Octodon degus. The sequence goes on from NW_004524706.1 coordinate 5,745,518, forward strand.
TAAGTCCCACAGCAAGTTTGGAGGCGCAAGTCTGGATCCAGCCTGGAAAAGGAGGCCTGGTATGGAAATCCACACTGCAGGGATGGGGGGCTGGGTTGTACAGTCCAGACTTGGAGTGGGGGGCCTGAATCATGGATGCTTGGGGGCTTGGATGAGGGAGTACCAGTTGGGATATGATGGAGTAAGGAGACTGAATCCTGGAGCCCAGGGGAGCCCCATTCTAGGGAGGGGCTGGGTTACGAGGTGGTTCAGAAAAGGAGCCACAGTCCTGGAGTCCTGGTTTGGGCACACCCAGGCTGGGAACTCTGGCTCAAGGCGCTGCCTGGCTGCAGCTCTGGCACAACACTTGGTCTCCGTCTGGCACAAAGCCTTGGCCCACCAGAGAGGTGGAGCAGCGTGCACAGGAGAAGCAGCTGTGGTGCCAATGCCGGTCTTCAAAGGACACGTACTTGCCTCCACCGAGTCCTAAAGAGGTGCTGGAGGTTAGCTCCGCGGATTTAGGGCAGCTCTGCCCCTCACCCACTACCATATCCATGGCCTGGCCAGCACGCTACCCACCTGTTCCACCTGTGATGGGGCGCTTGCAGCTGCTGCACTTAGGTGCAAAGAGTTCTCCAAAACAGGTCACACAGTAGGGATCATCGTCCCGAGAGGTGAACTGCTGCCCTGCCAGGGGCGTCTCACACCCAGTGCACACCAAGCACTCTCGATGCCAGGGCTGATCACGGTAGGTCACTCCGCCCTGGGTCAGCGTCTGTGCGGGCAGAACCCATCAGCAGGATTCCCACCCCACAACAGGCCTCACCCCTACCCTGCTGACCTGGCCCCCACCTTGCTGCAGCGGGCACAGCGAGGAGCAAACTTGTTCTCGTAGCAGGGCACGCAGTAGTGAGCGCCTTTGTCGGGCACAAAGGAGCGGGAGCCCAGTGGCTGCTCACAGCCGCTGCACAGGAAGCACTGCTCGTGCCATGTCTGGCCTCCATACTCTAGTTTCCGGGACCCTGTGGGGAACCGGAGACCCATCAGAAGCTGTGGCCCAAGCCCTAAAGGCCACTCTGCTACCTGCCCCAGGACTGCCACCACTGCTCCCACAGAACGAGCAGGATGGTGTCCGTGCACATGCAGCAAGACCTCCACCATGCACACTGGACATGGTGGCGCAGAGTGTGCCAGGACCTCAAACCAGACAGAAGGTTTGGGCACACATTGCCTCCTTCTATCTCAGATAAGACTCTTAACACATAGCATGCTTCCACACAATAGGTGTGTTGGTTCAGTATGTGGTAAGCCGTAACATCAGAAATGGTAGTTTAAAATACACATGGTCCCACACATACCAGACAAGCAAATCTCTGCCTACGTAAAGTTCTAATACCCTAGGTGTGATATGTTCATGCAAGGTAAGCCCTTGCATGTTCTATGTTCAGTGAGTCGTAAGCATGTTCTAAGCATGACACTGTCCACACATGCTAAATTCTCGTATCAGGTATGCAGGTCCTCACAAACTTTAATTCCTCTGTACATATGAATAAGCTCTGTACATACGAAACCCAAGTATACTAAGCACAAATCTCAGTATACCTGCATGAACTTAACCTGGTCATTATGCATGCTAAGCTTCCAAATATGTATAAAGCATGTCAGCCCATACATGGTAAGATCAGTACATGCTAAGCTCTTAGAAATGTACTGAGTTTGTTAGTTTCTGTACCTGCCAAGCTTTCATGTGTAGATCTGGGCATGTTAATCCCTATGTACACTCATTAAGCTCCCAAGAGCATACAGGCACAACAGATCTTACACACACCGAATTTCTAAGACCATGCCATGTATTCAAGTCTCTATACATGTCAGGCTCACATGTATGTATCAGACAGGCACCTGCAAAGACTCTGCACAGATCCTGGGCATCTCAGTCTCTATAAGCTGAATCACCAGGGACCTACCAGGCATGACGGTTTCCCCACAGGCAGAGCACTGTGAAGAGAAGGCACTGCAGTAGCAGTCATTGCACAGCAGCTCGCTGTCCTGACAAGTGAAGGGTTCATCAGCTAGGGAGCGCTGGCAGCGGCAGCAGCGGAAGCAGCCCTCGTGGAAGTGGCGATCTTCATAGAATAGCTCCTACCAGGAGCACAGAGGGAGACTGGCACCCAGGCCTTTGCCCCTTCCCACCAGCCTCCACCCAATCCCAACCCTGCTTGCACCAGTCCTTACCCTCGAGTCGTGTCCAATAAGCTGCTGGCACTCAGCACAGGTGTTAGCGAAGGTGTTGTCATAGCAGGGCACACAGTAGGGGCCACTGTCTGTCTGGATATACTTGCGGCCATACAGGGACTCACTGCATTTTGCACAGTCAAATGGCTCACCCATGGTGCTGATGAGAATGAACCCTGTTTAGGAATATGAGGTGGGGTAGGGGGGTCACCCAGAGGAGGCCCACCCTAGCTCTTGCCAAGACATCTTTGTATTAAAAAAAAAAGAGCAAGAGATAGGCATAGGAAATACCAGAGCAGAGCAGGTGTGGATAGGGAGGGGCAACCAGGAATCTTGCGTATTTACTTGTATCTGACTATAGGAGTAGGAAGGGGGTCAGGGGAAAAAAACCAGGAAGCAGAAGTTGTTTTCTTATCTAGGGCCTCACAAACCTGGAGGGAAGGGGCTTTTCCTGGGTCGGTGACTCACTTCCTGTCCCAGCCTCCCACTTCCTGCCCCTGTATCTTTAATGCCTCCAGGGCAGGCTTAGGAGCTAGGGAGCCAATCAGTTGGCCTCAGACAGCCATACCCTCACCTCCAGACTTCCAGGAAGGGACCCTCCAAGTTAGATAAAAGCTTTTGGGCTGAAACTGGGGAGTTTAGAGGGGAGAATGGGCTGTTCTGCCCCCCTCACAATCCAGAAACAGTGGAATGCTGGAGGGATACTGGACGACAACTGGTGGGACTGGGTGTGAGAGGTTGGCCTCCTCTCCCAGGAGAATCAGCCAAGCAACAAAAACTTGCGAGGCTCAGCCTAAGTTTCAGCGGAAGGAAATCCTGCAAACTGGCTACAGTCAAGCTTCCCCCAGCTGGACCCTCTGCCCTCATTCCTCTTCACCCCTATTGTTGTCTCTGGTCACACCGTCCTGGACAGCCTTGGCTGCAACATCTGCAGCAGCTGTGGCAGCAGAGGGCCAGATGTCAGGTTTTGCCAGCAGCAGGGAGAAAATGGGAAAATGTGATGCCTATGGAGACAGAGAACTGGAGACAGAATGAGAGAGCACAATGTGTCCCCTGTCACCTCCTGCCAGGCACCCCCACCCCCTGCAGTATCTGCAGAGCTCCAGGATCTTTGCCCACACACTCCGCCATGAGTTCATCCCCTACCCATCTCCCCACCTTTTCTGATATTTTAGAGTTTGAGGTTGAGGCACGAGTAAAAGGAGAGGAAGTTGGAGCCACACAGGACCTTTTCTCCCCAGCCAGGCCCCCTCCTGGGTGCGGAGTAAAACATGGGGAGCCCTGTGAACTGTTGGGGCAGACACCCAGCCCCCCCCCCAACCTCAGACACTTTCCATTTTCTCAGGAACAAAGCATGTTTGTGGGATGAGGTCATCCACACAGCTGCCTCTGGAACGGGAGCATGGGGAGTGGGGGGAGGGTTTGGGGGAAGTGGGGTTCCCAGACCTTGCTGCTGCTCAATTGTCTCCAGTCCCCAAGTCAGAGCTCCCCAACCCTGGCCTCCTCCACCATGAAGCCTGAAGCCTGCTCTCTCTGGGCTGGGACCACAAGGTAGAGGAGAGCAACTGCCAGGACCCAGGGGGAAGGGGATGTGCTCACAGCTACAGATCTGCCTGGAGAAGTTGAAGGGACAGACAGAAGAACCCACGGCTCTCCTTCCTTTCCCAGCAGACTCCATGACTAGCAGTCTCCATGGCCGCCCTGGCCCAAGCTGAAGGAAAAGCCTTTCTCTTTCTTTCTCAGCCACCCCTCAGCGGGAGATTCTCACCAGCAGTATAGCTCTGACTTAAGCTCAGACTTCAGGTGCCAGAAGACATGCCAACTCTGGAAGGGCTGACTTCTGGGGCTTGTGAGTTCAAAGCTTCCCTTCCATGCAGCGGAAGAACACCCAGTTCACATATGGGGCAGGGTAGAGTCCGATGGAGCTGAGTTGGCACTGGTAGAATGGGGACTCCCAGGCAATGGGCTATCCCTCCCTGCCACTCAGGGTCAGGTTTGCTCTGGCCCAGCACTTGAGGATTGCCTGGGCTGTCAGCCACTGAGCAGCAGGAGGCCACACAGGTGGAGAGTGGAAATATGTCCATCTGGGAGGGCCCTGGGTCCTCTCCTGCCTTCTCGGTCTGGCTAGGTACAGAAACCATCTCTCCAAACCCAGGCTAGTCCTGGGCCTGCCCCCTGGAAGCCACTCAGCACTCTGAAACAGACACCCCAAATAGGGCATGGGTGTGGCTTGTTTCTTTCCCAGCATCCCACAGCCCAGCTGGGCCCTAGGGAGGACAGCGTGAAGGGCATCATCACCATCCAGGCCCACCTGTTTGGCCCATCCCCCTCTCTCTTCTCCCTCCCACCCCCCCAGCAAGGCTGGGGAACTGAAGGGATGAGTGGGGAGCCAGCCTTGTACTATTTGTTCCTGGGTGGTGGGGGGCAGAGTTCAGGGGAGATTGCTGGATCTGTTTGGTTGTTGTTAGCCCCTCACCCTACTAACATACATATCCCTACACCAGACCTTGACATAACCAAGCACATATACATGCACACACACCTCAGAGAGTAACCTGAAACTCAGGACTGTGTGCCTTGTATTGAGGTTCAAGCTATAAAGTATAGGAGTGCCAGGGCGATAGCTCAGTGGCATAAGTGCCTGCCTGGCACTCACAAGGTTCTGAGTTCAATTCCTGGTATTACAAAAAAACAAACAAACAAACAAAACAAAAAAAAAAAAAACCCTAAAATATAGAAGCTCCAGTGGTGCAATTGGTTAGCACGCAGTACTTATAAAATATAAACTAGGTTTGGATTCTGTGACTTTGGGCAAGGACTTGCGTGTTCCAAGTGTGGCCATAATTCTACTTCTACCTCCTAGGCTTGTTTCAGTCTTAAATGGATGATCCCTGAAAGCACCTAAAGACAGAAAGCACTCAGGAAAAGGAAACTATCTGTATTTTTGCCATGAGTCCCTCACTCATACAGAAGTCAAACTGTAGGTTTCAGGCAGGCCTGAGGCAGGGAGCTGGCCTGGGATGTGACCTGAACAAGCTGGTGGGCCCAGAGAGAGGCTAGGAGATCCTAGCCTGTGGATCTTGCTGAGGAGGCTCCTGGGACCAGCCATGGCTTTAATAGTCAGTCTGATTCCAATGACTGCAAGTTGCAGATTGCTCATAAAGGCACACAGTATACACACCTGTCTGCTGCTCTACCCCTCATAAAGTGCACGCCCACCACCAAATCACCAGCTCTCACAAAGCAGGCAGGACAGAGTGTCATCCCCACTTTACAACACAGCCTAAGGAGGCCAGGAACAGGCAGGGGCATGCCCAAAGTTCCTCAGGTATCACACAGTCAGGTCTCTGGCCTCCAGGCCTGTAGCCTTTTCCTGCTGCCCTCTCTCTAGAAATACTTCCATGATGGTAGAGGAAAGGATGTTCAGCTTTTAAGGGTAGAGGGGCAGGAGGGACCCCAGAGCCTGGTTCTCTTTCCTAGCTGCCAGCTCTGTGACTGGAAGACACCCAGAAGCCTTTCCAACTACCCATGCCAACTGCTTCTCCCCCCCCCCCATACCCACACTGTCCAGGAGGACCCTGGCCAGGCCTCACAGCTGTGAGTCAGGATCAGAACAGACCCCTCCCCCAACTCCCAGGAGTTGACAGGAGACTTTAGGGGAGAAATTAAAGTGTCCCCACCCTATTCCTGTTACTGGGCACCAACCCAACCCCAAACTTTGCTCTCCTCCTCCTTCCCCCAAGGGGCCTGGAAGTCAAAGGAGTTTAGGGGAAAGGGGGGTGGGGAGCGATATCCAGCAGCTGCTCTGGGGACAGGAGAGGAACGGTTCATTCACCCTGGGTCCCCCAGGGCTGAAGCAGCCGTCCAAGATTTGAGTTTAAAAATAAGCTAAGGCTGTTGGGGCAGCGTGTGCATGGGCTTCTTCTGGATCTCAGTCTCACAGTCTGGGGTCCTCTGCCTGTCGGGGTATTGGCTGGCTGAGAGTCTGCTGCCCCCTGACTTCTCCAAGTCTGGGTCTCTCAGGATCTATCGTGGAGAGGTCAGCACACCCAGAGTCCTCGGTCTACACGAACTCTCAGTCTGTGCCCAGCTCGCCCGCTCATCAACCCTGTGTCTGGCACAGCGCTGCCTGTCTTTATGTTTGGGGGTATCTTCTAGGGGGCGACCACCCAGGCCTTGAATTCTCAGGGTGCCTAAGGGGCTGAATGTGTTGGTCCCACCACGCCCCTGTCTCGGCATCCAGCCTCTTCCCTCAGCATCTCTATCTCCAGTCTCTGAAGGTTTGCAGGCAGGCCCGGGGGATTTAGCACGAGGCTAGGAAAGCTTCAGCCGCAGGGCCCTCGCAATTCGGTCACTGAGGTCACACGTATGCTTTTTCTTAAAATGCTCCACAAACCCCGGGTCTGTCCCATGCCTCCGGTCCCTCGTTCGGAAACTCTGTATGTCCAGTGTCTGCCCTCCTTTCAAGGGTCTCTGCTGTCTCCCGTCGCTCGTGTCCCTGTCTGCCTCGGGGATTTTTAGAAGCCTCCGTTTCTCCAATCCTCCAAGACTCTCTGGCTTTCCTATTTCAAACTTGCCCCCCTCCGCCCAACTCTCTCCACCACCACCGCCCCCGCCCCACCGATCTGCGGGGAGCACAGCGGTTCTGCCCCGCTGGGCCGCCGCTCTTCCCGGCTCGGCTGCGGGCGCCAGGACGCTGTAGGGCTGGGGCGGGAGTGGAGGGCCCTGGGGCCGGGAGCTGGGTCTGCAGCGGGGCGCTCACCTCGAAGCGGGCGCTGGAGAGGGGCGCGCGGAGTGGGTCGGTCCTCCGCCGCTCCTACCTGCGGGCCGGGCCGAGCCGGGCCGGGCGCGCCGCGGAGAGTCGGCCGGCGGCGGCGGAC
>NW_004524706.1:5752771-5762910 GCF_000260255.1 Octodon degus
CTCCAGCCCGCCCCGCGGAACCTGGCTCTCCCACCTTCGCTGCGGCCAGACCCCGTCCCGCCCCCTCCCTGCGGCCTTAGTATCCTCGCTCTCCCTCTCTGCGCCCCCACGCCCCGGCTGCAGCGGGTGCAAGACCCAGCGGGCCAGGTTGCATCTGCGGATCCAGTGTCCTCCTGCCCCCCTCGCACCATTTGCTTCCCGGGGTTCCACTAAACCTGAGTTAGTGAAGGAGGCCTTAGGCAAAGGAATGGTTGGCTCTGCTGTCATGGACCTGTCGGTGGGGAGTAAGGTGTTTTCTGGAAACTTGGGGTGAAGAGAGGATCCTGCTTCCCCCACACACATGGGGCCTTGACCTTCAAAGGGCTTTGCTTCCTAATTCTGAATGGCAAAAACCTTTTTAACCGCTGTCTTGCCACCTCTAACTGCATCCTGGCGCTGAAGAGTGCTGCCTCTGTTTCCATGGTGCCCAAGAATAGTTCTGACCTTTGAGACCTAGGGAGGCCCTAATCCCTGACTCCATGCCCTTTGGGCTTCTCGGGAAGGGTGTGAAAGTGTGGGTGGGATGCTATGGGGGTGGGGGGACTTCAGTTTCTAACCCTCTAGCTGTGCCTGGCAGGGAAGACTGGCGCGCCTCTGGAGCCTTGGGGCCACCCCCTCCATCCACAGACTCGTCACTAGGAATAAATAGCCTTGGCCTGAGTGGCAACGGGATGGGACTGGGGGTAGGGGAGCTTCTGCTGTGTTGTTTGCAAAACAAGAGTCAACAAAATGGAAATAATCTGAACATCTCTAGAGATTCAGAGGGATCACAGAGAGGACTCCACACCTCAGGATATGACTTGCCAAACTCCCACTGCAAGAACTAACAGCTCCCAGCTGCACCCCCTATGTGCCTGTTCCTGGGTCCCCACATCACCCTCCAGGGCAGGTTTCCTTTCAGAGTTGGTTGCTTATTTATTGCTATTGATGCCTAAACTGTAAGTGAGGGCAGGGATTACTTCCTTTCAGGTCACTACTGCATTCCCAGTACCTACTCCATATAATGAATAGTTGATGGATGAATGAATGAATCAGTGAATGAATGAGTGAAGAATGCCACCTCCCTTCCCCTATGGACCACAGGAACCTGCTATTTGAAGTCCAGGGAGAGAACAGCCAGCCTGTGGTGGGCCCATTCTCTGCAAGTTGTCTGACAGTTTTATAGGACCCCCAGCCCAGGGCATGCAGGGAAGAGAATGTGCTTTTCTTAGGTGGAGTGCACAGCAAAAGGGGTGTCTGCTCTGGGTGAGAGGAGGGCAGAGTTGAGGAGCTTCACAAGGGAAGGGGTTGTAAATGAGCAGTCAGGGTGTTGGATAAAAGATAGTTCTACTTATGGTTTGAATATTTGCTGAATAATATACCCTTAATTAGAGCCAGTATCTCCCAAGTTCTTACTTTGCACCAGTAGTAAACACAATACATTTTAATGCACTTAATTATCCAATAACTTTATTAAATATGTATGTTTATCCTTATTTTATTTATTATTTTTTAAAGAGAATACAAAATGGTAAACAAAATTAGAAATAATACAGAATTTCACTAAACAAAATAATAGGAATTCAACAATGGCTCTTTTTTGCATAATGTTATTTTCAAAGAAGTTGTTTAAATTACCAGACATACATGCATGCAACACTTATCCTCATTTTAAAGATGAGAACATGGAGGCACAAGAGATTAAGCAACTTGTCAAAAGCAACACAGCTAGAAATGGCAGAACTGGGATTCAGTCTGTCAAATGTCAAAGCCCCTTTAGCCAAAACTAAGCGGTAGTAGCTTAACTTCTGCAGGCCTCTAGCTCATCTGATGAGAGTAGCTGACTCTGTCTTGTACTGTTGTCGTACTGGATGAGTACACACAATAGGTTTGCTGTACATCTCCACTGCCCTTTTCCTGGTCAAGTATTGAGGTTCTGTGGCTTGGATGTGGGAGTCTGGAGGTCACAGAAGGTGAGGAGGGTGGGCTGTGACTGTGGCTCAGTGGTAGAACTCTTGCCTTGCATACAGAAGGTCCTGGGTTCAATCCCCAGCACCACCAATTTATTTTTCATTTTTTATTTTGTTTGTGGAACCGGGTATTGAACTCAGGCCCTTGCACTTGCCAGGGAAGTGCTTATTCTACTGAGCTATCTCCCCGTCTCCACCACCAATTTAAAAAAGAAAGAAAGAAAGAAAGAAAGAAAGAAAGAAAGAAAGAAAGAAAGAAAGAAAGAAAGAAAGATCAGAAGGCCAGCCTGGGTCCCCACATGAGGACAAGGATTACTTCCTCTCAGGTCACTACTGCATTCCCAGTACCTGCTCCGTATAATGAATAGCTGATGGATGAATGAATGAATCAGTGAATGAATGAGTGAAGAATGACACCTCCCTTCCTCTGTGGACCACAGGAACCTTTTATTTGAAGTCCAGGGAGAGAACAGCTAGCCTGTGGTGGGCCCATTCTCTGCAAGTTGTCTGACAGTTTTACAGGACCCCCAGCCCAGGTCATGCAGGGACATGACATTTGACTAGGGCCAGCCTGAGAGAGGGAGACTGGCCTAGGATAGGAGAGGCCAGGTCCTTTCCTCTCTCCATTTCCAGCTCCCCAGTAGGTTCACATTCGCCTGCTCATTTTATTTCCATTGGCCCAGGAAGACATGCCCCAGGGAGCTGAGGGATCAGCCACATGGACTCCCTGTTCCCCATCTGTCTTCTCCCCCGCCCGGGGAAACAGGTGTGTTTGAGCTGGGGCTGGAAGCAGAGACCAAGTACTGGGTGAAGGGCCTTGGGTAAGGATCTAGTTGTTCCTTCTGAATCCAAGAGGTCCCCCCCACACTTTCCTACCTCATGCTCAGGGTTCACTTTTGTGAGAATTTTCAAAAGGAGTCCCTGCGTCACTATTGCCGGCGCTCTCTCAGCTGGTGCTGAATCACGCCCTGCTGCCTGTGACCGCAAGTCCCTCCTACTGAGAAAATAGCCTTCCTTCTTCTTCTCTGGCTGTATTGCTCACTCTTACCATTGTGAGCCCTAGAATCCTCCCAGGCCTCAAGGCTTAGCAGACACCCTCTTTCAAATTGCTCAGAAATTTCCCTTGTCATCCCAAACCTGGCAATGAGTTCGTGGATGGGGAGGGTGGAATGATATGGGCAACTTTCCCAGAGAATGGGAGTGATGGGGGACAGAAGGAGAAAAAACATGATAAAATGCTACCTGGGTACAAGGTATCATCCTTAGATTGGTCACTGTCTGCTTTAGTTTTTTTAATTTTTTTTTTTTTTTTGCGGAACCGGGGATTGAACTCAGACACTTGGGCTTGCCAGGCAAGCGCTTATTCTACTGAGCCATCTCCCCAGCCCCTGCTTTAGTCTTTGAAAAAAAAAAAAAAAAAAAAAAACTAAAATACATGAGGTGGTTCCTGTTATTTCATAGATTTAAAAAATTTGTATTTATTTATTTAATCCCAGCACTGGGATTACAGGTGTGTGCCACCATGCCTGGTTTTGGTGGCTGGCATGGCATGTGGTGGCAGGGATCGAACTCCAGGTCCTTGTGCTTGCCAGGCAGGCACTTAGACTGTCAAGCTATCTCCCTAGCCCCCTTCTTAGAATTTTTTTTTGCAGTTTATTTTTTTATTTTTAAATTTTATTTATTTATTTTTGTATCAGGGATCAAACTTGGGACCTTGTACTTGCCAGGCACTTATGCCACTAAGCTATCTCCCTGGCCCTTGGTCCACTCCCCCCACCCTTATTTATTTATGTTTTTGTAGTTTTGAGAGTTTTTGTTTTGTTTTGTTTTGATTTTTTGGTGGAACCGGGGATTGAACTCAGGCTCTTTTGCTTACCAGGCAAGCGCTTATTCTGTGTTTTGTTTTGTTTTGAGACAGGGTCCCTCTGTGTAGTTCAGGCTGGCCTTGAACTTGTTTATGAATCCCAAGCTGGCCTTCAATTCACAGCAATCCTCCTGACTCAGCTTCCTGAGTCCTGGGATTAGAAGTGTGAGCCATCACACCAGGCTTGTTATTTTATAAAGAAGAACATAAGGATCAGAGATGTTGACAATATGGCTCCAAATTACAAGTCAATAGATGGTACATGTGTAATTTCAATCCAGGGCTGACAACCAGGTTCCCAATCCAGTGCGCAGAGCTGGATTTTCTACTAGTCACTCAAGATTCTTTAGGAGAATTGCCTGGGGTTGCCAGCTGGTCATTGTGCATACTGGGTGTTTTCTTCCCCCTTTCTTTTTTCTGGTGCCAGGGATTAAACCCAAGGGCTTTGCAGTGACCTACATTCTCAGCCCTCATTTAAGTTTTTTATTTGGAGCAACTAAGTCTTGCTTAGCTGCTAAATTGCCCAGGCTGAGCTCAAACTTGTAACCTTCCTGCCTTAGTCTTCCAAAGTGCTGGAATTACAAGACTGCAACACCGTGGATTTAAATTTTTTTTTACTTTTTTTTTTAGACAGAGTACTTAATATATAAGCCTGATATAAACCAGGTTGATTTTGAACTTGTGATTCTCTTGTGTCAACCTCCCCATTGCTAGGATTACAGGTGCATGCTACCATGCTGTCCCACAGAGATTTTCTTTAGATGTATTTAGTACAGGGTCTACAGGGTCTCACTACACAGATGGACTCGTAGTGATTCTCCTGTTTTCAGCCTCCCAAGCACTGTGATTACAGGTGAGCACCACCATGCCCAGTGTAAATTGAGGTCTCAGTATGACCTGGGGGCAGACCAGCACTGTACTGTCTGGCAGGGGATCAAACACCAGTTGCTGCCCTTTAGTCCATTGAGCTTTCTGGCTGGCCCCCCACAGAGCTTCTTAACTGACATGCATCTGAAAAGATTGGCCCAGGTCAAATCATGAAGAAGTTTGTTTTCCAATGATAAGTGGCACACAAAATGGAACTTTGTTCATACATCATGTGCCCCTCCTTGGGGAAGGCTTCAACACAGACAGGAGAGAACTTCACGTGCTAGATCTCAGTTACTGTCAGCTCTTTCATGCCCACTGGTTGGCAGGAGTGGCACCTCTGTCAGCAGAGGAGAGGGTTTTCCCAGAGCACCTCAGCTAGAAAGGTGACCACTGTCACAAGAAGAGGACATCCTTGCAAAACGTGCTGAAAGTTGGCTTCATGTAGTAGAGAAGAAGCCAAATGTCTCTGGGATGAATTTCTGGATCTAACTCTTTCAATAGACTTAGATGTGGGTGTGGCAATAACAAAAATAACAGTGAAGCTCCAAGCTAATGTGAACTACTAATAGTGAACACCATATTGAACACTTATCTATTTACTTATTGGATAGGGTCTTATTATGCAGCTAAGACTGGTCTTCAACTCACCGTTAGTCTACGCTGGCCTCAAACTCACAGTGATTCTCCTGCCTCAGCCTCCCAAGTACTGGGATTACAGGTGTGCACCACCATGCCCAGCTAAGCACTTTAAAATTTATTTTAAAATTATATATATACATAATATTGAACTCAAAGGATTGAACTCAGACCTTTGTGCTTGCCAGGGAAGCACTTATTCCACTGAGCCATCTCCCCGGCCCCTATATATATTTTTTTATACAGGGTCTCACTTTGTAATGCAGGCTGGCCTCAAACTCCCAGTGATCCTCCCACCTCAGCATTCTGAGTATGGCGATTACAGGTGTGGGCCTCCACGCCTGGCTGCAGCTAAGCACTTTAAGCATATTATTTAATTCTCACAACAATCCTGTGGGCACATTATTATTACCTCATTTCACAGATGGCAAGACCATGGCCCAGCAAAGCAAACTTTGCCATATCTGGTGGCAGCTGGGATCAGAACACCCCTTCAGGTTCATGGCCCTAACCTGTACTGCCTTCAACATGTATCCTGTCAGCCATTCCTGTGGAGGTCTGAAGGACTCAGAACTTTATTTTTTAAAACATGTATTGGGAACTGGGCATGATGGCACATGTTTGTAACCCTAGCACTCCAGAGGTTGAGACTGGAGGACCACTATGAGTTCAAGGCCAGCCTGGGCTACAAAGTGAGCACAAGACCAGCCTAAACTGCATGGGGAGACCCTATCTCAATAAATAAACTTTTTTTTTTTTTTTTTCCAGAACCAGGGATTGAACTCAGGCCCTTGCACTTGCCAGGCAAGTGCTTATTCTACTGAGCCATCTCCCTGGCCCCATAAACAAACTTTTTGCAGCACATATGACACATTCTCCATGGGGAGTTGGCACTCCTTCATAAGGCATCTTTAAAAAAAAATTATTGTCTTTAATTGAAAAGCTAGCAAACTGCCTAGTTACATTTCTCCCCCAAACCACAAAGAGTAGTTACTGAGTCTCTAGGTAACATATTCAAAGATGAGAAGATTAAAAATTTAAAAACAAATCAAACAAGTCCTCAGGTCCAATTAAGGGAGTCCTGCTACATATGGGCTAATCTACACCAGTGATACTGCTTGACTCTAGAAGGCTGGAAGACATTCTAAACAGCCCCACTTGAAACAGTTACTTCAAATAGCCTCTTCCCAGTTTCCAACTTCTGAATAGAAATAATACTTTGTTAATTCTATTGCAGAAAACTTTTGCAAGTTGTTTTATTTACAATGTCAACTTTGAAAAGCTCACTAAAGTTAACTGGACAATAACCTATGCAGAAATCACTTCACAAGAGCCAGGGAGATGGCTCAGTGGAATAAGTGCTTCCCTGGCAAGCACAAGAGCCTGAGTTCAATCCCCAGTTCCACAAAAAAAAAAGAAAAAAGAAAAGAAAAAAGAAAGAAAGAAAGAAAGCACTTCACAAAAAGAGAAAAAGCTCAAAATGTCCACTTTTTACAGAGAACCCACAGTTCAGTTTTATTTAGAGTAAAGAAAACGAACAACTTTTGCTCAGACTAGAAGATATTCAGCCATTGTTGGAATCTGTAACTCAAACTACACATGCAATGAGGACAATATTATGCTCATACCATTGTTTTGCTGCTGCATTTGTGTATTGTTTGTCTAATATCAACAATTATAAACAGAGCAGTGCAGCTAGTATCGGGAACAATCTTTACAGTGTTACAGTGCCAGGCACAACATTTCATTCTCTTCACACCACTGGTTCTCCTTGCCTACCTGGGCTTCCTCCTCTTCAGTAAAGTCATTTTTGATATTAAAAGTCTTGTGAATCTCTTCAGTTTTCCCTTTGATCATATTGGCAACATTCTTGCATGTAACATCAAGCAAACCTTTGATGTCTAGGTAATTTGCTGCCAGAATAAGTTCAAAAGGGTTCCTTGGTCAACTTTCAGGAATTCTTGGTCCCAAACAGGGATGTCATCTGTTTGATTTTCTTTGTTCTCATCATCTTCAGGAGGAGAAGAGTCATCCTTGTGGCGGGTACACCACTGAATGCCCTTTTTTAAATATTGCTGCATTACCATTTGGTAGAGAAACTGGGTCATCACGTCCTTCATCATACATTCCCAAATCTTCTAAATGATCTTGATTGTCACAGATTGTTTGGCAATTTCAACATCAACTTCAAATATCTCTCCATCAGAACTCTGCAACTTAACTGAAGGCATTGGGGAAGGGGAGATGGCTCAGTAGAATAAGCGCTTCCCTGGCAAGTGCAAGGGCCTGAGTTCAATCCCTGGTTCTGCAAAAAAAAAAGAAAAAAAAAAAAGAAAAAGAAAAATTGAAGGCATGGCGTTTGGTCTCTAAAAGACTGCAGGTCTGAGAAGATGAGGGCATAAAGATGTTCACACTGGTTGGGGAGAGAGAGAGAGAGAGAGAGAGAGAGAGAGAGAGAGAGATTTAAACTTGTCTGTTTTATTTCTACAAATGACTTAAATTTATTCTTTATGAGAGTACTGCTCTGTATAAACATCACATTTTCTTTATTCATTCATCTGTCAGTGGAATGTGTGTACCTAATATGATGTCTTTAATTCTTTGGGAAGATACTTAGAAGGGAAGTAGCTGGGTTGAATAGAATTTCTAGTTTTAGTTTCTTCAGAAATAAATCTCCATTCTGATTTACATAATGGTTGTACTGGTTTATATTGCCACCAATAATGGTGGTTTGTTGTTTTTTGTGGTACCAGGGATTGAACTCAGGACCTTGCGCTATGCTGCTGAGCTATGTCCCGGCTCCTGCCACCACCCAACAATGAAAACGCTGTTTATCCTGTAGCCACACCAGCATTTGTTATGATCTGATTTCTCCATGATAACCATTCTTTCCATAAGATGGACCCTCATTTTTTTTTTTTAATGTATTTAGTACAGGGTCTCACTGTGTAGACAGGACTTGGAGTGATTCTCTCCTGTTTTCAGCCTCCCAAGGGCTGGGATTACAGGCACTGCACATCGCCCAATCTCAATCGTTGCATCAGTACACTCTGGAGGTGGGGCCAGTAGGCCCCGGATTGAACTGCACCCTGCCTAAGCAGGTGCTTTAGTCCACTGAGCTATTTGGCCAGCCCCCTCCTGCTGTTTTAATTTGCATTTCTCTAATGAGAAATATTGGGGCTGGGGAGATGGCTCAGTAGAATAAGCACTTCTTGGCAAGTGCAAGGTCTTGAATTCAATCCCCAGTTCTGGAAAAAAAAATATGTTAAACATTGTTTTGTATATTTATTGCCCATTTGTACTTTTGAGAAGTGTCTACTTCATTTCAGTTGTCACTTTTTATTCGGATCTTTTATTTTTATTTTATTTTTTTAAATCTTTATTTATTTGGTACATAGCATGCAGTGCTGGGGATTGAACCCAGGACCTTGTGCTTGCCAGGCAGGTGCTTAGACCACCATGCTATCTCCCCAGCCTCTATTTGGATTTTTTTTTTTTAAGTTCTTGGGGCCCGGGAGATGGCTCACTGGAATAAGTACTTGCCTGGCAAACGCAAGGGCCTGAGTTCAATCCCCAGTTCCACAAACAAACAAACAAACAAACAAAAAACCTTCTTTATATATTCTCTGAGGAGTAGCTGGCAAATTTCCCCCCATTCTGTAAGCTATCTCTTCACCTTGCTGTGCAGGGGTTTTTTGCTTGACATAATCTGTTTTGTTGACTCTTGATGCTAATTCTTGCATAACTGAGGTTTTATTTAGAAAATCCTTGCCTATGCCTGTGTCTTGAAGAGTTTTACCTTTCAGGAGATTTTTTTTTTTTTTTTGCAATATTTAGATCTTTGAGCCATTTTGATTTTTCATACATGGTGAGAGATATAGGTCTTAACTCACTCTTTAGCATGTGCAGAGTTTTCCCAGCAGCACTCAGAACTTAAAAACTACTGCCATTAAAGCAGGCACGGGGCTCACACCTGTAAGGGAGACTGTGATAGGTGGATTCCAAGTTTGAGTCTAACCTGGGCAATTTAGCAAGATCCTCTCTCAAAAATAAAGGAAAAAGAGCTAGATATGTAGCTCAGTGTGAAGGTCTGAGTTCAATCTCCAATGCCAAAAACAGTAAAATAAAATTGGTACTGACATTAAGTGATTCCCATCTATGCGGCTTACAGATGTGACTTAACACATTGCCCTATATGACAAGACATGCATACTATGATTGTCCTTATTTTTTTTATAATTTTTTAAAATTATTTATTTATTTTTATTTATTACATTTATTTATTGTGTGTGTGTGTGGCCAGCTCAGCCCACCAGGGGGCGGGGCTGGCTGGCATGTGGTGCTGGGGGATTGAACCGCGGTCCCTGTGCTTTGCCAAGCTTGTTTCAAGTAGGTGCTTTAGACCACTGAGCCATCTCTCCAGCCCCTGATTGTCCTTATTTTATAGGGAGGAAAACAATTCTTATTAAGGCCAAGACATCTGCACAAAGTCACACACACAGTGAGTGGCAGAGCCAGACATAGCTTTGACATCTTCTGTGCCCTGGGTACAGTATATTACAAAATTCTCTGAGCTCCCAACTTGGAATTTACTCCGTAAAAAATGGAAAGGAGGTGGCTCTGGTGGTGCAGGTACGTGATCCCAGCACTCTAGAGCCTGAGGCAGGAGGATCTCCGAAAATCTGAGGCCAACCTTAGCTACATACGTGAATTCAATGCCAGCCGGGACCACAGAGTAAAAGGCAGTCACAAAGATACCAAAAACAAACCAAACCAAACAA
>NW_004524706.1:5763545-5782279 GCF_000260255.1 Octodon degus
AAGTGGGCGGTTCCAAGTGGCCGCGGCAGGATCTGTTTCCGGTAGCGGCGGTGACTCGTCAGCAAGGCTTTGAGGAACGCGAAGCGAGGTATTGAGGAGTCTGGACCAGCTAGGTCCTGTAGTACCTAGCGAGCAGATATGGCGGCGGCTTTTCGCAAGGCGGCTAAGTCCCAGCAGCGAGAACACCGAGAGCGAAGCCAGGTAAGACCGCACAGCCCTCCTGGGACTTTTCCGTGCCCGCCTGGGCTCTCGCCCCACGCCCCACGAGGACCCGGGGCTTGGGTCCCAGCTGTACCTAGAAAAGCGTAAATACTGCTGGTGTTGCGGATATGGCTGAGGCTGAGCTGTGGTCGGGGATTTGTCCTTTTCTTTCCATAGAGAGCACCGGCTGGTCCCCAATATTTGGGGTTAATCAGACCTATCTTGCCTTACAAGATTTCAGTGAGAAGATTGAGGCCAGAGCCCAACCTGGCTGAAGTTGGAATCTACATCCACAGTCAGCTCTCCCTGCTGCTTATAAGGTCCATGGCCGAAGAGATTGGTGTTACTAATCTGCCATCATTATGTGTGCGCTTTGGGGTTCGCAAAAGTCTCCACCTATATTTTGGTTTATGCCTCATCTTGCAGTGTTGGTGTTTTCCATCCCAGATGTAGGTGGGGAAACTGAGGTCCAGAGCGTTACTTGACCTTTTAGGACCATGCCATCTCGGAAGAACAAGCTAGGATTTTGGAGGTGGATGTGTCTGTATGGAGAGGTTGAGTAGATATAAGTTTGTATGCAGAATGAATGTATCCGTTGGATTGCTCTGAGTGACCATGTATCTGATTCAGAAAAGCCTTTGGAGATAAGCTGGTCCAATTTCATTTTCCGGATGAGGAAAGCATCTGTGAGTGATGATATCGAACTAAGGCCTCTTAGCCACAGTTCAATCTTCTTGCTTGATAGCATTTATTGTGCGTTTTCAGTCTGCTCAGAAGTATACTGAGTCTAGTTGAGTGGGAGTATAGTTGATCCCCTTGTTTGGGAGAGTATATATATGGGACACCAATGAAGAGGAAATCAAAGTTCAGATAGGTTTTGTCTTTGCCCAGAGACATACTGGCAAGTGGGAAAGACAGAAGTCACATCAAGTATTTTGAATCCAGAAGCTACTAAAAGATGAATAAAGAGGCAACTGTATGATGAATGGCACATAAAAAGTGCCAAATGTGAATGGGAAGAATAGAAACGATGAGAGAACATCATGGTGAAACTTGTTCGCCTAAAGAGCAGTGTGCCTAAAGACAGAGCACTACAGTAGGCTAGGTGCAGCCCGACATGCTTTATAAGGATTGGTTCATAATTCTACAATGTCCTTATGAGGTGGATGTTATTCTTATTTTACAAATAAGGTATCTGGTGTGTAAGGAGATTGAATGTTGTATCCAAAGACAATTATGGTTATAGGTAGTTTGATTTAGATTATTAGAGAAGGGAAAAGGTGTTCAGGGATGGCCATAGCTGTGCCTAAGTAGAAATAGGGCTTCGAGGGAAGAGAAAAGAACAGTCCAGGCTGAAAGAAGGAAAAAGACATTGGCCCCCTATTACCTATTTGGACTTAACTCTGTGGGTCCTTCAGTGAGGTAATGGGGAAGATGCTGCAGATATTTTGTATGGAAGGGGTCAACTTATGTAAGCTATTTCAGGTGAAATATCAACCGGCCTTCTCTAATGCAAAGGTACAGTCAAGGGGACACAACAAATTTCATAGTTTTTGCCTCATCCTGTTGCTTTTTTAACCCTTGACTTTAATTGCATCACTGTGTCAACCTCCCTTCATCTATTGTTTTTAAAATAAAAATTATCAAGGAGGGAGGAAAACAAGAATTACCAGCAGCTGTTTGGGGTATTATTTTATTATTTGTTAATTTTTATTTATTTTTGTCTTTTTGAGAAAAGGGGGTCTCAAAAAAAGGGGTCTTCTCCAGCCTCAGCCTCAGAAGTGCTGGGATTACAGGCATGCACCACAGTGCCTGGCTTTTAAAAAATTTTATTTATTTATTTATTTATTTATTTATTTATTTATTGGCAGAACCA
The DNA here is from genome assembly GCF_000260255.1 of Octodon degus. Lineage (NCBI taxonomy): Eukaryota > Metazoa > Chordata > Mammalia > Rodentia > Octodontidae > Octodon > Octodon degus. The sequence continues at coordinate 5,765,623 of NW_004524706.1, forward strand.
GGGACTGAACTCAGGCCCTTGCACTTGCCAGGGAAGCGCTTATTCCACTGAGCCAGCTCCCCAACCCCTATTTCTTTATTTATTGGTGCTGGGAATTGAACTCAGGTTCTTGTGCTTGCCAGGCAGGTACTTGTGCCACTGGGCTACATCTCCAACCCTATTGGGTGTTATTTTAAATATTGAATTATTTATTGTATCATTTGAAGATGATAAAGATGACTATTAACATTCACACCAAGTTATTTATTTATTTATTTTCCTGTATTTAGGACAGGGTCTGCAGGATCTATGGAGTCTCACTACATGGATTGGACTCATAGTGATCCTCCTGTTTTCAGCCTCCCAAGTGCTGGGATTACAGGCATGCACCACCACGCTCAGTCTCAATCACTGTCTCAGTGTGCCCTGGGGGTGGGGCTGGCACAGCACACCAGGGATCGAACCCCAGCCTCTGTGCTCTGCCTAAGCAGGTGCTTTAGTCCATTGCCACCAAAATTATGATGTAAGTTTATTAGAAGTGTATGTGCTTCCTCTGAGGCAAAAATTGTTCCAAGCAAAAGAGGATGCATTCTATAGAGTATGGCCATACACTATAGAAAAGCACACATTGTGGCCCCAGACAGAATGGGTTCTAGTTTTAGCTTTGCCACCTACTGGCTCAGTATTCTTTGGTATGTCCTTCTCTAACCTTTATCCCCCTTTTGGAAAATTGGTGTAACAATAGTTATTCTTTTAATAGTGATTATTTTAATTTAATTTAATTTAATTTTATGTATTTGGTAGAGGGTCTCACTATGTATCTCAGACTCGTAGTGATCCTCCTGTCTTCAGCCTCCCCCACTGCTGGGGTTACAGGTGTGTGCCACCACGCCCAGTCTAGGTGGCTGGCTCAGCACTCCCTGGGGCATGGCATATGGTTCCGGGAATCAAGTGCTGGTCCCTGTGCTTTGCCTTAGTTGACTATCTTGCTGGCCCCTTTTTTAGTTTTTTTTAAGGAAAGGAAAGGTTTATTTGGCTCACAGTTTGTGAAAGTTTCAGTCCATACTAGACTGGCTCCGAGACAAGGTGGCACATGGCAGAGGGCAACAGTTCATGGTGGCATAAAACAAGAAGAGCAAAAAGAGGAGCAGCTGCTCTTTGTGATTCTTGTGAGAACTGAGGTTGTGTAATGAAGATAGTATCATTGCTTTGTAACAGAGTAGGTGCCTAATAAATGCAGCCTATGAAGTTGCTGTAAGCAAAAACATCTGAAAACAAACAAAAACATCTGAGGGCCGGCCAAATAGCCAAATAGCTCAGTGGATTAAAGCGCCTGCAGGCAGGTGCAGGGGCCAGGGGTTCAATCCCTTGGGCGCTGAGACGGTGATTAAGACTGGGCTGGTAGTGGGCACTTGTAATCCCAGCACTTGGGAGGCTGTAAACAGAAGAATCACTATGAGTCCAATTTAGTAGTGAGACCCTGAACACATTGTAGACCCTTCCCTGAAATACAGGAAAAAAAAAATTAAACAAAAACATCTGGTACTGTTTCTTTTTCTTTTTTTTTTTGGCAGAACCAGGGATTGAATTTAGGCCCTTGCGCTTGCCAGACAAGCGCTTATTCTACTGAACCATCTCCCTGACCCCTGGTACTGTTTCTGACATAGATTAAATGTTCAACATATAATTGTTTATGGGAAGATGATAAGATTCAATCTTTGCATGCTCCAGATTATCAGTATTTGTGTCAGAGAAACAATTGTCATGCTTACTTTTCTCTCATACCTTGTACCAAAGGTCCAGTTACCCAGGCACTTGCTGTGTGACAAGCCACAAACAGATATTACCACTTAGGGAAGCTCATCGAATCCGTACAGTAACTTTGCAAAGTGTTATTGTTACTAATTAACATTTAGGAAAGAGCTCAGAGAAGTGAAGTGACTTGTCCAAGGTCACAGCTTAAAAGATAAAGCTTTGATTTGACCCAAGGTCTCCATATTCTAAATTTAGCTCCCTTAACCACAGTTGGCTTCCTGTTACTGTTTTCCCTTTGTAGTATTTTGTAAACCCATGGATTAAGCTGGTAGTAATTTTAGTACAACTGGCAACTGCTTGCTTAGTGCAGAGTCACTGTTGCCTCTCCCTGTCCTTAATAGGCCAAGGAACATACTATGGCCGTGCTTGCGACCTGCCTGGCGCCTGCATGGTCCCTCTCATCTTTGGGCAGAGCCCAGTAGGGGGAGGGGAGTGGAACAGGGTAGTGGGTTAGCTCCAAGGACAAGGATTTACTGAGTACTCTGGGACTCTTGTGCTGATCAGGTGTCATGTTGAATTGAGCATGTGTTTGCTGAGGAAATTAAGTGCTTTTTTTTTCTTTTATCTTCTAGCCTGGCTTTCGAAAACATCTGGGCCTGTTGGAGAAAAAGAAAGATTACAAACTTCGTGCAGAGTGAGTGCCGTCTTTCTGGTAGAGGTGCTGCCAAGAAAGCTTACAACATTCCCAGACTGGCTAAAGTGTCCAAGTGTCCATTGGGGAATAATTTCCTGCCATTGATAAAATGGCCAAAGCTCTGGCAGCCTGTTGGATATTTTTCTATGACCTGAAACTTCTCCCTTTGTTAAGACAGAAGGTTTACTTAACTAGTTGAATTTTAAGTCTTTTTTGTAATGTTGCTCCAGATAAATATCTTACAGTGGCTTTGTTTTGTTTCTGCCCTGTTGTTTGAACCAAAAGCTGAATTTTTCTTCCCTTTCCTTAAAGTGTAAGATAATAATCTGAAACTCCATTCATCAAGTCTCTTAAATTACTGTGTTGTGATGTGGAATGAGAAGATGTGAAAATGAGACTGAGTGTGGGTGATAATGAACTTTGAAAATGTTTCATAAGACAGTTATGTCCATTCTTTTTTCTTTAGCGTTTCATTTGCAAAATACTTAATTGTTTGTTAGTGATACATGTCAGATGATATCTTTGTTATGCTCATGGTGTAGATGGTATTGATGGATTAAATGGCTTTCTGTAGGTCCCAGAGATTGTGTGTGTTTGTGTTTGAGACAGAGTCTCACTATGAAGTTCAGATTGGTCTTGAACTCACTATGTGGCCCAAGCTGGCCTCAAACTTGCAGCCATCCTCCTGCTTCAACCTCCCAATTGCTGGGATTACGGGCCTGTGCCACCACATCCAGCTAGGAAACCAGAGATTTTTTTTTTTTTTTTTTTTTTTTTTCCCAGAACTGGGGATTGAACTCAGACCCTTGCGCTTGCCAGGGAAGTGCTTATTCCACTGAGCCATCTCCCCGGCCCCAAACCAGAGATTTTTAAGGCTAATAGTAATACCTGAGTGTGTGTGTGTGGCGGGGGGGAAGTAATACTTGTGTGCTATTACTGTACTAGTTAGTGTTCTAGATTTCCAGTTTTTTCTTCCCAACAGTCTTCTGGGAATAGGTTAGTAGAACCATGCTCATTTTACTGATGAAATTGGGATGCAAAGAGTTAACTAACTTATCCAGGGTTACTTAGCCAGAAGTGGTAGAATGTAAGTGGTAGAACTCAGTGGCTCCAAAGTCCATTCTAGTCATTGAGGTATATGGTACTGTGTAGTTTCTGATTCATTCTGGTATTTGATATGAAACTTGTGCCAGAACCCTGTCTGAGGAGTTTTGTGCTCTTATTTTTATTTTTAATTTATTTTTTGGATGACCCCCTGTAAGGATGAGTGGTACTAAGACAAATGTGGGGTGGGAACAGCTACTTTTGGGTATGATTGGGATAGGCGTGGACTGTAGATTGTGGACCCTATAGAGACATGAGCCCACTTCAGTGAAAGTAGAATATGGGTCAGCTCCAGTCATTGCTTTGGTATTTTTGAATTTCATTTCATAGGAATTTTTAGGTGCTGTGAAGTTTGCTCAGTGAATATGTTTCAATGAATCTTATTTCATCTGCTTTTTTAGTGACTATCATAAAAAACAAGAGTTCCTCAAAGGTCTTCGAAAGAAGGCTCTTGAAAAAAATCCAGATGAATTCTACTATAAAATGACTCGGGTTAAGCTCCAGGTGGGTTTCTGATGGATCAATTGGTATTTCAAGCCTCAAATTTTGGAAATTAAAGCTTGGGAAGGAGTTGGAGAGGGTGGATTCTTGGCTTTAGTTTTGGTCTTTTCCAGTTGGTTTAGGTACTCTTGGTCAGAGTCCAATGGAGATCTGGCTCTTCTTGTGCAGCATCTGTTTATCTGTGTGTTTTTTTGTTTTTTTTTTTTTTAGCTCACTTTGTGACTCATGCTGGCTTAAACTCACAGTGATCCTCCTGCCTCAGCCTCCTAAGTGCAGGGATTACAGGTGTGCACCACTGCACCTGGCTTTCTCCTTCTGTATATTGAATTGTTTAATGTATAAATCTGTTCTAAGTAGATGGCTGGAGGTGCTGTACTGAACTTAGTACCAACAACCTTGGATTGTTGTTATGGTGCAACATTTGGTCTTTGTTGTATCTACAAGCTATACCAACAATTTATTAATGGTTTTACTTTAATAAGGAATGTGTTTTTTAAATTTGGATTTTAGGATGGAGTTCACGTTATTAAGGAGAATAAGGAAGAAGTAACTCCAGAACAGCTAAAGCTAATGAGAACTCAGGATGTCAAATATATAGAAATGAAAAGGGTTGCTGAAGCTAAGGTAAAAATTTACTCCTTACTCTGTTATATTTTCATTGGTTAAAAATGGAAACATACCTGTCAGTCTTCAGTTATCAGTTAATTTCTTCTGGCAGTTACAATCTTAAATTACGATTGATTGTGTTACTGCTTTAGACTTATAGTGAACATGGTGGAGTAGAGAGTTCAAGTTGGAGAACAACACAGGTTAAATCCAGGCTCTCCCATTTATTTGCCTTGTAACTATGAGTAAACTAATCTCTTTGAGACATTTCCCTTATTTCCATCTGAGAGGATTGGTGTAAGGATTGAGTGAGTTTTGTGGAATGCCTCACCCAATACCAGGACATGTAGTTGTTAATAAATTGTAGTGGTCTTTTCTTTTACTTAAAAGAATGAAATTTTTTGCTGGCTGGCAATAATGATGTGAAATGATCTAAAATTTTGCAAATTTATTTCTGAGACTGCAGAAGAACCCAATAGTAAGTGAGATCGTTTGTATTCTAGAAAATTGAAAGACTAAAATCAGAGCTCCATCTGCTGGATTTCCAGGGAAAGCAACAGAATAAACATGTGTTCTTTTTTGATACCAAAAAAGAAGTTGAACAGTTTGATATTGCCACTCATCTACAGACAGCCCCAGAACTAGTTGGAAGAGTCTTTAACAGACCCAAGATAGAGACCTTGCAGAAGGAAAGAGTGAAAGGAGTTACCCATCAGACTCGACTTAAGGTAATTTTCTCCATTGTTACAGAGTTGGGGAGTTGGAAGATTTTGTTTTTTCCTACTATATTTTATATACTTCTCTCTGGAAGGCTCCTTGAGTTTCCTTAGAAAAATGTAAAGAGCATTTGATGATTAGGATGGAGAATAGAGAGCAACAGAAAGGCTACCAGGCAGTGTGCTGGGGGGTGGGGTTGTATGTTATCCTTACTGGTCAGGGGTTTAGGCTTTGGCCATTAGCTTTGGGTTTGAATAATCGTAGCTCTGGCCCTGTTCTTTGTGGTTTTAATACTTAAAACAGATGCCAACATTTAAAAAATGCCAAGCAAGGAGGGAATACTGGAGATTTAGGGATGGATGTTGTGTACAGGTCTTCAGTATTAAACTATTGGCAGTGAATATCCATATTAAAAAGTCTTTCATAGTATGCATTTATGACCAGAATTTCATACTGACTTTCCCTTATGGTGCTTTCCATCACTATAACTGGGCGATGGAGAAGACGTGCTTTTCCTCAAAGCCTTCTGGAGTTGAACTCTCACTTCTGACTGATTCATTTTTTAAAAAATGCTGTCAGTGTGTTTCGAGTAGACAGCTGTTCTGTTTTGATTTGAATCATTTACACCGCATCAGTTTTGCTTCCAATGTTTAATTTCACAGCAGTTTTCTCTAGCTCAGAGGCAGCTAAACTTGCTTTAGTAATATAAATACTCCTAATTAGTTTGACTATATTGGGTAATCCCATAAATTTGACAGTCTGTGCAATAAAGTGAAAACAAAAGCTGTCTGAAACCACTGCTGTGAGACTATGCTAGAATCGGTGAATTGTTGAAATCTGAGGCCCAATAATATTTCCTTTTACGTAGCTAACACTTCCAGCTGAGGAGCTGGCTGACTAGTGTTCTCGTGAGAACCCTGATTGTCAATTAGTTGTATTTTCAATTAGCTGTGTCACTGACACTTCACAAGGATTTTGTGGTAGTCCCTGAAGAGATTAGTATTCCATACTCCTATGTAGAATAGTTCATCATTTTAATTCTTGAGAAGATTTGGATATTGCCATTTTTGTCTAGTGGTGTTTGATTCAGTGTTGTTTAAAGCAAAATTATTTCTATTAAGAGACTCCTGGTGGGTGAATTGCAAGTGTATAACTTGGAGGGGCTGAGCACCCCGTAGGCTTCATGAGGTCTGTGAACACCCCTCCCAGCACTGAAATTTTGTACAAGTAGGTAGATACAGGTCGAGCATTCCTAATCCAAAGCTCCAAAGTCCAGAATGCTCCAAAATTTGAAACATTTTGAGTGCTGATGTGATGCCATAAGTAGAAAGTTCCTAACCTGACCTCACTTGATGGTTACAGCTAAAATGTTGGCACATTAAAATATTGTTTAAAATTACCTTCAGACCGTGTGTATAAACATTATTCAAACATTAATGAAATTCATGTTTAAATTTGGGTCTCTTCCAATATATGTCATTATTTACATTATTTACATCCTAAAATCTCCCAAAATTCTAAATCCAAAACACTTTCGGGCATAAGCATTTGGAATGAGGTCTATTCAGTTTGTATCTCGAAAAAGAATTTAGAGCTTTCGTGCATTTCTGAGAAGTTCAGATTTCCCCGAACTTAAGGACCCCTCTAGATTTTTTTTTTTTTTTTCAGAACCGGGAATTGAACTCAGGCCCTTGTGCTTGCCAGGTTATTCTACTGAGCTATCTCCCCAGTCCCCCAACCCCCCACTAGATTTTTGAGGGAGTGATCAGCCATGTGGATTCTCAGGTTAGCCCCTGCTGAAAAAAAAAAAAAAAAAAAAAAAATCCTTCTCTTTGAATTCTGATTCTCAGGCACCAGCACTCTGCCTGCTCTCTGTTCACTGATGTGTTCTTGTCATCAGCTCTGGTGACTGAGGCACTGACACAAAGGCTGAAGCAGCTTAGAGTAGTAGTGGAAACATTCCTGGAATCTAAGAGACTCAGGACGACCTGACTGTGCTCCAAGTGAACCTTGTGCCCTTGGGTCAGTTATTTTTTTTTCTAGGCATCCCTCATTCTGCAGTTGGAAAGTAACAGTTTTGGTAAGATTGTTTCCAGGGTTCCTTTGAGCTTTAGAATGTGATATTCCTAAAATTGACAGCTTCATATAATTACGTTATGTTGATTCTGGGGTAAGGAGGGAATTAATGAAACCATTTATGCATTTGGGCTTATGTGGCTTAAGAATCAGTTTCTTACTCCTTTGTTTGCTTTGTTAATTGTTTTACTGAAAAGATCTGTTTCTTCTATAGCGGATAGCTAAAGAAAGACAAAAGCAATATAACTGCCTGACACAGCGGATTGAACGAGAGAAGAAATTATTCGTTATTGCACAGAAAATTCAAACACGCAAGGATCTTATGGTGAGGAGAGGAAGCCTCAGGCTTTCTCTTTTTTTTTTTTTTTTTCTTTTTTTCTTGTAAAGGTCTTAACTGAGACTGGATTTCAGCTGTGTTAAATCAACCCAGTGAAAATGTCTGCTCCTTAGGGGCAGTGGTTTGAGCCAGTGTCTATTGCTCTGACAGTGTTGAAATGTTCCTTGATTAAGAAGGTAATAAGGGGGTTATTAGTCAGTGCCTTGGAACAGCAAAGGGTAGGATCGGGTAGCATATGAACTTTATAGCTTATGAGCAGCTCCTGTAACATTTAAACAGGTTAACAAAACAGTGCATGTCACTCATTGGTGTTTAAAAATAGACAACATTGTGTAGTTAAATAGCAGAGCTAAGGAATATAAGATGCCTCTTTCATATTATTATCATTCCTCTAAATGTCAAATTCTTTAGCCTTGCAGATCATTGAGGTCAGCTTTTCTCAACTGGGGTTCCGTGACAGAATTAAAATTATAATTTTAAAATTATTTGAACACCTCCCTTTAATTTTCCCAAGGACTGTACATAGCTAATAGCATTCTTGATGCCCAGAGGAAAAGGTAAGGCATTGCATACAGCAGACACGTAGGGCAGTAGGGCTCTTGCTAAGGACTGAACCAGTGGCTTTCTCATTGGTAGTTTTTTAACCTTCCTATTTTACAAAAATCTGTTTGCTGATCGTCTTTTTTTTTTTTTTTAGGATAAAACTCAGAAGGTGAAGGTGAAGAAAGAAACAGTGAATGCCCCAGCCATTTACAAGTTTCAGAGCCGTCGGAAGCGCTAAAGTGTTATAGATAAGCCTTATTATCATTTGCATAAAAAATAATTCAATTTTTAGTAATAACTTCAAATTCCATTATTTCAGATGAGATCAGTCATATTCTGGGTGGCATGGTCATAGGCCTACCTATTAGTTCAAATGGCATGGCTTTCCTGTTTATAACCATGAATTATTATTGATGTCTTTCCGTGAGCAATATTAAAGCCCCTTCCCCGTATCATTGTTTCTGATTTGTCAAATCATTCTTACTTTTTTTATACAGTACTTACATTTTTTTCACTATGGAAGTTACATATCATTACAACAAAGTAGAAAACAGATTAATTCATTCTTAATTTTAATACTTATTCAAGAACAAGAAGTAATTATTGGCTACGGGGAACTAAAATTACAGAGGTGAACAATGGTGAGCATTCTGTTTTACTTAATTTTATAAAGTTGTGCATTAATTTTTATATTGTTTTGTAACTATAATTTTAATAAATAATTTTACATCCAATTTTTAATTGAATCTTTCTGTTACATCACTGAAGTTTTCATAAGTAATATAGTAAAAATCAGAATACTTATTTTTATGCTTATCTAGTGTTCTGTTCAGTGGATTGACTGACTGTCTGTCTGTCTTCTTTCTTTCTTTCTTGCTTTACAACAGGGTTTTACTATGCAGTTCAGGCTGGTTTTCAAACTCACTAGGTAACCCAGGTTGGGCTTGAACTTATGAAAACTAATGTGGTGATCCTCCTGCTTCAGTCTCCCAGCTACTGGGTACTGGATTACAGGTGTGTGCCACCATGCCCGGCTCCTTATTTATCTTTTTTTTTCCTTCATTTATCTTTTTATTGGCTATTCAGATGGTTTCATAAATCATCCAAGGATAATTCTTTTTCTTATGCCTTACATCTATAGGTGGATGTAAGGAACTAAACCTTTGGAAAACTTTGGAACTAAATAACTCAGGGGGGCACCAGTTTTTCCTGGATGAAGCTCAAATCAGAATATACTAGAACTTGCTCTGTTTCTGGCCTCCAGCTACTCTTGATTCTGAGGCCTTGGAATCACAGATGGCTTCACACTGGGAATACAGACCCAGGCCCTGTGGGCCAGCTTCCTCTTCTTCCCAGGGTCCCATTCTTCTCTTCCTTGTCCATATAGGGATATAGGCTGAGGCCAGTTGGAACAAGACTGAGCATGCTAAGAATAAATGTGGGAGAACACAATGGGAACAAGGCTCTAGGAGGCTTGCTCAACCTCATCCCCTTGTAGGAACAGCTTTACATGCATTTAAAGGATTTTTACTTTCTTTTTTTCAGGATTTAAAAATATTATTGTTAATAGTTAATGAGTAACTGTTAGGTGCCTATATATAACCTAAAGTGAAAGAAAGTCTTGCCTCATAGTGTACCCAATGAATTCAGATCTTGGCATCCTGGAAATTAAGAAGGGCCAGAGGAACAGAAGATAGCAGCTTTTGCCTTCAGGAAGGAAGTGCTCCCAGCCTGAGCTTCCTTCTGGGGAGGTGCTAATCTCAGCTAATGCTGATAGTCCTAGGAAACTTGAGTCCCAAGCTAGGGAAGGGATCTGTCACAGGTGTGTTTGAGCTTAGGAGGGGCTTACTGGAGTGAGAGGTGAGGTTGGGAGAATTTTCAGGTAGTGCATGAAAGAAATCTTGTGTTACACACTAAGCGAGCAGACTAAACACTGATCTACTCCTAGGTTCAACAGCGGGGTCCTGCTACTCTGACTCAGCTCTGCTTGGTAGGAAGTGGGAAGTGGCTAAGGAGTGTGTGAAGGCCTCACAAAGTACGCCCACACAGTACTCACATTCATATGTAACTCAGGTCTCATAAACAGTTACGGACACAGCCTTTTGTGCACAAACAAAAACGGTGATGTTTAAAGGCATGCACACAGGTCAGGAGAAGAAGGAAAACCCATCATTGATCAGGTAAGATGATAAGGCTAGGTAACCTGAATTTCTGTGACACACGGCTGTCTCGGGCCTAAAGATGCTAGTGGAAAAGACTGCCTGCCCCTTGTTAGTAACCCTCAACAAACTCCAGTCTCATGAATCCTGAGACTAGGCCAGGGATATGAATCTGGTATTTGGTGGAGCTCCCAGTTCTGGCTCACTGGGGAAGGGAAAGGTATTGTTTCCTCATAACCCACATCTGTAGATCAGAGGATGGACTGGACTATTCTACCATTCTGGCTGTGCTGACTGCGCAGCCTACAGAGTGGAGTGCTTCTCTGTAAGTTGGGTCTTCTCTTGTTTGGTTCAGGTCTCCTGTATAAAGCATCTCCAAAGCAGCGGCTGTGTGTTTCCTGTGGAACCTCCTGGTCTGTCCAAGAGACAGACAGTGTGGCTCAGTCTTAGTTTGTGGGCTCATTTTAGGGTCCTTCTAACAAAGCAGGAGAGTGTCAAGCCCTTACTTTGTTCTCCAGAAGAATCTTTAATTCTTGTGTGTGGAAGAAACTGATTCCTAGAGACAGGGTGGGAAAGGGCCCAGCAGGTGGAGCTGCTGCCCCTTTGCTGGGTTTTGGTTTCAGCAAGCTGGTGTCCACCCACAAACCACACTTTGCTTCTGTCAAAGATGCATGTTCCCTGGAGGTGCTTAGTGTGGATGTATTTGAGTTTGATTCCAGTGGGGAGAGCCCTCATTAGTAAAGGAGAGTCTTCTCCCCCTGAGCTTAAGATTCATGTGGTCCCAAGATGAATGGGGAAGAAAATCTTCCCATTTCTAAGAAGAATTGTGTAGGGAGCAGAGATCTTTCCTAGGTCTCTGTCACAGAGCTTCAGGCTTCCCACAGGGTGGTTCACCAGGAAATGGGGTCTCACATGCATTTTTTTAAGTTGCTCTTTGGGTTGCTGCCTCCTGGTACTGTTGGCTGTGGAGCATTGAACAATTGGAGCTGCGTGTCTTCCAGCAGGGAAGGCAGCCAACAGACACAGCTCACTCTGCCTGCCTGTGGAGGCTGGTGAGGCAAGGACCTGTTGGGACTTGAGAAACAGTGAGGCAAGTAGTGTGTGGTGCTGGGCTCTCTTCCTCCTCAAGCTCTTGGCCAGCCAGTTTCCAGAGCCTCCTATAAAGGGTGTTGGGGAAGGGTGGGTCAAACTTTGGTTGGGAGTCCTGGCCTGAAGCCTTGAGTGAGTGGAAGAATTGGGGGTGGACCTGAAAACCCAGGCTGAGCTGGCAGGTTTCTTGGGCTTGTGCTGCTGCCTCTTGGGGTCAGAGGGTGCGCTGTCTCTAGCCAGCCTGGTCACGGGGCCTCCCTGCTGGCAGGACTTTTACTGGCCCTATGGGTGCAGGGATAGTTGAATAGCTGCAAAACAAGACAAGGCAGAGTTTCTGTCCCTAGGTCCATGGCTGGGAACATTGTCTTGGTAGAGCTCTTGCCTAGCATGGGAAGGCCAGAGTTACATCCTCAGCGTGGCAACAGACAAAAGGTATACTAAGTCCACTGCAGCTGAGACTTGGGAGGCTAGGAGAGGCTTCCCAGTTCATGCTTCTACTTGCTTTTCCCTAAACTGCCCTGGTTAGAGGAAGAACATCTCTCCAGTTTCTTCAGACACTATAAGGAATATCTCCCTGCTCTTGCATCCTGGCTCCATTAGGACATGAGGAAAGTCCTGTCCCCAGCATCTCAGCTCCCTGTCCATTTTGTCTGTTTCAATTGGTGGCCCCAGTGATGGCAATTGCCACCTCGTCTTCAGTAAGGGAGTAGCCCATGCTGGGCAGTTGTGTAGTCTGAAGCCCTCTGTCCCTCTGGGGTGCTAGTAGAGTCTGGTTCCCAAGAAGGCCAAGGTCCCAGTTACTTTCTAGGCAGGGGATGGCAGTGTTTGGGGGCCAAGGTGAAGGTGGGAAGGAAGTCCTTTCTTCTGTCACCTGATGGCCATGCTCAGATCATAAGTGTTAATGAAACTGCAGTGCCCCAAGGCAGCTGGGCAGCCCCCCTCTTGCCCTGAATCAGCCTGACTCATTTACAGCTTTCTCCTAGTTACCCCAAAGGCTTCTCTGATGTGATGAATGTGGGGGGTTGGTTTCGGGTTTCGTGTTTTCACATTACTGGGTGGAAAAAAAAAACCTTTCTAAACTAAAAAACCAGCTTCTGCAGCAGAAACAACTTGTCCTGAGAGCGCTGGAAATTTCCCCATCTTCTCTCCTTATCTGCTCAGAGGCAGTGAGACCAGAGACCCAGGGGTTAAGAGGAGGAGGCTGGAGCCAGGCTGAGTAGTGTTAGGGACAGCCCCTTTTTAGGTGGCAGCATCTGTCTTCCTGCTTCAAAGGAGGGGAGGACCTCTGCAAGGCCCTCCAGCTGTGGAGCCTCTGGTGGTGCAGTGCCCAGTGGTGGATTGCCAGGGCATGGATCGGTCTGCTCAGGGTGGGGAGGGGACAGAGAAGGAAGGGGCCGGCTCCCTTCCCCAAATAATTTGACCCCAGGAGGACTGGGACAAGTGTCCTCCCTCAAGGGGGCTCTTTAGGTGGAGAAGTACAGGGTCCATCTGGCATATGGAGGCAGGGAGGTGGTACCTCCTCCTATTCCTCGCTGGTTGCATTCTAAACCACCCCCCGCCAGGGGCAGATGGCCTCCATGGCAGATGGAGACTAGGCCGTCAGTGACTGGCTGGGCTTTCTAGTCTCAGCCTGGCCTCTCTGGCTAATAAGACAACTGGAGAAGTGGTGACAGGGCTGTGTGTGTGTGTGTGTGTGTGTGTGTGTGTGTGTGTGTAGGACAGGAAATCCCAGACTTGTGGAGCCATTCTAGGGGAGAAATAAACAGAAGGCCCCTGACGAAACCAGTGGGTCTTGGGGGCTCACTCAAGTTTGCTGCGTAGGGATGGCAGGTGCTCAGGGCCTGATACTGTCCACCTTACCTGCCCAGGCTCTGGGTGCTGCGCTGCTTAGTTCTCCAGTGAAGGGGATGGTCCCTGGGGTGGAAGACTGCTGCAGTATGAGCCTGGCCTGCTAGATGCAGACCCCTCCAGGTCCTCAGAGCACAGGGTCTGGGCAGCGGCTCCTCCCGGAGGATGTGCCCGTTTATTATGCGCTCCTGCTCCCTCACTGCTCAGGCAGGCAGCGGCCTTCATTAGCGGAGGAGCTGGGGTCTGTTTTGGCTGCCTCATCAGCATCAGTGAACTGCGTCCCTGCGAGATTTGATACAATTTAATTAACCTAATTAAAAGCTCTGATTGCAGAGATGATTGGGGTAGCGCCAGCAGCGACTGCATATTTATAATGAGCTGCAAGGTGTGGGACCGCAGCCAAACGCCACGCATCCTAATGAGCGGGAGCCGGGAGCCAGGGAGCGGGAGAGGGAACGTTTATTTTTGGCAACAATGCCCAGTTCCTCCCTGCCAGGGAGTCAGAGACCCAGGGAGCAGAGACGGACCTGCCTACCACACTCTTCTGCACAAGGTGGAAGCAGATGTGTGCTTTTCACGCATTTTTTGGCCTCTAGACATTCCCTGGATCTCAGTGCCTGTGTGTGCTTGCAGAGTAGAGGGCCAGGGCCCAGCAACGCACTTTTCCTGCCACTCTCCATGTCTGGGAGCCAGGGGCTGCCTTTGGAGCTATGAGCCTTCCTGGTCTGAGGAAATGGCCCAGTGGAGACACCTCATTTCCCGCCTTCAGGCTCTCTAATTTACCAAAGAAGACTCAGAGACTGACAGGATGGGTAAGAGCAGAAAAATGGACTGTCCCAGAGTTGTAAGCGAAGGTCTTGGGCCTGGAGAGGACGGGCAAAATAGCACAGATGAACTTCTCACTCATCCGGGAAGCTGGGGTCCTGTACCCTGACCACCTGTCTCCCTCCTGAGGGCCCTGCCCAGAGAGGACTGGCTCTCTAGAGTTTCTTCTCTCCTCTCCCATTGCCTCTGTCTGGGCAATGGGAGAGGATCTTGGTTTGTCTGACTCAGCGCTTCTGCTGTAAATCACATCTAATAATAACAAGAGTGAAAGCTGAGGTAGAGATGCTGTGGTGAGGGGCACGAGAGAGAAGGCGTGCTGCCTAGGTGTCGGGGTTGGCCATCTCTGGGGTAGCAGGAACAGGGGTTGGGATCTGACCCACCATCAGAGGCCTTGTGGGGAGCAGCCTCCCACCCCCCATTCCTGCTTTGGAGCTTGTGTTGGTCATGAGCTCAGCCAGGCTGGCCCAGCCCCCTAATGCTTTGAGCACCGCCAGGACAAGATGAGATTTGTCCCCAGCCCACCTTGCAGAGGTGCAGCTGTTCAGCTCCCTTATCAATCTTCTCTGTGGGTTTAATCATCTCTCTGTCATCCTGCTGGGGCAGCCCTCCCCCTCCTAGAGCCCCCAGAGGGACTGGAGCGCCTCAGCCCCGCTTTCCTCCAATCTCACTCCCACGCACAGCCATCATTCCCCACCTGACTCCTTGGTAGGAAGTAAGGGGCAAGCCAGGGTGCCTTTGCCCCGGGTCTCAGTGGCAGTGGTGGGCACCTTGAGTTTTGCAAGATGTAAATAGGATTATGGGTAGGCTGATGTGGCAGAAGATCTGTCTCAGCTGGGTCCCTATTTTACTCCATTCCAGGGTGGGTAGGACAGGTCCTAGAAGAGGTCAGCTATGGGAGCCTTCAGCTCAGACGCAGGAGATTCTTGTGTAGGTGCAGTATCCATCCCTCCTGACTTGGGAGTGTGTCCAGTCAGCCAGCCCTGGCCTCCTTCCCTGGGTGGGTCCTGTGGGGCTCAGGCCTGTGGGCAGGAGCCATAAGCCCACGGCTTTGTGAGCATCTTGGGAAACAGGGTGCACAGGAGTCAATGGAGCCTGTGTTGTGGTCCAGGCCGAGAGCCAGGGTGCAAGGGACTCCGGGGCCCCTCCCAGTGCTGACGCGCACGATGACCTTCAGGGCTACGCTTCAGCTTTCTCTGCTGTCCTCTCCCCTCCAGCATCTGGAATGGACAGGGAGGGGGTGGTATGGTGGCATATGTTCCCCTCATGAACATGGGAAGGAGGGCCCTCCTTGCCTCCTCCCTCCGCAGCCCTGGCATTTTTTGTGCCAAGGGAAGGACATTCCTCCCATTTCTTGGAAAGGGGTGTAAAATCCCCAAAAGGGAAGCGACCCACCTGAGCATCACTATTTTTCCCCCAGGTGAGGACTGAAGCAACCCTGGAGGGTCCCTCATATACAAGAACATGTATATGCTCATGTAGCGGTCAAGCGAACAAAGCAGCCCTGGGCTGGAGGCTACAGACAGGCTGGGCTCTGGAAGACAATGGAGTGTTGACGAGGCTCTGGTCCCCGTCTCACATGACCTGACCAGAGTTGTGGGTGGACTGCACGTGGCTGAGCCGCCCGAGCTGACCTTTGCTTGCTGGCTAGGGAAAAGAGGAAGCCATGAAGTCTCCTGCCCACTCAATGCCCAGGGCATCCTGCTACCCCACCCAGGAACTGCCCTCTGGGCGCACACACTCTTGTCTTCCACCTACCTTCTTCATTTAGTCTTTTTCCTTTCTCTTTGCTCTGTCATGTGTCAGAGTATGAATATTGTGTGTGCATTTATGTGTGATTGTATGTCTCTGAAGATGTGAAGGGAGACACGCAGAGGATGAGAGACGAGGAGAGAATTCTTTATGTGCTCTTCCCAATCAGGAATAAAGATCTAGTTTCTTCCGTAGTGAGGGCAAGGCCAGGGATGAGGCCAAAGTGTGTGAGTGTGTGTCTCCACATGTATATGCTCATGTAGAGGGCAGGGTTCTTTATCCTGCCTTGTACTTTGGTCTGTGTCTTCCTTTGTTGAGAGGGGATGACTTCTGTGGTTGGCATCTTCCAGTTCAAACTGGAATCAAGCTGTGACTTTCAAAGAGACAGAGCTGTATGGAGTGTGGTGGCACATGCCTGCAATCCCAGCACTTGGGAGGCTGAGGCAGGAGGGTCACCATGAGTTTAAGACCAATCTGGACTCCATAGTGGATTCAGGGCCAGCCTGCACTGCATAGTGAGACCAAGTCTAAAAATCAACAAAACAAAACAAATGGAAACTCATGATAGAGCTTCAGTGTCATTGTTGTCTTCTTCTTCTTCTTCTTCTTCTTCTTCTTCTTCTTCTTCTTCTTCTTCTTCTTCTTCTTCTTCTTCTTCTTCTTCTTCTTCTTCTT
>NW_004524706.1:5782379-5795571 GCF_000260255.1 Octodon degus
TTTCCTCCTCCTCGTTTCTCTCTCTCTCTCTCTCTCTCTCTCTCTCTCTCTCTCTCTCTCTCTCTCTCTCCTTGTATTTTGAGACAAGGTCTCAACATGTAGTTCAGGCTGGCCTTTGGCTGGCCTCAAACTAAGGCCGATCCTCCTGCCTTGGCCTTCCTAGTGCTGGCATTACAGGCAAGCACCACCATGCCTAGCTTTCAGTGTCACTTTCAAAAAGAAAAAGTGTTTTATTGGGGTTATGAAATCACTGAATTAATTAAAAATTATCCATAAGGAAGAAAGACATGTACACATACATGCACACACACAAGAATTGCACACAGAGGGGTATGCAGGAAAAGTCAAGTGAGGGAAGTATAATCATGGGTATACCTATAATTCTTTAAAAATTTGTCTATTTTTCCTGTATTTTGCTGTATTTTCCTTCTGCATGTGAGGCAAATACTGCACCACTGAGCTACATTGCTAGCTCTACACATACCATTCTCGAAGGAGCTACTCATCCTTTGTCTTCTTCCCTCATTAAGAAGCCAAGGTAGGAGTTGGCAAAAAGGATTATCACAAGAGAGGCTTCCCCTCACTCCCCCAGAATGCTGAAGTCCAGAGCCTGGGAGACGGTTATGCCAGGACAGCACTTTGAAAGGAAGTTTACAACCTGACTTTGTCACATGCCATTACAGATATTATGTGAAGGTTTTGATGAGTTCTTTTGATGGAAGCCCCATTCCTTGTCTTCACTAGGGGCTACTTGTACATTAATTAGTGGTCTTGAAAGTGTGGAGAGAAGCAAAATTCCCAGACTTTGGATGAGATGGGGCTGGGATGTCCAGGTGTTGGAATAGTGAGGCCTCTGGGTGAATAAAGTGTCTTCATATTTACTCTCTGATAGACTTTTTTCTAATGAACAGCTTCAAATGGTTTGGCTGAGGAGTGTTTCTGGCCAGTCCTACCTCCTTTCCCTCTATTCCTTTTTTGGATTCTCTTCCCCCAGATATAGTCTTACATAAATTCCTCAGATACTGTGTGAGTATGGAATGGTCCTTGGAAAAGAAGCATAAGGGACAGACCTAGAAGGGCTGGGATGAAGGTTTAATGTAGCCCTGTATGGTTAGGAATGAAGTATGGGGCCTGCAGCTGATGTTATAGCTGGGGATTTGAAATTGAAGTTGAGTTGCATATGGACTGAAATGGGACGGTAGAGGTTGGCAGGGCATCTCTTTCAGTCTTGACAAGATTCTGAGATGCCTATTTTTGGAGTCCAAGGCAGATGTTCTCCCACTGAAGGGAGTGTTTGGTGGCTGCTCTCTCTTGGAAGGGCGGGGCAGGTCCCCTCCCCCTACTCCTCACAGCTGAGCAGAGCCATATATCACCAAGGGGCTGGGGCTCCCTAGATGTATTGCCCTAATACGTCGCTATAGCAACCCCACTCTAATCCTGCATTATTCTAATGTGGTCCCCTCCCCACTGTGATGTATAGCTTGGGTCTCAGAGCTGCTAGGCCTCTTCTCTGAAAGAGACTGCTCCAAGTACCTCAGGGGAGGGTGTACTTAGCTTCCTTGGGTCCCATCTTGATGTTCTCCTCCTGTGCTTGGGATCATTTTCAACACTGGGTGTGGAGGCGGGAACTGGCCCATCAGCCTACCCGCCTGCCTATCCAGGGAGGGGAAGCTGCAGATCATACGTTCCTGGCCCTGGCACACGAGTGCCTGACGCACCGACCCACGCCAGCGTGCCTGGCCTGGGGACATGAGGCCTTAGGGTTGGGGCCAGGGCAGGACAATGGCTGCATTCCGGCCATTAGCCACAGGCTCCCATTGTTTTTGTGGACACTGCCTGCTTGAGGGCTGCCATTCTGGCCCTCACCCCTCTTGGGGCGTAGGATGCTCCCTGGACCACTCCCCCAGGGACCATAGAGGAGTGATTCATGGGGTGGCCAGGGCATAGCTGGCCCTAGCTGTGCCCAGATTCTGGAAGGTGGGAGGGGGAGGCCACTGAGGGCTGTTTGTGTCAGGGGAGGGGTGGCTGAATAGCTAGAGGACTCAGGGCCCTGGACGCCAACCACGTCATCTCCTACCCTTCCTTGTGTGTGGGCTGGTCAGAGAGGCCCCATTGTCAGAGGAGCAGGCCCACCCAGGCTGAAGTGCAAGTAAGAACCTCAAAATTGGGAAGAGACATGGTCAAGGGAATGGCAGAGACTTGCTCTAAGTCACATATTCAGGTAGTGATAGGCCTGGGACCAGAACACTGCCATATATCTTCTGAGTGCTGAGGTATGGCTGCCATTTCTGATAGCAAATGGAGTCTCAGTGGTGATCTTCAGTGATTACATTTGTAAGCTTCTTTGTCTCTCCTACTTCCTTTGAAATCCATCAGATTAGGGCAGCATTTGGTATCCTTGGAGTAAGCGATGAGACCTTAGTGGAAACTTATTGCCATGAGGAGCCATATGGACCACACCTCCCATAGGGCCCTGAAGACATGAGTAGGGTGTGGAAGTTCCCAGCACTCTTACACACAAGGTTCGGAGAGACAATAGACCTTACTGGGGCTGGTGAGATGACTCAGTGGAATAAGTACTTCCCTGGCAAGCACAAGAGCCTGAGTTCAATCCCTGGTTCTGCCAAAAAAAAAAAAAAAAAAATTAAAAAAAATGAACCTAGAAGGCCTGTCACCCCTCTATCTTACAATACACCTTATTGTTTCCTTCCAAAAAGTTTCTCATGTGGGCCCTCACATACCTACCCTCCATAAGCAAGAGGTAGGGAGAGAATGAGACTGTTTTGAGGACAGGGGAACTGGCCTTATCTATCTCTGTGCCCAACATAGGCCCTGCTTGTTAAATTATATGATTGGTTGAGTGTCTGGTAGATGGTGGGTAATCAAATAGGTGGTTAAAGGGCAAATGGATAAGTAGATGGGTGGTGGGTGGCTGAATGGATGGCTGCATGGGTGGGTGGGTAGCCTGATACGCACCTGACTGAGTGCAGGATGGATGGATAAATGAATAAGGGAATGCCTGTTTCCCATTTTGAGGTACAAGGATGACAGATGACCCAATTTGGGATGAGTCATGCAGCAAGGCCTGGACCAGGTATCTGAGGGTGGGTGACCCTATGGCACTGTTTGGTGGTCAGTCTCTGAGCAGTAGAACCAGGAGTGGAAAATTGCAGGAATCTATAGTCAGGTTTAGTTGCATGGTAGGTAGCTTTACAGGGTCAATGGTAGAGATGGCAAAGCTTTTAGAACTTTTTTTTTCTTTTTAAATGTATTTAGTACAGGGTCTTACTACATAGGTTGGATTTGTAGAGATTCTCCTGTTTTCAGCCTCCCAAGAGCTGGGATTACAGGTACACACCACTATGCTCAGTCTCAAACCTCGGTCTTAGTGGGCCCAGGGACGTGGCTGGCACGGAATGGCAGGGATCAAATCCCGGCTGCTGTGATCTGCCTAAGCAGGCCTTTAGTCCACTGAGCTATCTGGCCAGCCCAAAACTTTTAGAACTTTCAATGATAACAAATAGCTTGCTGTGGTGTGTTGTCATAGGTCCAGCAGCACTGGTCAAAGGGCTTTGACCCTGAGTGGAATCTTCTGCATTAGGGTCAAAGGTGTGGGCTTGGGGCCACCAGAGGAAGGATACTGAGCAGGGTAGGAAAGACATGAAAGTTCAGGAAGGAGGAGGAATGAGTGGGATCTGAGGGCTGTGGGGCTGAGTGACTCGCCTTGGTCATGAGCTAGCTGAATGGTGCCACCCTCCATAAAGCTTTCCCGGCCCCTCTGTGCTCTGTCTCCCCAGAGCTTGGCGCAGAGCCTTTGTGTGAAGAGATCCAGTGTACCTTGTTAAGGACTTTAGATTGCCACAAACAGGCAGACGTGAGGAACTGGTTGAGAAGCTACACCTAAAAGTAACTTTCAGGGTCTTGGGTCTCAGTTTCTTCATCTGTGGACTGGGGGTGGAGACCTTGAAATTTTCCTTCCAAGATTGTTTTGAGAACAGAGAGAAAGAACTCTAAGATGCTGGAGGAAGGGAGCACTAGGAATTATTGTTCTGCAACTGCTTCAGTTCAGCAATAATATATATTGTACATATAAAATTATTTTTATAGCTAACATTTAATGTGCACTCACAACGTGCCAGGCTCTCTTCTAAGTGTTTATATATATCATCTCTCTTCTAGTCTCAGAGCAATGCTATGAAATAAGTGCTATTATTATCATCACTCACAGAGGAGGAAACTGAGGCAGGAAGAGTTCATGTAGCTTGCCAAAAGGCTGGTGAGTACGAGGCAGTGCAGCTAAAATAATCACTAGGGCAAATTCCAGGGCCGTATCCCTAGGTCCTGCACAGTAAATGGGGCTTGGAATGGACCAATCAGGAGGGCTTCTTGACCGTCCCAGTGATCTTAGCAAGTTACCCCACTTGCTTGAGCCACCTGAATGTGAGCGGTGGAGAGGGGCAGACCCAAGCCAATTAGCTCCAGCATCATTGCTTTCCCACTTCTCTTTCTGGCCGAGTCTTGAGTTCTAAAACTTCTTCCACTTTTTTTTTTTAAATATGTATTTAGTACAGAGTCTGCAGGGTCTCACTATACAGCTTGGACTCATAGTGATCCTCCCGTTTAGAGTCTCCCAAGCACTGGGATTACAGGCACGCATCACCACACCCAGTCTCAATTGCTGTGTCAGTGAGCCCCGGGGGCAGTGCTGGCAAAGCACACCAGGGATCGAACCCTAGTCCCTGCATCTGCATAAGCAGGTGCTTTAATCTGCTGAGCTATCTGGCCAGCCCTACTTCTTCCACTTTTGGCAAATATTCAACTATTGGTGTTCGATATACCACTGTTTGCCTTATAATGGGTATAAAAAGAACACACACCTAGGAGTAAGATCAAATGTATTCATCTTGATGCCTAGACCAGGTCACTAAAACTCCCTAGGTGCCAGTTTCCTTTTCTGTAAAGAAGGGATACATAATATGAGAGACTGAAAATGAAGCACAGAGCGACAGGTAAGTACTATGTCAGAGAGCCTGGGACTCAGTGGGGTCCATGGAGAATGTGATTTATATTATAGCTTTGTTCTCTGTTTGTTTCTGTATCCCCTATCTCACAATAAAAAGCCTTCACTTTTTATTCACTTATACCAACACTGTATGTACATTATCTCACTTAATAACTCTATGATAAGGGACTGACCACTGTCACCATACCAGGAAACGGAGGCACAGAAATTTAAGTTGTTGCCCTAAAGTTATAGGACTGACACGAGATGGATCTAGGATTGGGACCCAGGTCCATGTGGCCCCACAGCCCTGTGGTTTGCCACTCTGTTCTCTGTATCTCCTCTGAGGCATGGGAGCTCCAGAGGGTCTCTGAAGACAATGGGAAAAGCCTGGTGGCCTACAGAAGCTAAAAGGGACCCTGCCCCGGGCTGGCTATGTTCATGAGCTGCTTGAGTCATGGCCATAGCTAATGCTTGGAGACATATTCTCTGCTCCCCTGTTTGCCCAGCTCCAGGGAGTCCCCAAGGATGGTGACAATATTCTACTTCCAGTCCACTGTAGCAGCACAGGGTCCAGGTCTGCTCTGGCTCTTGCTCCCTTTCACAGCTGAATAATCTGGAGCCTTTGAAGAAGGATTTCTGAAAAGCCATCAGGAGTGAGTCATTGACTTAGGGAGGCGATGAATCAACGGGGAGTTCATAAAACGGCAAATGAATCGGGTGTGAGAGCAACGGAGCCACTGCTATTCCCCAGAACCCTCCGGGGACAGAGAGCTGAGAGAAAAGAAATAAAAATAACACGGGGCCTTCCGCCTGCTACAAACCTAAGGCAACCCCTCCTTCCATGCTGGAAGACAGAGGAGAATGGAGGGATGGGACCCACTGGCGGGAGAAGTGGGGCAGAGAAGCTCCCAGGGCACTCGGCTCCCTGGGTTCAGGTTGTGGGCGTAATTAGCAAATGCCTTTTTCCCTTCTTTTCAGGAGCCCTCACAAGAAAGAACACTGATTTTGACGAACACCCAAAATAATGTGAGATCAGGCACCATGCATTATGCATGAGGTCTGATTTAACATGAACATTATTTCTTGTGTACGAGACCATATGCCTCCGTGCTGTCTCTGCAGCCTAATAATACCCAGACCCACCCTGGTCAGACTCAGCGGGAGGATGTGTCCACTGATGTGCATGCAGAGAGCCAGTGTGAGTCAGGGATCGGGGCAACACTATCCTGATCCATAGGTCACCTGAAGAGAGCCATCAGATGCCCTTGAGGAGCCAACAGATGCTTCTGGGAAGCAGAAGGAGGTTATGTCCTTGGGGAAGCACCAGGGAGCTAGGAGTAGGTGTAACCGAGTGAAAGTGCCACTGTGTGTACCTGTGTGCGTACGTGCATGAGTGTGTGTGTGCATGTATGTGCAGAAGTGTGTGTATGATATATCGGGGACCCATGAGTCGGTAGCATGGGGTTCATTGCATGGCAATGTGGGGTATGGGCATAGTTGAGGTTTTACTGCACGAAGAGGATGATAGTGGAATAGATAGATCTAATTGCTGTGTGTGTTTGTATATATACACGCATATGTACTTGTGGGGGTGTGTGTTTAAAAAATAAGATCACACATATATACAAACACACAGCCTAACTTTAATTATCTGAAAGGAGCAGGAAGAGATCTGGGAGGAGCTGGGACGATGACTGGCAGGGGTGTGTCTGGAGCGCAGATTGTGGGGTAAGTGCTTGGAAATCCTAGGAGGAGAGGACCTGGTTAAATGC
Organism: Octodon degus; assembly: GCF_000260255.1. Lineage (NCBI taxonomy): Eukaryota > Metazoa > Chordata > Mammalia > Rodentia > Octodontidae > Octodon > Octodon degus. Next base: position 5,789,157 of record NW_004524706.1, read on the forward strand.
TACACAGGGTGGTTGTGTGTGCACAATTAAATATTCCATGTGCAAGGCACTTGGTGGCTCCTAAGAGCTCCGTGCCAAAGACCAAAAAGATTGTTTCGGATGGCCAAAACAGTGGTGTGGGTATATTACAGGAGTGTTGGCATTTATGTGAGCAAGCTGGTGAAGGTGCAGGTTGGGCTTCTAACTGGCTGAGAAGAGGAGTGGTGGGTGGGCTTCTCAGAGTGGCCATGCAAATTAATGGGAAGTGGAAGAGGGAAGGGCCTTGGGCAAGCGCAGGTATGCTTGTGCACAAGTAGGATTGCTTCCCCTGGGAGCTACAGTTTCATCCACTGGAGCTGCCACACCCCACAAGTAGCCACTTGTAGCTGATTTTAAGGGCATGCTTCACTTCAAGGTAGTTCAGCTGACTTTTGCCATGTTCCAGCTCAGGGACCAATAGAGGGCAGTCCTCCCACATGGAGTGCTTGGAGGCAGGGAGGAAGAACCCCGAAGACTGGTCAAACCTTAACTCCAGAGCTTTCCTATACAGCTGGAGGGGACAGAACTGATGGCTCCTCTAGCTGCCTCTAGCCTCAGTTTGGAAGCTGGAGGTCTGGGTAGGTCCTCTTGGCTAAGCTTAAAGGCAGCACCGAGGCCAGATGCCAGTCTTCTCTTGCTCTGCTCCCTGCATAGATGGATCTCCTTTCTGTAGTTCCATCTGCTGAGGAAAGTCCCAAGTAAAGGAGGCAGCCTGATTCTGGTTGAGACACTGGTGTGTGTGTGTGTGTGTGTGTGTGTGTGTGTCCCTTCCCAAACAGCTGAGAGCTTCTCCTGGGGAGGCTGATTTCTCTAAACAGCTTCTAGCTAGCAACTGTGGTTGGGATCAGCTAGCCCTGATCACCCAGTTAATTCTGAGGGCCTAGTGACAAGTGCCGAGGACCTACACTACATAACACAGAAGCTGACATGACCTTCCTCGGCAGGAAGTAAGGGAAAATATCCATGTCCTGGGTTCAGAGAATGGTAACTGCTGGGTTTACCCTGATAACCACAGCTGACCACAATGCTCATCCGCCTTCCTTCTGATATTAGCTAAACCCTACCCTGAAGATGTTCTTTCCAGCTCAGAGAATTTGTAGTGTACTATGTTTTCTCCATCCCAGCCCACCTCTGGGATCAGCTACCGGTTTGCACACAAGTAGCATATCCCCAAATTCTCACACCAACACGCAGAGATTTCCAAGGGGAGAAGAAGGTTCTCTGTAACTACCAGAACCAGTGGCCATGGGCTCACTCAGGATAAAATGAATAATGCTATTCAAGTACAAAAGGGAGGGGAGGTAGGGACAGGAAATTTCACATTTGCTCAGGAAAGCTCCAGCTTCTTTGGAGGTTGACACTTAGGGACAGATGACTCTCCTGATCGAAGTACTCAGGAGGGAGCAGGTGCAAATACAGACGTATGGGATAGAGAAACCGCTGGTGAGCCTACTGCTCACTGTGCCTTTTCTTAAATTCTATTCTATCCAGACTGAGCATCCAGGAAAACTATTTTCTCCAAAGCTGCTGAGGTTCCTACCATCACCCTTTATTTGTGTCTTGGGGAAGAAGCATTCGGGTCTTCTGCCACCCAGGTTTGATCCTGGGTAGCCGTTTCCAGGCTGGTGTCTCATTAAGCAAAATCCTTGCAAAAGTGGAAGATTTTCTTCCATGCACTTTCCCACTTTTTATTCTCTTTCTTTTTGTTCTACACCTCAGCTGCTGCTAGTTCTTTGGAGGCTGCTTTGTTTTGCTTTTTTGAGTTGACTTGCTTAAATAATAAACCCACTCTATTGTACAGGATTAACCAGACAATTAAGAAATGAAACAATCAATCGGTGTCAACTACAGGCAGAGACCAGTGACAGGCCCCATATTCCTTGTAGTCCTCCCCAAGCTCAAACCCTTCAGGGCCTTTGGGGTCAGGGCTTCCAGAGATCCTCAGGCTTCATTTACTTCCATTTCAAGGACCCAAGGTTGGGGCAAATCTGGCAGCAGAGAAACAGAACGGAGTAAGGGGAGTGTGGAATGGCTTCAAAGTTTTCAACTCAGAGGAGCAGGAAACAGAGGCTGGGAAAGGGTTCCCAGTGGCTCCTGCTGGCTAGCAAGTTGCCACCTTTTCTGTAACAATGAGAAGGAGGCTCACTGACCGCCCAGTATGGGGAGTGGCTGGCCCATGGGTGCCATCTGTAGGACTATTCATTCACTAGACTGAACTGTAGGGGCAAACAGGAGCAGGGAGAAGTCATGCTTTTGAAAGCCTCAGCAGCCTTTGTAGTCGCATACAATTCCTCCCAAGACTGAGGGACAGAAGTCAGAAAGTCACCAGGAACTATCAGCCTGGTGCAGTCATCCCAAGGCCTCTGTCAGGCTAGGGACTGCTGACTTGAGGGCCTGGGAATACCTCTGTGGACATTCCTGATGCCTCTGGCTGGAGTCAAGACTTTTCACAGGTCTGGACTCGGGCAGCTTACCTGGCAAGGGGCCCCAAACATCCCTTGGTTAGGGACCCAACTTTCTCCCCAGCCAAGTGATTGTGCTTTCAAGCTTTGGCTCTGTGACAAGTAAGAGAAGCCTCACATGATTTCTTCTGAGAAGGGAAAAGATCTACATTGATGGAGGAAACAGAAAGAGTTGTTTTAAAAGAAAAAAAAAAAGATGTTGACTGAGACACAAATGGTTTTGGGGTCTGGACCCAGATCTGTCACCAAAGGGGTGCTCTGTGGAAGGCCTGAGGGGACTGTCTCAGTGTTTACGCTGTCCCTCCAGGTCACACTGCATAGCTGTGGAGTCTTCTATTCTACAAGAATACACACATCTTGTGGTGGAGGGAAGCTCTTATGGTGGAGGGAAGCCTACCTGATGAAGAGAAATTTTCTGGTGGCACAGGTGTTTGTGCCATTTCTCCCAGGAGAAGCTGGAGCAGATACAAACAGGAGAAACAGGACTAGCTTTTCCCAAGCAAAAAGGCAAGGTCCCCTCCAAGACTGTCTGTCTGCAGGACCACTGAATAGACCTGTCTAAAGTTACTAGAATGACCCGTGGGTCTAGGTGGGCTTGAGCAAATTTGTTTACAGGTGGCGAGTCATTTGGGAGAGGATGGTGGGCCTAAACAGGTTTCTAGTTGCTCCAGACTTAACTGGTGAAGGTAGCCTGAATACCACACATGGGCTACAAAGTGAAACCAAAGTCAGGAGTTGGGCAGGGGACACAGGGACTCTAGATTGGTGGTTGAGAAGGGCAGTTGATTGTACCTGAGGAATGGCTGACACAAGTTCCAGGTGGTATTCATGCTTCACTGTCCTAGGCCCTGGTCTGGTTTGAGGAAAGTCTATGGGAAGGGGATGTGGGGCGGGCTCATCTTCCCTAGGTGGAAGAGCAGAGGCAGGGGCCCAATTGTGGCCCGAAGAACAGGCAGTGCTTGGAAGGTTTGGGTGGTGTGGTACTCTTCTTTCAAGATTTCTCTTAAGAAGGCTGGAACTTTGTGGGAGGCAAGGCAGGACATCTTGTCCCTTCACTGGAAAACCCACCCAGCCCTAGCAGTAAAGAGGACAGGACACAACCCTGGGGTACATGTTTATGTGAGTAATAAAATATTTACTATAACATAAATATAAAGGGAACTTCCCAGTCTACATTATTTTTTGCAATAAAGATACAAAGAGAATGCACCAAACATTGTTCCAAAAAATAATAAAAATAAAAATAACAAAATTTAAATTCAAACCATAACAGAAAGAAATGGAGAAAGGGGAAGCTCCAAACACATCCGGAAAATAAATAGAGATGGGTCAGAAATCAGGAAATCATATTAAAATATCTTTTTCGGATTAGTACAAAATCCTTTAGGATGGGGAGGGAGGACAACCCAGAAAACCAAAAATAAAAACCAAGCACAAAATGTTTCTTTTCCCCACCAGTGTGTACATATCTCACATATTTACATTGGTTCCCACCTCACCCCAAACTTGGGGAATTTCTCTCCTGGCCTCCCTCAGCTTCCCACATCCCCAGGGAAGTAGGTGGGTGGGGGGCTAGAAAGGGAGCAGAGGAAAGCTGCAGGGAATTAGACAGAAGGTTCTCAGGGAACGGCTTATTTCTACAGCTGGTTAAAAAATATCTCCAACTTTTCCAAGTTTCGTTCGTTCTGGCCATCAGGGCAGGGCCTCCCCTGGCACGCGGGTGAGCCTGCAGCTGGGCAGAAGCGCTTCGCATGGGGTGTGAGTGGGAGCGCAGACCCGTCCTGCGAGGCCAGGAACCGGCTCGGATAAAACGAAACGAAAAATGAACACTCGAATTTTTTTGTCAGTTTTTTTTTGTTTTGTTTTTTTTTGTTTTGCTTTTTTGTTGGGGGGGAGGGCAGGGGAGGGTAAAGGGGAAATAAATTAGGCTAGATTAAAGCTTTGGCTATTTCCTGCTTTTATACACAGACGCGGCTCTCGCGGCCTCCCCTCCGGGGCCCCGATAAATACAGTATACAGCGATTTAAATTAAGGGCGCGGGCGGAGTTAGAAGGACCCCAGGAGCCGAGAGGCTCCACGAATAAATAAAAACTGTAAAAAACCAAGCCCGGAGAAAGGGGAAGGGGGAGGAGGCGCATCCTTAAGGGAAAGAAGAGGCGCGGAGCAAATAAAGTGACAGCCCCCACCCTTGACCTGCAGGCTCGGGAGTCCACGCTCGGGGAAGACGGGATGGGGAACTCTCCTCTCTTCGTCCTCTCTCCCGGGGAATCCCTAACCCCGCACCGCGTTACCTGTCGCTGTGGGGAGATCGCTGCCGGGATCCGGCCCCGAACAGCTCGGGGGGCAGGGGCGGGGGTCGTCGTGGGGATAGGGGGAGGGAGCAGGCGGCGGGCAGGACGCCCAGGGCGAGTTGGCGCGTTCCGGATCTTCGCTTCTCTCTCGGAGACCTCGGGCAACACAGCTTATCTGGCGCATTTGCCGCTCGCCGGAGTGGATCGTCCGGGTGTTTGGTTTTGTTCGAAAGTTTCTGGGCTTTTTGTAAAATCCAAAGCAACCGAACAAAAAGAGTCCAGGCCGCGCGGGCGGACCGTGCGGCGGCGGGGGCCCAGCCCGCAGGGTCACTGCACCGAGCCGGGCAGTGTGTGGTGGTGGTGGTGATGGAGCGCGGCCGGCGGGGGTGGCGGGGGCGCAGAGGGCGGCGACGCGCCGCCTCCGCCCGGCCCCAGCTCCCCCGGCGCGTATACGTCGTCCATGGGTGGGTGGCCCGCGCCGGCCGCCGGGGTCATGCGCTTTTCCTTCTGCCGCCGGTTGCAGAACCAGACGCGCACCACCTCCTTCTCCAGTTGCAGGCTGTCGGCCAGGCCCGTGATCTCGTGCGCCGAGGGCTTGGGGCACTTGAGGAAGTGGCTCTCGAGCGCGCCTTTGACCCCCACTTCGATGGACGTGCGCTTCTTGCGCTTGCGGCCCTGCGCCGCGATCTTGTCCAGGTTGGTGGGGCTGCCGCTGGACGAGTCGGTCTCCTCCAGCCACTTGTTGAGCAGCGGCTTGAGCTTGCACATGTTCTTGAAGCTCAGCTGCAGAGCCTCGAAGCGGCAGATGGTGGTCTGCGAGAACACGTTACCGTACAGCGTGCCCAGCGCCAGTCCCACGTCGGCTTGCGTGAAGCCCAGCTTGATGCGCCGCTGTTTGAACTGCTTGGCGAACTGCTCCAGGTCGTCCGAGCTGGGCGCATCCTCGTCCGAGTGCTCGCCCACCGACGAGCCGCCGCCGCCCGCGCCGGGATGCAGGTGCGCCGCCGCCGCGTGCAGGCCGCCCGCATGAGCATGTCCGTGTGCGTGTCCGTGGGCGCCCAGGTGCGGTGGTGGCGACGGCTCCAGCTGTGCCTCGTGGCCGTCCTCATGCAGCGCGTGGTGCAGGCCCGGCCCTGCGCCGCCGCCGCCTGCCGCTAGCATCCCGGCCAGGCCTCCGCCGCCGCCCCCTGGGTAGGCCGCCTGCGCGTACAGCCCGAGAGGCTGAGGCTGGTGGCCCCCGCCGGCCCCGGGGGACGGTGACATAGCCGGGCCCAAGTGGTGCGCCGTGCCGCCCTGCGCCCAAGCCGCACCCGCGTGGGCCGCCCCCTGGTGCACCAGGCGCGCGTGGAAACCGCCGCCGCCGCCGCCGTCGTCGGCTCGGCCGGTACCGCCGCCGCCCGCCTTGCCGTGTTCCAGGTGCGGGCCGCCTGCCCAGTCGCCGCCGCCTCCGCCTCCCGTGGGGAGCCACTGGGGGTGCGCTAGGCCCACGGGGTGGCCCGCGCCCGCGCCCAGCCACTCGTGGTGCATCAGCTTCTGCACTTCGCGGTACGCGGCCCCCGCGTGCAGCCGCTCGGCAGCCGCTGCTGCTGCCGCAGCCGCCGCGGCGTCAGGATGCATGAGCGGCCCCGTGCCCCCGGCTCCGCC
>NW_004524706.1:5795797-5927101 GCF_000260255.1 Octodon degus
CCCGGCCCCCGCCCCCTGCGCCCGCCTGCTGCCCGGCCCGGCCGCCCGGAGCTCGCCATTGGGCCTCGCTCTCGGGGTCCCGCGCGCCGGCCTTGCTGATTGGCCGATGGGGCTTCATTCACGGCCCCCCTACAGTCCGCATACACATTCACGCCCCGGGGGCGCGGCCGCCACGTGGGGAGTGGCGCGGGGGTGGCGCCGGGACCGCACCCCCTCTAGTCCTGGCTGCGTGGGCCCAGCTTTCTCCCTGCGGTGGAGACTCCGAGCCCGGCCGGTCCCACCTTCCACGCTAGCTGAATTCTTTCCTGCATTGCACCGAGGCGGCGGGGATTGCGGGCTTCGGGAGGCGCTTGGGCTCCAAGCAGCGGCTCAGCCCCCAACCCTTCCCTCCGCAGTGCCGCGGCCGCCGGGCCAGCATTCCCGCGGGTTTCGGAGCCCGCGAGCGCAAGGCGGCGCGGGTTCCAGGCCTTGTACCGGTGCTGCTGCTCACCTCTCTTGCCTCGCCTCCCGCGGCTTTCAGCTTGCACCGACTCTGCGTGCCCATCTAGGTTTTCCCTTTTCTCTTTCTAGACCCCGCGTCACAACTGCGCAGACCTCTTTGGTCCTGAAAGCGCGTTGGGCGCGGGCAGAGGAGGACCCTCTCGCGCTTCCCGCTTCACGCGGGCATCTCTTCCTTCTCCTGGGCACTGAGGCCAGGTGAGTACCGCGCGGGCGGTTTCACACCGGGACAGCGGGCGGGCAGCGCTTCTATGCCGAGACGCGGGCTCCTTAACCCGGCAGAATTCCAGGATTCCGGAATGAGATGACCTCGCGGTGGACTGTGGCTCCGGGGAATGCACCACTATCTGGGGTGACCGACACTGTGCTGCAGTAGCCATCTCCCTCCTTCTTCCAGCTCGAACGGGCCAACGGGTTATTGGCGTTGGTCATGGGAAGGGCTCAGTTTGGGAGAAACTTCCCATAGCAGAGGATCTGATGAACTCAAGGAAGGGCAGCTGGCACTTGAGGCAAGCAGGCTAGGAGCTGTCCAGCTTGGCGTGGAGCTGGGCTTGCTTGGGGTTATTGAAAAGGAAACTGAGACCTAGGAGTCCTTGTTGGAAATATGGGCGGTGGAATTCGGCCATCACCTCATCCTGCAGCTCATGAGGACTTCCTGAAGGGTGCTAGTTAGAGTAGAGCTCTATTGAAAGCAGTACCCTCTCACCCCAAACCCAGCCCCATGTTGAATGGCCATACCCATGGACTCTACCTCTCATGGAGATTTAGGTCCCAGGAAGCTTCGTTCCTCCTGGTCTGTCCTTGTTCTCTCCTCGAATGGATTCATAGATTCCAAAACCTACAGGTTCCTGATCTCAGGGCTGAGGTGGGTGTGAGGTGAGTCACTTCTGTACAGTGAAGCCTCAGCGTGGGAACAAAGGTGATGGGGGGTCGGGTGGCAGCTGTTGTAAGCATGATCTAAAGGGGGCTGGGACAGAGTTCATAGTGACATTGATTATCCTGGACCTAGACTGTATTCATCCAGATTTGGAATGTCCCAAGTTCTGCTTCTGGCTAACAGCCAAGGAAAGAGTGGGACAAGGGAAGGTCACTGGTCATTGGCCACTGGCCTGGGAAGGCTCTCTTGGGTCCCACCTTAGCTGCAGAAGCTTTGATGCATCTCTGTGTCTCAGTGCAGCCAGGGATTCTGGGCCTTCCTGGACTCTGGCCTAAGAAGAGGTCACCTTGAGGTAGCCAGATCCTTCTTGTCCATTTGCCTCCTTGGAGCTGTCTCAGACTTGGGAGGTCAGACCAAGGCTGAAAATACTGCAGTGAAGTCTCCTTCCATGATAGTCTGAACCAAGCCTGTGCCACACTGAGCCTTAGGTTTCCAGCCCAATGTGGCCACTGTCTTCCTGGGCAAGAGTAGCTCTGGCCCTTGGTTTTCCTTCCTGTAAACTGGAAATAACAGTATCACAAGCAGCCCACCTGTCTCATTAAGGTAAACAGATAGAGGCATGGAACAATGGGAATAAAAATCTCTCAGAAAGGGCTTTTACTCTGGTTGTTCCTATTACTGGGTCCAGTGATGAGCAAGTTAGGTGTATTTCTAACTAAATCTCAGTTTTCTCACCTGTAGAGTGGGGTATGGAGGTTTGTCCTGGCTGATCTCTCATGCCCTTCTAGTTCTGCCAGCCTCATATACATCTATCTATTGGAGAATAGAAAATGCCCAGTGTAGCTATCTAGGCTTTGGAGCTGCCACTGAAGCTTGAAGAATGATTAGCATAGTGCTTTCCAGAGTGCTTCTGAAGTCTATCCTTTTACGTGTGCCTCTTAGCTCCATGAGAGCATGCTGAGATCATTGTCCTCAGTGTGCAAATGAGGGAGATGAGACTTGCCCGGGTGCGGGATACATGTGCTCCTACTCATTCTCCCTGCTGTATGGCATGGCAGAGGGTGCATTTTGGCCATCAGGGCAAAGAGAGGCCATGATGGGTCTATCTCTGGCAGCTCTTGAGGGCTGGCTGGGTCTGGCTGGTACACTCGGAGCTGTATTAATAGGTGTGTGCTGAATATCCGCAGTAACCAGAGCCAAAACCTAACCAAAGCAAGCCAAAGTAGTAAGCAGACTCGTCATTATCAGCTTGTTACCCAGAAAAACCACTACCCTCATAGCAGCCTGTGCTGTTTGTGGGTTACTTTGCCTCTTGGAGAGCCTTCATTTCTCCATGTTAAGATGGGCACAGTAATGCCCGTGGCTCAGGATTGCTCTCAGGCTCCAGGGGTGTAATAAAGCATGTAATTTAGGTGTCTTTTACATGTTAGACACTGTCCTGGGGGGAGTAGTGCTGAGAGCCAGGAAAAGGTTATCCACTTTGGAAGTTTTAGACCCTTTACAATGTTATGAGTTCTTTAGTCATAATTTTCTTGGGAGTTAAGTTCCCTCAAGAAAATCTTAACATCCTCCTCACTCTTGTTGCTGGAGGCCCTGTGGGACACTGAGGACTGTGGCATGACTACTGGCAGACATCTGCAGCCAAATCATCTCTCTCCACAGGAGAAGCACCTTCACAGATCCTGGGGAGACCCACATACTCAGCCTCGGGTGCATACATGGAGGAGGTTGGATACCTATGTGACTTGTGCAGGCACAGAATGGTGAGGGCTTGTCAGCACACACACATACACACAAAACACACACACACACAAATGGATGGTTGCACACACATGGGTTCATACATAGGACAAACCGTACAATGGTATGCTCTCACACAGGGACAAACATATTGATTCATAATAGGAGCGCATAGGCTTGCATCATTAGGCTGACATTCAGCTATATAAAGGAACACCTACTGACAACTACAGGCGTGTGTCCAAAAAGGGTAAACACAGCCCCCTAATAGGTTGAAAAGGGCCCGAGTAGGCCTTCCTTCACTGACATTAAGATGCACAACCCTTGTAGGCCTGTGGGGTCACAAATGAAATGATGGGCTGGAATGGCACAGCCATACAAATGGGCACATCTTTGTATTTCCACATTAGTGCACAGAGCTGGCCATGCACACTGTCCACCTAGATGCACAGATACAAAGAGGTTGCATCCCCACACATCCTGGAGGCACACAGATTCATACATCCACACCCTGAAGAAACCAACAGATCTGCACAAGGGATCAGAGAGCAGAAGGGGCCATGTTCAGCCCAGAGTTTGGCCCATGCAACTAGCCGCAAGGCTAGTCCTGAGGACATGGGGAAGCCGCTTTTTTTCTTATTTTTTCCCACTCCTCTTCCTTGTCTGTGGAAGGCAGCTCCCAGCCAGGCCTCTGCAGATCTCAGGCTCCTGGGCCCCTCCTTCCCAGCAGGGACTCTGGCCCAACCTGCCCCCGGGCAGGAGCTCCGCAGCTTTCCCAGAGCCAGGCAACTTCCTCCAGGCTCTGGAGTGTGACCGAGCGCCTGCTCATTTGACACAGGTCACCGAGCCTCCAGCAGATGGGGCCCTCACTGTGGGGGGTCTCTGAGCTTAGGAGTGGTGGGGGTGGATGTGGAGGAGGCTCTGCAGGATAGAGTAATAGCTACATAAGCTTCAGCCCTGTACACACTGTCTGCAAAGCTGAAAGGGGGCTGGCGGGTGGGTTACAGACACAGACCTCCTCCTGGGAGACACAGACGTGGCCTCTATTCACGATGCAGCCTTTGGCATCCTGGGAGGCACATACATTGTAGTATTCCTGTCCTCCATCCTGGAGACACAGCCTGCACAATGGCATGCCAGGCACAGGTTTGGTGAGGAGAGGAAGACTTGATCTTCTTGTACGTTGTCTCCTGGAGACAGCTAGCTCTGTCTGCTTTCTCCCTTGATCTATGAGTTCTGCTGCCCTCTAGTATCTTTTCCATCAGTCAGTCAGTCAGTCAGTCAGTCAGTCAGGAGTCCAGAAGTACAGAGAATAGCTGCAGCCATGGACTCAGGGCCTTTGCAGTGCTGGGGGAAGTGAGGCTCTAGAACACACTGCCCCGAGGAGTTCCTGAAAGCAAGGCATACTGGGGAGAGGTAAAAAGGGGAGAGATAGGGCCAACAGGCAGGGCTGCTGTAGGAGATCTGAGGATGTCTCGCTGACTGCGTGCATGCCAGGTTTTGAGTCTTTGTCTGAGGCTGGCTGGGCTGGGTAGCATTCACAGCCCACTTCCTTTCCCTTCTGCTCTAGCTGCTGCCTTTTCAGAAGACTTTGCTTAAGAGACAGGTTCCTAGATTTCTTCTGGGCTCTGACTGAGGGAGGCCCATCGGATAACCTTGGGCCAGTCAGTCTCCTAATTTCTATGACCCACAGCCGCTTTGTTTGTAAACTGGGCAGGCTGGTCCATGTTCGGGTATTTGAGAAGGTTGGATGAAATCTTTGCCCAGACGGAAGCCTGGGAAGGGAAAGTGTGATTTGGTTTTTCTCTCTGACTGTCTAAGGGGTGAGTAAGCAGAACCCATCTGCTTCCCGGACAGTTCCTGCTAAAGGGTGTTAGGAGTGACCACGCCCACTGAGGACTTGCTGCTCTGCTTGTTCTGGGCTGGAATGTGGTTTTGTCAAGAAGAGTCTGGCTGGATCCTGCCACAGATTTATAATCTTGGGAGTGGAAGCAGTAGGGTCATCTTGTTCATCTGCTGCCTTGGTGCAGGTGGGTCTGATGGACAGATACATAGTGCTGGTCACCATCCAGAAGCTGTCCCTGCATGGCTATGATTGTTGTTCAGAGCTCTTAACATCCTACTCTCTCCTCTACACTCAGCCACTTGGGATGTCTGGTGCCTTTTCTGTCCTTCCTGTGTCTTCTAGAGCCTAGGACCGAGGAACACAGTGGAGGAAAGGGGAACTTTGCTGCCTTTTGTAGAAGGAAGCAATCTCACTTATTTGATCTCATGGTCCCTGTCTCAGTCTTTGAAGGGAAGAGGGACTGGAAGGTGAAGTATCTCTTTGAGGTGAATTTGTTCTTTGCACCTTTTTCCCCCAGCCTCTGGCCTGTGGATAGAAGTGGGGGCCCTTCCTTTGTATTGCTACAATATTTAAATTAGGAATGGTCAATTGCTCTTGAAATTTACTTTCATTTTTAGCAGAATGGAAGCCTCTGAGCTGGCGTTAATGCCCACAATCCAGTTATACAGAACATGCTCTCTGCAGATCGGTAAATCATTAGTAGGGATTAATCACCCTGAAAGGCTCTGGGCTGGGCTTTGGTTTTTTTCTTCTGAAACGCAGCACCTGGGGGAGGTGGCTTAAGGTTTATTTACATATGCATGAGCTGTCTGAAAGGGTAGCTTGGAGAGGTCAGGCTCTCCCTGTTAATATCTCTCACTCCTTTTTCCTACTTGATCCCAGAAACATCCATCACCCAACTGTTCTAAAAGTCCCATTTTTGCAGAGCCCCAGAACATACAACTCTAGCTTCCAGATGGGAGGTATGTAGTCAGCCAGGGCAGGTTCTTTTTCCTTCTAGGCCTGTGATACTACTATGAAGTCTCCTGGGGGAAGGAAGCCTATTCTTCTAGCCAGGATGACCCGCACTGATGATTGGGACCCGTTCCTGCTTTGTATTCACTCAGGGCCAGCCTTTGGATTCCCTCCTCCCTAGCTGAATGCAGCCAGCTTTGGAATAGTAACATCTTCAGTTTATCCAGTAATGACATCCTCTAGGTGCTGGGTGAGGTGTCCATGTGGATGGGAGGGGATCTTAGGACTTTCTCTTCTTCTCTAGTCTCAGAGTGTGGAGTTTGAGCTGGGATTTAATGGGTCTGGTCTTACTCAACCAACTCCTTCCTCTAATGTCCGTGTGCTCGTACTCAGCTCAAGTTGCATGGGCACCAGCTGCCTACCACCCCACAAATGGCCCAGTTACTCTGTGTCCCTTTACATGTACTTCATTTGTGGCCACATCACACATCCCTCCCTCTTCCCTGCAGCAGCTACCTGGAGTCAGGGGAGGAACAAAGCTACAGCTCCTTGACTTTCAAGAGTTTGGAGGGTGGTGGGGTGGGGGGAGAGTTGATTTGGCTCAGTGCTGGCCTTCTGTGACTTTCTTGGGGATAGCAAGTAGAAGTAGCGAAGGAAGATTTAGGAATTCTACTTTCCCAGGGACCTCTCAGCATCTTTATATATCTCTGGTGGCAGACATCTGTCTGAGCTTAGGGTAGCATCTGCTTGGGCTGGAGACAACATCTGTTTGAGGCTGGGACACCTGGCCAAGCTCAGCATATTATCTGGCCCCCGGACAGTTTCTGTCTGGGCTCAGGACATGTGTTTGAGCCTGGCACAACATCTGTCTGGGCCTGGTACAACAGCTTCCTGGCCTGGGGGCAGTGTCTGCTTGAGCTCTGGACATGTGTCTGACTTGGGATGTCTGCTGGGTTGGGAACAATGCCTCTCTGAGCCTGGGGATGGGCTTGTCATTACGGATAACATCACCCTCAAGTCTCAACTTTGGCTTGTGGCTGAGAACTGAGTGTCTGCAGGACTCATGTCCCTGCTTTCCTTCCTGCCAGGGAAGAGCTGGTAGGCGGAGTACCTCAGTTTGCCTTTAATTGTAGGTTGATTAGCCTGTTTACTCTGGAAACTTCATCGGATGGCCAAAGCCTGCACCCTAACAGTGGCTCTGGGAAATCAAAGTTAGAGGAAAGTATAGGGGGAGTGACCAGGGGTTCTAAAGGACTGCTCTGGGTCACTCTTTGCTTCTCTTGCCCTTCATCTGGGTTGTTGGCCCAAGTTGGAGTGTTCCTGCTAAGATACAACTCGGACATGTCCCTTGTCTTCTGAGAGGCCTTCTGTTGCTCCCTGTCATGTACATCATCAAACCCAAAGACCCTGGTGATCCTGCCTCTGCATCCCTTTGAAGTCAGCAGCGTCCAGCTGTGTTCCCCCAAGCACACCAGGCCTTTTCTACTGCCTTCATACACACGGTTCTCTCTGCTCAGGATGCTCTCTCTCCCCTGCTTCCCATCCTACAAATCTAAGTTCAAGGATCAGTGGTGCCAAGGTTAACTTTCTTCTTTTTTTTTGGCGGAACTGGGAATTGAACTCAGGCCCTTGCGCTTGCCAGGGAAGCGCTTATTCCACTGAGCCATCTCCCCGGCCCTGAGATTTACTTTCTAGACCAAGGCAAACGTTGTTGCTGTTAGCACTGAGAGGTCCGTGTGATTAACTCTTTGTGTGTCCATCTTGCCTGTGGAAGTTGGGGATGGGCTTGGTTTCATTGTTGTGCTCTAGCATCCAGTGCAATTCTGGGTCTCTATCAGGCATTGTGAAGAATGCCTGTTGTATAACCACATGGCTGTGCCCTGCCATCTTAGTTCCTTCTTTATTCAAAGGGGGCCAGTGAGAGACACTGTAAATACTTGCTTTCAATCTTATTCATACCTGGTTGGTTGGCTGTAGACAAAGGGGCTAGGTAAGGGGCCCAGGAAAAAAGGGCCTATTTGGGCTCTGTCTTGCCCTCTGTTTTTCTGTTTTGATTTTTTTTTTTTTTTTTTTTTTTTTTGTGTGTGTGTGTGGCCAGCTCAACCTGCCCTAGGGGCGGGGCTGGTGTGGTGTGTGGTGCTGGGGATCGAACTGTGGTCCCTGTGCTTACCTAAGCTTGCCTAGGCAGGCGCTTTAGATGGCTGAACTATTTTGCTGGCTCTTTCTGTTTGTCTTTGAGACAGAGGCTTACTGTATAGTTCAGGTTGGCCTTGAGCTTGTGCTGATCCCCCTGCCTCTGCCTCTATTGTGTTGAGATTATATGTGTGCGCCACCACACCCAACCGCCCAACATTCGATATCCACGACCAAGAAGAAAAGGAATAGGATGGTAAGACTCCATATATTTGCTATGGGCAGGAGCAAGGAAAAGCAGTGAAGATCAAGGGTCATCCATGAATCCAGATCTAATGGCTTCTCTGTGGGCTGTGGGGACAGAAGACAATGTCCAGTAAAATGTCAGGACCTTGACCTGAAGGTAGGACAGAATAAAGGTCTGGCTCCAGTGGATTTGGAGGTTGCTCAGCCTGTAAGAGAGGAAAGCTGTGCATTGTCATCAATATAAACAGTGTCCAGAATAGAGCACTCTCCTTGGTCTGGCACCTGGTGAGGGGCAGGATGCTGATTACCCCAGAGGGGCCCATAGGGAGTGTCACAGAGCCTTAAAGAGGCAGCTTAGCGGTGTGTTCCCTTCATATGCTTGCCTTTCCTTCACTCCCCATAACTACTGTTAGCTGTATCTTTCCAGAATTTTCTTTCACAGACACACTATGAAGAACTAAGATGTACTGAGCATTTATTATGTGCGAGTGCTGGGCTTACGCATTGCACTGACATGAAAACATTGAGTTAGGTTAAACTAATCTCCCAATCCCATAGCTGAGGACATTAAGGCTCAGAGAGTTGAATAAATCAACCAGTTACACAGATTGTGATATGTATCTATAACTATGGATGTATTATGTATAGATATAAAGATAGATACAATTTTTATTTTATTGAGACAGGGTCTCAGTATGTAGTTCAGCACGGCTTTGAACTCCCTAACTATCCCAGGCTGACTTTGAACTCATAGCAATCCTCCTGCCTCATCCTCTGGAGTACTGGGATCACAGATGTGTACCACCATGTCTGGCTAGAGATACAATCTTTTTTGTACTAGGAATCAAACTCAGGACCTTGTGTTTGCCAGGCAGACGTTTGTGCTGCTGAACACTAATCTCAGTGAGATACTGCTTTTTTGATGGAAGATATAAGCACAGAATATATGATATTTTTAAACTTGTCTTTTAAAATTAATAATGTGTTTTGGATATCTATCCATCTGTTTTTAAAAATACATCTTGTCTGTCTGCCTTACCCTGTCAGTTGCTGTATAGTATAGCAGGCTGTCGTGTCCATGCACTATAATTTACGCAGCCAGCCCACCACTGGTGGACACTCCAGTGGCCTTCTGTCTCTGAGTGCCTGTAGGGGTGGTCTGGGGCCCGGGAAATGGGTAAGCTCCATTTGGGTTAGGGAGCAGTGTTCAGACCAAGCAAGCCCTGGGTGTTACAGGGGGCTGTGGTCTAGGACATTCTAAGGACCTGCTTGTCACAGAGTGAGCTTTTTGACCTGGGAATGTATAATTATAGGGAGAAGAGCTGATTTTTAGTATAAAACTGGCCTCTCGGGAATGCACAGGATTTTTATATTGCACAGTGGTTTGGGGAAGAGTTAAAGGTAGGTGTAAGGTTTAATGGAAGGAGCACAGGTCTCACAGGAATATTGGGTTCAAGCCCTTGCTGTAGCTCTTAGCCAACTTCCCAGAGCCTCAGTTTGCCCATCTGTGCGACAGAAATCAAGGACTACAGCAGTGAGATTGTGGCCTTGGAGCTGGGCAGTGCTGGTTTTGAGAACACACGTGGCCTCTTGTCAGCTTTGTGGCCATGGGCCGTTTGTTTAAACTCTCTAAGCTGTAGTTTTCCCAACTTTAGCCAGGGGTGCAAATACTTTGTTCTTCTGTTTCAACTAATGTTTTTGATCACCTGTTTTAGGCTGGGCACTGGGAGTATAACAACTAAAAAGACAGCCATGGCTCCCAGGGACATACATTCTAGAGAGAATCAGACAAGCGAGCAGTCACAAGGAGGAATTATATGGGGCTCTCAGCAGGTGACACAGTGGAGTGGCTGGCTTGGATTCACTGGCTGAGAAAGGTCCCTCGATGATATGACCTTTCAGGGAAGACTTGCAGGACCAGAAGGGCCAATCACGCAGTGAAGGTATTTCTGACTGAGAAGTCAGCAGGGGTGTTAAGAGGCCCTGATGTGTCCGAGCATTAGGAGGAGGCCAGGGTTGCCAAGGAGTGCTGGGAGAGAAGATGAGGATCCATGAGGGGGAGAGATAGGATCTTCTAGGCCCTCAGCCAGGAGCCTGATACCCTGATAAGGGCAAATTCCTTCTTCTGAAGCTTGTCCTGAGGATCCCAAGAGGTACGTACAGTGTCTTAGATTAGGCTTCTGGAGAAGCAGACCCTGAGAGAAGAAGGTCTGAGTGCATACCATAAAGTAATCTGAGGAAGCCCTGGTAGGGTGTGGGCAGGGGAGACAGGGAAGGGAGGAAGCCAGTAGAGGGAGCTTCACAGAGCAAGTTGCAAGTGACCACCCAGGATCTTTGGGCACCAGTATGGAGCACACACTTGAAAGATGTCCCACTCCGCAGATGAGTCATTTATGTGAGCTGGGTCATTTATCTACCCATGTATTTTGGGGACAGAGTTAGTGCTTTAGCACTCGGGGCCTGTCCTGGGAGGCGTGAGCAGTTTCCTGGAGGCCGGAAGAAGCCTTCAGGCAAAGCTGCAAATGCAGGCAGTTGGAAGTCAGACTAAAGTGCTCTGAAATGGTGGGGCCTGAGGGGGGGGGGTGACAACACCAGCCCTGTTATGCAGTGAAGACTTTTGGTGTTAGGGACACCCAGTAAATGACAGCAATGACTACTACTATTATTATTAAGGTTAGTTATACTAATGTTGTGAGGGTTCATTAAATTAGACATTAACAATAATGCCTACAGATTGGCATTACCAGGGCCACTCTGATTCCTTTACATGCCATCTCATTTAATGTATATAGTACCTGGTATGTAAGAGAAAGCTTGGCATATGACAGGTAATCAATAAATGGTGGTCAATGCTTCCAATTTGAAAGTTCTTGTTCCGTGGAGCCCCAGGGACCCAGGGCCCTTGTTGCAAACCTGTGCCGCTGGCAGCCTCCCTGGGGCCTGGAGATGCTGACTCAGCAGCAAGAGATGTAAATTTCTACTTGGTTTGCATATGATTTATACATATTTACATATGAGTATCTTTGTTGAATGGCAAAGTGGCTCTGTGGTTTTACTGCCAGGCCCAGGGCCCTGCAGAGGTCATGGTTGGTGAGGACATGGCCAAATGCCGGGCACGTGTTAGAGGTGTTGAGAGGGGTGACAGTGGGTAGGTGTTTAGTGCACTGGAGCCGGAGCTTCTGGGGTGGGAATTTGAGCAGCTGTTATGAGTGGAGCTTTCTGAGTGCAGATGGTAGGGTCAGGGATGGAAGCATTGGGATGAATGATTGCTGGGCTTGTAGGTGCCCAAAGTCCTAAAGTAATTGAGGTGACAGCTAAGCTTTCTAAAGAGGAGCTCTGACCCAAGGAACCAGGGTAGTAGCCTCTGGGCTCCATGATGGGGGGGGGCATATGCCAGGAAGGCAGGGAGGGGTTTCTCGCTGCAGGACCCTCCTGTGGTGCTGCCCAGGGTGGGAATCCTCTCCTGAGATGTTCTGGGAGAGGGAGTGCCGTCTGCAGTCTGCCTGGGACAGGAATTGGGAAAATCTGCCAATCAGCAAGAATTCTCTGTATGCGCTGGCAGTGCCCAGCCCTGTGCCTGGAAGTGTGGGGAAGATCAGTCTAGGCCTGCAAGCCTTGGCAGGGGAGCTGGTGAGATAAGGAGGGAAGGGCAGGCCCCAACCTTGATTGAAGACTGTGTGCCTGGCACAGTGTGGTACACATCTGCTCAAATTCTCACAGGAGACCACAGAGATAGTGGCTGTCCTATCTCCTTATTGCAGAGGGTGAAGCAGAGACCCAGAGAGCCGCAGTAACTTGTCCAGGGTCACACAGCAAGTGTGTAGGGCAGTGCAAAAGGGCACTCCAGTTCTGTCTCCTTTAGGAACTCAAGCGCATAGGAAATTGTGTTTCAGCTAGAGGTCGCATGAGGATAACGCCCCTTTTCTTGGCTGTTCAGGTGAAATGAGCTCAGTTGTGTGGAGAACTTAGCCCAGTGGCTGGCACATAGGTGCTCAATGAAAGCATTCTTTTTTTGGTAAATGGTGGGGCAAGGATTATTAAATCCTGGCCCACTGGACTCTGTGGTTTGCATTGTACTATGATTGTTTGCAAAGCTGGTTAGGAGGGTAGGAGGTTGAGGACAGAGCATGACCTCCTGCATGGGCTGGGTAAGCCTTGTCATGCATGGACATTCTTGGCCATTAGCATCCTAGGGGCAGGACTAACTGCCAGATCAGAGCTGTTGTAGCTCTAGACCTAGCTCTGGGTAGGAGGGGAACCCTGAGGGCCTGGGTGGGAGGGGGATCCTAAGGTTATATAGCTAGGATTGCCTCTGTGTGTGTGTGTGTGTGTGTGTGTGTGTGTGTGTGTGTGTGTTGATAGTCCTTTGATGGTCCTTGACAGGGAAGGAGAGACAATTTTGGGAAGAGGAAGCCTAGCACCAGGCAATGGTCAGAATCCTTTGTTAGTTCCAGCTGCAGAGATCTGAATCAAGTGAGGGTGTGAACCATGTGAAAGTATGTGGGAGAGTCATTCTTGGCAGAGGGAGCAGCCAGTGCAAAGTCCCTGGGGTGCTAATGAGCTTAGCATGTGTCATCTTCCACAGTAGCCATGGAGGCAGTAACTATGTCTGTCCTCTGGTGTTTGAAGTAGGAGCTGAGTGAGAGCAGGATTCACTCACTCGTGCAACAAATATTTAGTGCTTCTTCTGGACCAGCCCCTGTCCTCGTGTTGGTAGCTGACTCTTGGCCCTGGCTGTTTCTAAGCACTTCCCATGCATTACTTCATTTTACCCCCACAGTGAGTTGAAGTCGGGGAGGCAGTTTCCCTGATTCCTGCAAACCCCTCCCATCCACTGTTGTGTTGGGCATGTGATGGCTGCTACCCAGAATGACCAGGCTCCCCATGAGGGGCCAGTGGGATAGTTCTGCTCCAGGGTTGGCTTGCCCTGGAAGCCTGCAGAGGATGGAAGCTGGGGAGGACAGGGACCTCCAATCTGGGAGTCTCCCAGTCATAGCTTCCTTGTGTCTCTCTGCAACTCTGCTCCTAACCAGGGCCTGCTAGCCCTTCTGCATAGCTCAAGTCCTGCCCTTTGGCTCTGGGGCAGTAGAGGTGTATGTTCTCCACTAGGCTTGCTGTCTTTCCTGAAGATTTACAGCTCACAGGGCTTCAGCCAGGGTGGGCTTCTCAGTACCTGATTGCCCCTGACCTGGGCCCTCCCCCTTTTCCAGAAGGAAAAGGGGCAGAGAAGAGTGAACAGAAATTTGCTAACAATGCAGAAACCAATGAAAGAGCCTAACACTTCAGTCTGTCTTTAGTAAATAAAAAAACCTGGCAAAGAGAGTTTTTATGTGAGACGAAGGAAAAACAAAGTCTTGCGTGGTGGACTACGTTAATGTGGAAATCATGACTCCAAATGTCTTCCTATCCACCCATCTATCCATCCATCTGCCTGCCCACTCACCTACCCATCTACCCATCCATGTATCCCTCTTTTGCTTCTTCCCTCTACCTACTGATTGATGTCAGATGTAGCCACCTGCTCAGATATGTTCATTGAGTTAGTGTGTTGGGGAGATGGTCAGTGTTCATACTTTTGTGACCTGTCTGTGTATTTCTCTCCCCACCTGGTTTATAAGGAAGCTCCTTGTGAAGGGGAGTCCCCCACTCTCCAGAGCCAAGAGGAAGGGGTTTGTTTTGGCTGTGGGTTGGCAGAAGCTGTCTGGAGGGCCAGAGTAGTGGGAAAGCTTGTCTGATGCCCCCACCGCTGCAGGACCAAGTCCTCACTCCCAGCCCTGGAGGATGCCAGCATGGTCATCATGTGACGTGTTGTGTGGCTCCCGGGGTTGTCGTGCTGCCTGGTAGTGTGTGTTGTTGCTCTGGGGCTGCTGGTCCCCCGCAGGCATTCAGCCTTGGGAGCAATGAAGTTGTGGTACTGAGAGCCTCTCTATACCACTGTGGTAAAGAAACAGGCTGGAGGTTCAGGCTGGGAACTGGAAATGGCTGGGGTATCTACGAGGCAAAACAGTGGGGCTCAAGGCTGGGTGAGCTTTGAAGCAAGTTGCTTCAGTGGGCCCAAGAATTTAGTTCACTTTCCTTGACCTGTCACCATATCCACCTCCCTGCCCAGACCAGGCCTAGCCTGGATGGCAGAGGTCAGCAGCAAATAGGGAGCTGTCTGTTGGAGGTGGCACTGCAAGTAAACGCAGGCAAGGTCCTCAATGGAGATAGACAGAGAAGTGCATTCTGCTCCCTCCAGAGCAGCAGGAGCATGGTGGATGAGGATCTGGGGCCCCAGTTAGATGCTGAAAGACCTTGAGTCATAAGGGTGAAATGAGTTAAGCTGCATCAATTTACTTAGAACAGAAAATAGCCCGAGTTAACGGTTGTAGTTTTTTTTTTTTTTAATTTTTTTTAACATTTATTGTGTGTGTGTGTGTGGCCAGCTCAGCCCACCAGGGGGCGCTGGCTGGCATGTGGTGCTGGGGGATCGAACCGTGGTCCCTGTACTTTGCCAAGCTTGTTCCAAGTAGGTGCTTTAGACCACTGAGCCATCTCTCCAGCCCCAACGGTTGTAGTTTTATTTGTTAGTTATATGTCCTAGTTTGGTTTCTATTGCTGCAACAGAATACCCGAGACTGATAATTCACAAAGGAAAGGCATTTATTTGTCTCAGAAATCTAGGAGCTGGAAGTCTGAGGCCAGACTTTTTGCTGTATCATAACTTGGGAAGGCAGGAAGACAAGTAGGAGTGAATGGAGGAGACAAAAAAGGAGGTGTTGGGTTTGCTTTATAACAGGCCATCCTCATGGTAACTGACCTCCATCCATGAGAACTTCATTAATCCCTCCTAATAGTTTAATCACCTCTCAGTACTGTTGCACTGGGAATAAAATTTTAGCATTCATTAGAGGGGATGAAATCTGATCCAAACAATAACATTAGAAAATTCATCCTCCAGGTTGGTATGACTGCATATCCCATGTCTGAGGAAGACATGAACGCAGGGCCGAGCATTGTTTCCTCAGCTGAACTAGCAGCCTCCTGTGCTACTCTGTGTCCTTGTGTCCTCATGCATTGTCAGCCCTTGCTTTGCACGCAAGATGGAGAGGGAGGCGTAGGCCACACCGCGCTTCCGGGCTGAAGAAAACTTGGGCTCTGCCATCCTGTTCCTACACTGGGCTTCTGGCTCATATCTCAAACTCCCAGGGTAAGCCTCTTCCCTTCCCTGTTCTTGGGGTATAGGGCCACAGGATGGGACATGTCTAGTAGTCCTGGTGTCATCTACAGGCCTGGGCTTCTCACCTTGGAGTCTTGAAAATCCTGTTGGTACTGGGAGGGCTCATGGAGATTGCCTAGTTCAGCTTTCTCATTTTATAATGAGAAGTTTGGGGCGGCCTGCCGGTTAGCTCAGTAGTTTAAGTGCCTGCTTATGCAAACGCAGTCAGTCCCAGGATACCTCGGTTGGATCCCCAGCTCCACATGCCTTACCAGACCTGCCCTTAGGGCAGCCTGAGCCAGGAAAAAAAAAATCCTTCTATAATGGGAAGTTTGAGGCCTAGGCAAGGAAAAAATGTGTGCAACTTCACAGTCATAGAAATAATACTCAGCTACCATTTCTTGCCAGGAGGACAGCTCAGCGGCATAAGAGCCTGCTTGGCAAGCACAAGGTTCTGAGTTCTAACCCCAGTACCAAAAAACCCCAAACAAACAAAGAACCAAGGATTCATTCAGAAATAATACCCAGCTACCATTTCTTGAGCATCTACTATATTTAAGAGACTCACATCTATTCTTTTGTTTCTTTCCACTCTTTCCCCAATAGTTTCTGATTTTCTGAAAAATCTGGAGTTCAGAGAGGTAAAGTGATTTGTCTAATGTCACATAGTAAGTAGGCCTGAACTGAGATTCAGATCTGCCTGACACCAAGATTTGGATTGCTGTTTCCCAGATTCCAAGACCTAGAGCTCCTGCACCCCCGGCTGGCAGATTGTCTATATCCGTTGAAGCTTCTTTAGGCCACAGGCGGTGCCTGAGGAGGGAAACAACAGCCAGCAAGATGGAGGTGTCTGTCCTTAGCGTTGGCTGTGCAGAAAGCAAGTGGGAGAAACAGCGACCTGCCCCTGCCCCAAGACTCAGCCCGGCAGCCGCCCAGCAGCTGGGCTCTCCCTCCCAGGGACTGGAGCTGCCTCTCCGCCTCTGCTCGCCTGATCCGGGCCGAGCTCGACTTCATGTTTTATTAATAGCTCCGCCAGCCTTCCTGTTTTCACGCTGATAACCTGCTGGGGAGGGTGGTGGGAGGGAGGAGGAGAGAGCAAGGTGGCAAAGCCTGGAGCTTCCAGGGCTCCTCCCTCTCGGTAGAGCAGCTCGCCGGGGCGGAGCAACCCCAGGTCTCTAAAGTTCCATCTGAGCCTAAAGGAAGGACCAGACTCCCTACAGGAGTTTCCTGGGTGAGGTTGGAATGCAGGATCCGGAGAGGGCCCCATTTAGGACGCAAAGGGCTCAGAGCACCTTGATCCTTCCCAGAACCTTTGCCCATATGCAGGTGGCCATGGAGCTCAGGGTCAGGGCTAAGGGTACAGGGGTGTGTCTCTATGTGTGCATTCATGTGTGTGTGTGTACATGTGTGAGCACATGTATGTGTACAGTGAGGGAGAGGGAGAGAGCGAGAGAGTGAGAGATTGAGAGAGAGAGGGAGAGGGAGAGAGAGAGCGAGAGATTGAGAGAGGGAGAGAGGGAGAGATAGAGAGACAGAGAGACAGAGACAGAGACAGAGAGACAGAGAGAGATTGGTTTCCAGAATTCCTGGGTGAGAGATCTAACTGAGAGGCCTCTCTCTGCTCCACACTGCCCTGTCCCTAAGTCTTGGGACTCAGGGATGGGCCTTGATGGACATTTTCCTCAGGGCCTGGAATGGCGAGAGCTGTGGGCCTGCGAGTGCCCAGCACACATCCTTCCCTAAGTTCAGTGATTTTTACACTGGTAGTTTGATTTTGCCACGGTGTGAGGATTTAACCCTCAAACCCAGCAAGTGCTACAGACATGGGTACCCCACCTGAGAGCCAGTGGGCAGAGGCTTGCTAGCTCAGCCCAGGGACCAGCACGGAGGGCTCAGTGTTCTCTCGTCCAATCATCCCTCTCCCTTCTCTGTCTTTGGTCTCTGTTCAGACTGCTCTCTTGAATCCCTCCTGCTTCTTCCTCGCTTCATTTTCAGTAATGATAATAAAAGCAGTACTAAACATGACTAACATTTATTTTGCATTTGTTATGTTCTGGGTCTGTTCAGAGTTTTACAAGGTTCATCTCATTTGCACAATCAGCCCGCGAGTGGGCAGTATGTAGTTTTCATTTGCCTGAGAAGGTACCTGCGGCACAGAGGGGTGAGGAACGTTTGAGGTCACACACGGATGGCAGAGGGCACATGTGGTCCCACATCCTGTGCTGCCCTGCCACAGGCTTTCCTGCCTCCTGACAGCTCTTGCCAGTGCTTCCTGCAGCCTGAAGGCACTAGCCCTGGGTTTCCCTGCAGACTTCCAGTTTTCTCTGAGGGGCCATGCACTGGACACATGGAGCCACCCCCAGCCTGGGCACTGCTCGAGTGTAGTGCTTGGGTCCATGCACAGGAGCAAGCACTGGTGCATTTGCTGAATGGACCACTGAAGGCTCTCATCTGGGGAACCTTTGGCAGAGGACCTGGTGCCTGGCCCCTTGCACACACAGGGCCCACTGTGCTCATTAGGAACCTGGCCAAAGTGTTTAGTGCTCCTTTTTTTTTTTTTTTTTTAATTACTGCCTTCTGTATGCCAGAGCCTATTCTTGGGGTTAGGGATTACAGAAGCAAACAAAACTAATAAAAATCTTTGTCCTCTTAGACAAAACTTATTCTAGTGGGAGAAGACATCTAATAAATAGGTCACGAAGTAAAATAGCTTTTTTTTTGGAACCGGGGATTGAACTCAGGCCCTTGTGCTTGCCAGGGAAGCGCTTATTCTACTGAGCCATCTCCCTGGCCCAAAGTAGCATTTTCTGATACATACTAAGGATTAAAAACAAAGCAGGAGAAGGGATAATTAGTGTCAGGAGAGGCTGAAATTTTGATAAGTTGGTTTCCTGACTTCACCAAGGTGACAGTTTAAGCAAATAAGGGAGTAAGCTGCAGTGTTTACTAGGTGAGAAACAGTTGAGGCAGTGCAAAGGTCCTGGGGCACGAATTGCTGGGCACATTTGAGGAGCAACAAAGAGTTCAATGTCCTTGGGATAGGGTGAGTGGAGGAGAAAATAGGTCAAGGTATCTTTGAAGCCAAGAGAAGCAGGTGGGGAAGGAAGGGGCTGGTGGGAACGAGGAGCAAGGAGGCTCAGAGAGGGCTCAGGAACCAGCAGCTACTCCTTGTGCCCTAGAGAGGGAAGGCTGTGGGAACAGGGGGAAGGAGAGGGCTCTGTTCTCAGTATCTCAGAAGGTCTCTGGCACCTTGTAGAGCCTGGTGCCGCACAGAATTGCCTCCTTTACCCTCTGGACTCCTACCCACTGCCCCCCCTCATGACCACATGAAGGTGCTGCAGAAGGGTGCTGCTGGGCTGAAGTGGAGCCGCATTTGTCCTGGGATCCTGGGGCCTCTGCCTGCCACTGCACACTGGCTCCAGGGCCTGGCTGTGGGTGCTGACCATGAACAGGCCACTCCCTGAGCTTCTGCTTTCTGACCACTCTGGTCCTTGTCCCTGGGGTTTAGCTTTTGGCGCAGCCTGGCCAAAATGATGCAGGACTGAGCCAGGGCCCAGAGTGGCTGGGAAGATCCTGGCTGGAAGGCTTTGAGTCCAGTGGGCACAGGGGACACTGCAGAGGTCTATGACCTGGCAGGAATGCAGGGCTGCTGGGTGCAGGTCATGCCAGGCCGGGGATGGCAAGGCCAGGCGTGTGGGAACTGGAATTATTTGTCCAGTGCTCTACCCTATCCCAGAGCCCTAAGTGCTCAGTATCATAAATAAGACTCAACTAATAAATCTTCTCTTGTAGATTTTCTTTGTACAATTTCATTACTTGTCTCATTTCCAGTCATTAGGTTTTAGTCCAATTTAGAGTTGTCCTGATGGCTGCGTAAATCACGCTTGCACTCAGGGGAGCAGAAAGTCCATGGGGGAATAGACCTGGACAAGGGGAGGTGACAAGCCTGAATGGTGGGAGCCAGGATAGCCCTCTGTCAGGTGTGGGGTGCTCTCACCAAGCT
The DNA here is from genome assembly GCF_000260255.1 of Octodon degus. Taxonomy (NCBI): domain Eukaryota; kingdom Metazoa; phylum Chordata; class Mammalia; order Rodentia; family Octodontidae; genus Octodon; species Octodon degus. The sequence goes on from NW_004524706.1 coordinate 5,815,293, forward strand.
TCTAACCTCTGGCTCTGGAAAGGGGAGGCGAGCCCTCTTTAGCTGGGCTCCTGACATGCTTGGGGACTTTGTACAAATCATCTCAAATCTCCACAAGCCACATAAAGTAGGAATTCCCATTGCTATCTTAAGAAAATGGGACCTAGGCTCAGAGAGGGGAAGTCACTTGCCTGAGGCTGCACAGGTTACACAAGGGCACACCTCAGCTGCCTCGCACCTGGCACAGTCTGGCATGGAGCTTAGGGTTATCTGACTCCAAATCCACTTCCTCCTAATGTCTGGGTTGGTGGAGGCTGCAGAGAGCCTGGCACAGTCCACCCCTCTGTGAAGCACTTCTTGTCTCCTAACTGGAATTGTCACCTGGTCCCTCTGGGCTAACATTTGAACCACTTGGGAGGCTTTCATCACACCCAGTGGCCTTCCGTGACTCATCCTCAGCTGTGTCTTCTGATGTGTGGCTCCCCATTGCTTTCATTCATAACTCTTTGCACTCTTGTAAATTGTGCATACTGCATTGTGACTATTGAGTTTTTGTCTTTCTTCCCTTCTAAAACTAAGCAGGAGGGTAGTGGCCACTTCCAGCTGGCTTACAGAGTGGAGCATGGTGTTCAGCATATAATTCATGGTCAATAAGTTTGTATTGAGAAGATGGATGAAATAATGAATGAATCAGTGAATGAAGTAGTTGTGCAGTAGAGGAGAAGGAGATGTCTAGATGCGCTAACACCTCCACTCTACAGGTCATTTAGGTTCCGAGAGTCCAAGAGAGGCATGAGTGGGCAGAGAGGGTTATGGAACCTCATTCTTAGGCCCTCACTCAGTATTTAACTTTGTTTTCACCCCAGTACTGACATGGTTTCAGGCCCAACTTACACTCCAAACTTGACATCTAACTGATCTGTGACTCTGATCACAACCCCAAATCCAATCTTCAGCTCCATCCATAAACTTATCACCAAATCTAATTCAAATTTAGCACTTTGACTCAACTCAATGCCCAGCCTCAACCTCAGTGTCTAAGTCATCTCCTCACCCCATACTCATCCCTCAGCCCCAGCTGCAGCCCACCCAGGCTCTAACCTCAACCTCACCTCTAGGTCGGGCGCCCACAGCCTAGTCAAGCCCACTCTCGATCTCAGTTTTCATTGTGACTCACCCACAGATCTAGCACTTCAACCTTGGACTCATACCAGACTTCAGTGCAAGCTTGTAACACCTTCCGCCCCAGAGCCAGCCTTAACCTGACCATCACCAGTCTGCCCTGTGAAAAGCGTGGCTCCTCCTCTTCCATGGGGCAGGGGACACCATGGTGCCAGATGCTCACTGTTCCATTAGTGTATCATCCTTCCCCCACTTGGCTGCTTAGCTTGGAGGGGGCAGGAGCCCACTGGCTCCCTCTGAGAGCTTAGTCATCATTCCTGGTACTTGTGTCCTGGTTATGCCTACAGACTACATCCACATCCATCAAGTTGAAGAGCTCTTGCTGCCCAGGGGGAGACATAGATTTGTGTGACATGGTAGAGGTGGGGTTCTGAAATGTGCTGGCTGGTTTGTGGCAAAGGGGATACTGTAATCTAGCTCTTCTGCTTGTGGTCCCTGTAGTCCCAGTTCTCTCTGGCCTGTGGGGAAGAAGAGAGAGACTCTTGGCTCTGTGTGTAGGGTGGGTATCAGCAGCAAACTGCCTCTCTTCATCCCTCAGCACCCTTAGGTGGTTCCCTACTAAGTGGTGCTTCCCATCCTGAGTTCTTGAGGTCTTGGAAGGGAGGATATGGAGCACACTGAAAAGCATGAAAGGGACTGAGTAATGTCTTTTGGGGTCCTTGCTGGTCTTCCTCCCAGGTTCTTCTCTAACAAAGGCACACTTATAGAGACATGGAGTGCAGGAAGCAACAACCAGAAGTGGTGAAGCCCCAGGGACCAGCTAAGGTTGGAAGCCCTCATTAGCTCCAGGGCTGACAGGCAAGGGAGAAAATGGTATTGTTGGGGCTCAGTGAAGGCTGAGGTTTTGTAGGACAGGATGTAGTCATGGAGAACCCAGCCACTGCTAAAAGTGTCACCCTGGGGTGAGCGTGGGTGTGGGAGGGAATCCCCAGCTTCTTTTTTCTCTCCTTTCAATCTCTGCCAGTGCCTCTAATTCCCAGACTTGACCACAAGCCCCCAGGATGTGTAGGTCTTTGGGTTCAGTCTCCTGGGATGCATGACAGGGCTGGGAAGGCAAGGGTTACATCCAGGCAAGGGGATCCCATGGAGGATAAGAAACACAAAGAGAAAGGGGAAGTAAGGAGGAGGTCATCAAAGAGAGACAGACAAAGAGACCAAAGAGGTGGTGAGTGTGTGGGGTGGATGTGGGAAAGGGCTCAGGCCATTTGTCTGCTCAGGTCTGCCCAGCCCAAATTCAGCTCATCTCTCTCCTAAGAAGAGCTGAGAAGTGAATACTGGACACTGGCAGAGTGCAGAGAAGTCAGCAAATATGTGAGCAAATGCATTCCAAACTTTCTGTTCCCAGCTCCTGGGAGAAGCAACAGAGCCCTGGACTGCCCTTCCCCTCTCAGCCTGGCCCACTGCCTGACTGCTCTCACCCACCATGGCCTCCATCATGGTTTTATGGAACTAGAAGAACTCTGGTCCAGCAGGGCTGAGGTCCAGTGGAGCATAAATAATACTGAAGAGGGAAGCCGATCAGTCTCTGAGGCTTTCATGGCCGGCTCATGCAGGGTTTGGTGGAACTCCTGCGAGGCAAGCTGAATGAAAAGCACTGTTTCCATTTTATAGATGAAGAAACTAAGACTCATTGGGAAGGCAGTTTTCCAAGCCTGTATCATAAGATAGTGGCAAAGCTTTGAACTTGAGTCCAGAAAGAGCCCAAACTCTGGTCTCATAGAGAGCTCAACTGAGCCTTCAAGTTGGGTTCAGCCCTGGAATAACATCGAGGTTTATTCCCAAAAGAAAGTTCATTACTATTAATAAAGTATTCAATATGTGCTGGGCTGGAGGCTGGAGAACATCCTTCCCTTACCATGCCCAGGGAAAGGAGAGATCACGGCAGGCCCTGTGGGTCATGCAAGGAATAGAATGTTCTCTGTCTTGCACAGGACAAAGTATCCATCCTCATTATACTCATGGGCACAATCCACAAGGTATGAGCTTGCTATGCACTGTGAGAGAGGTGTATCTGTGTGCTAAGGGAAGGCTCTAAGTGTGCAGGAGCCCCACCTAACCTCTGAAAGTTGTGCATGGTGCTAAGTATGTGGAACACTGATGAAAGCCCCAGCTCAGAAATGGGGGGGGGGGAATTGGCAAGGAAAGTCCAGGGGAGTCTGGATTGGGGCTGCCATCTGTTATTTAGGCAGCCTTTTCTGGTCACTCTCTATGTCAGTAACTTTCCTCTTATGTCCCCTGCCCCACTCGCTAAGGGTCCCAGGAAGGAGGGAGGGAAACTTAACTTTTCCATTTGTGAGTCGACATAAGATATGGAGCTGTGCCTGGGAGCCAGATGTGGCACAAGTCCTTCTTTGTGATTTGGGGCAAGTTCCTGGCCCTCTCTGGGCCTGTTTTTTTTCTGATACAGGGCAATCATTCTCAGGCCCCTTCAAAACGATTTTCCCACTGGCTCTGCATCTCTGAGCCTGAACCAAAGCACCTTTTCATCCTATGCCTCCCCTCCTAGCCCCAGCTTCAGGATGGAGGCTCTGCCCATGGTGCTGAAATTCCCATTGCCTCCGCCGGGGCCGGAGGCATGGAGGTGAACTCCCTGGCCCACCTCAGAGTCCGTGAGAGAGGAAGAGAACTAGCCAAATTGAACACTAAGTAGAAAACTCTTTCCTGTTCACTTTACATACATTGTCACATTGACTTATCTCTGCATCTCTTGAAGGAAGTGGTAATTATGGGGAAACTGAGGTTCAGGAACTGTCTAACAGGAAGCAAAAGACTGCTTTTCTGAGTTTGGCTTTCAGGAGATGGTTCTGGGACAATTAAGGACAGCTGAGAAAACAGTGGCAGGCAGAAATGGTTGATAAAACTGTGAGGGAACGTCTGTTGACATTGATTCTGAGCCTGCGGCCAGAGATGAATGATTGAAACACCAGGCTTGTTAAAGCGAGAGCACGTTTGATTTCTCTCCCCTGCACTGCATGCGATTTTGCTGGAGGGAAGTTAGCAATCAGCTAATTGACATTGAATTAACCATGAAACTCAGCCCGTGCCTTCTCTCTCAAGCGCTCTCCAGCAAGACTTTATCAAGGCTTTGAATTATTGATTATTACTTATAGCTCTGATGGGGTGATTTCCTTTTATTTGTTTTCATGTTGGGTGTCCTTCATAAGTGTCCCTGAGAGTGGGAGGTACAGCCTCCTACCAGAAAAGCTGCGAGGAGAAAGCCAAATTCAGGGAGGACAAGACTGGACAGTCCGTCCTGCTCCATGGAAATGAACCTGTGTGTGCTAAGCTATAGAGCTTTTGCTTTTTGTTTTTGCTGCTGCTGCTGTAGCAAAGCTTAGCCTGATCTACCCAACAGAGTCTCTGAAGGGCAAGACATTCTGGGTGCCTCCAGATAACAGGCTTAGAGTCTAGATATAGCTAGGCTATGGAGATGCATTTGTAAGGACAGAAGTGACATGTAGACTCATCTGTGAGGACTCTTGCTCCTTGTCTATTTCAACTACTTTTGATACTGAATTCTAAAACATCTGGAACAAATGACCATCTGGACTCTGCTTGCATATTTTTGGGGCAGGGAGTAAACACCCTCCTAAGACAGTCTTCAGAACTGCCCAGTTATCCCTTTTGCAGTTACCTCTGTGGCCTCCACTGATCTGTGTTTTTCATCCTATGGGACCCTGATTTCTTTCCTTTGTTCCATGATAACCCTTTAAAGGTCTTCCAGTCCAAAAATCCTTTCAGCCCTTCCTCACAAGACTAAGTTTCAAATATCCTGCTCAACTTGATCTGTTTTCATGGAAATCTAGTGTGTCTTGGAGCCTCTGAAAACACAATACCAAGAACTAAATATAGCTCTTCTATGTATGGCCTGAGAATGATGTGGCTGAACAGAACCAAACTACATTAAACCTCGAATAGCTTTATTGTATAGTAAAGACACCTGCTGTATTCGTCCAGTCTCAGTATTTCCTTATGGGTGATGTGACAATCTGGCCTGTAGTCTGTGAACTGCAGTGATATATGACATTCCTGAATGAAACATTTAAGAGCTTATCATAGTAACCTATGTGTTCCAGCTGATATTTCAGCAAGCCACAAGCAGCTTGGGGCCTGAGTCTCCACTGGAAAGGGGATATAGACCCCTTTATGTGTTAAGTTGTTGCTGTTTTTGTTTAGGCTGTTGTTCCTGTAGCACAGCCTAGCCAAACCTGACTGACAGGCCCAACATGATGCATGCTCAAGCTGGGCCTGAAGTCTATTTCATCACCCCCAGAATTCATGTTAAGTTCAGTCCCTCCCCAGTTGGACTTTGCAGAGAATCTTGAACCTTCTTCAGCTTGGTAACCATGTTTTACTCCTTCTATCTCTCCCCTGGAGTACTCTGCTGCACAGAGGATATTAACCTTTGAAGAAGGAAAGGAATCAGAAAAGGAACCTCTGGGTACATCCAATGGATGTGGGAAGCTTCCCCTAGGACATTTCTCTGGAATGAGGCAATAGTGACTCTAATCTCCAGAACTCCTGATAAGTTTCTGTCTAATAGAGATAATAGTTCCAGTCTCTCAGGAGTTGAGGATGTAATAATAAATGTTACACAAAGTATCTGGCAGTTGTTTGTAAGTTAATGCTGGATGTCTCCTTTAGTGTCACAAATATCTGCTTGTTTTTTTTTTTTTTTAATTTTTAATTTTTGACGGAACTGGGGATTGAATTTAGGCCCTTGTGCTTGCTTGCCAGGGAAACACTTATTCTACTGAGCCATCTCCCCAGCCCAGTGTCACAAATGTCAATACTGTCATAGTGAACAGGATCAGGAAATATTATGTCCCAAACATCCAGGTGGGGAGCAGAAGTGTAGCCATCCAGGAAGAGCCTCAGCCCCCAGGCAGACATAGGAGAGGCACCTGGGGATCCTTTCTCCTTCAGGGTCTTATCCTGGAGCCTGTAGCAGTGTATCTCAGAGAAGCCCATGAACCCAGGCCTTTTCCCCTTTCTGGCTGGATTTCTCATGCACTGTGTATGTTTGGCTTGAGCTACAGCCCGTCACATCTATCTGATTGCTTTCTCCACTACGACTGTGCTGAGAACTGCCACATTAGCAGTGAACAGCACACATGGGCTGATATTATCTGAAGCTTTTTATAAAAAGTTTGTGTGCCCTCCAAGAGCCACCCCAGACAAATGTCACTGTGCCAGTGCATATCATGTTGGATGCCTAGTGTCCATGAGGTACAAGAGGCAACTTACATTTTTTTTTTATGATAACAATAAAATTCTTCATAGGAAAATTTGCATGGGTTTAGGTACACAATTTCTGTGCAAGTATAGGCAGACATCACAACTTACATTTAATTTCTAATTTAATCTTATAATTCTTTGAGGTCAGCCTTCTTATTCCCATCTGATTTTTTTTTTTTTTTGAGACAGGGTCTCACTATGTGGTTCAGGCTGACCTTGAACTCACTATAAAGCCCAGACTGGCCTCAAACTTGTGGCCATCCTCCTGCCTCAGTTTCCCCAATACTGAATTACAGGATGTGCACCAACATGCCGGGCTTTCTTATTTTCATTTGAGATATTAGGAAACTGAGGTCCAGACAGCATTTGAATTATGGATTTTTTTTTTTTTTTGTGGAACGAGGGATTGAACTCAGGCCCTTGAGCTTGCCAGGCAAGTGCTTATTCTACTGAGTCGTCTCCCTGGCCCACCAGACAGCATTTGAACTGGGGGCTTTTAATCCAGGTTTGCTGACTGTAGAGCCTCCTCTTTTTTTTTTTTTTTTTCTTTTTTAGCGGAACCCGGGATTGAACTCAGGCCCTTGCGCTTGCCAGGGAAATGCTTATTCTGCTGAGCCATCTCCCCGGCCCCCCTCCTCTTTTCAATGTACCACCTTCCTTGCAAAACACGTCCTCTGGCCTAGTGTTTTGCTGCTCTCTGCCTTGGTAAATGTACCATTTTCCTTCCTCCTTAAAGTATTTGATAATCACCTGGTACTGTGTTAAGATCTAAGACAGTGGAAAAAGAAAGCACTAATATCATCTACCTCTCAGGACTGCGCTAAACATTAATAGAATTAATGTCCATAAGGCATTTAGCACAACACTTGTGAAGAGTTAGTCTTATATAGGCAAGGGAGAGCTATGAGCAAAGTATATGCATTGAGTTGCCACCCAATATGAGACCAGCAGGGAGGGCAGCTAAAGGTGACAATGTTTGTGGGGTGAAATGATTAGAGTATATAATGTGCAGATCAGAATCTGCCAAAGCGCAACCCATTGTTTTGGATAGCCAATGAAAATAATATCTATCCCTTCTTCCACCTATCTATCCAGTAATAATCAAGATATATTGAGTATTGTGTTTACCAGGTTTCCAACACGGTGCTGGCTGCTTTATGCAGTGCATCTTGTTAATATAGTAAGTCCCCAACTTATGAACATTTGAGCTTCCGACTTAATAGGTATACTGTGTAAGACTCACTTTGTTGGATATGAACAGTCCAGCTTACAAGTGTTCTCCCAGAACAGAACTTGTTTGTAAGTCGGGGACTTACTGTACTCAAAATGACCCTTGAGGCAGGTAGGAGAACCTTTCTTTTTAGTGGGGGAAATTGAAGCTCAAGAGGAGTTACATGAAGTACTCAAGTTCACATAGTAAGGAAGTAGCAGTGCAGGAATCGAAATGTGGGTCTTCTTTACCAATGAAGCTTGACATCAGAAGTTATGCTGTGTGTGATCAGTGGCATTGATTAATACTAATAATATAATAACTTCCATATATTGAGTGGTTATTACACGTATAGTGCTACAAGCATAGCTCTACTTTATCTCTATCTATAGTTCAAGTTTCAAAACTGTCCTCTCTGAGGCAGGTCCTATAATTAGCTAAATATTTTACACATAAGACTGAAAGACTGAAAGAGATGAAGTAATTTGCTCAAGATATCATAGCTAAGAAATGACAGTGGATGGGCTGGTGAGATAGTTCAGTGGTCTAAAGTGCATGCTTAGACAAACTTAGGCAAGTGCAGGAACTGTGGATCAATCCCTAGCACCACATGCCATGCCAGTCCTGCCCCCAGGCTGGGCTGAGCTGGCCATACACACACACACAAAAAAAAAAAAAAAAAAAAAAAAAAAAAAAAAAAAGAAAGAAAAGAAAAAAGAAAAAAAGAAATTACAGTGGAGGGGGCCTGAACCTTGGCCTGTTTTTTTTTTTTTTTTTTTTTTTTTTTTGGTACCAGGAATTAAACTCAGGACCCCATGTTTTCCAGGCAGGTGCTGTGCCACTGAGCTGTATCCCTGGCTTCAACTTGGGTCTTTTTTTTTGTATTTTAGGGAAGGGTTTACTGGATGTTCAGGATCTCACTACTAGATCGGACTTGTAGTGATCTGTCTGTTTACAGCCTCCCAAGAGCTGGGATTACAGGCGCGTTCCACCACGCCCAGTCTCAATTGCTGTCTCAGTATGCCCCAGGGATGGGGCCTGTACAGCAGGCCCAGGGATCGAACCCCAGGTCCCTGCATCTGCTTGCAGGTGCTTTAATCCACTGAGCTATTTGGCCGGCCCAGAACTTTGGTCTTATATAGGGCAGTGTGCATTGGTTGTGTCACTGAAACAGCCGGGAGGACACATATAGCCTTTGGATGTATTAACATGATGCTATATTAACAATCATTTGTTTGATTTTTGAGACAGGGTTTTGCTATGTAGCACAAGCTGGCCTTGAACTCACTATGTAACTTAGACTATCCTCAAATTTGCAATGATCCTCCTGCCTCAGCCTCTTAAGTGCTGGGGTTACTAAAGTGTGTCACCATGCTCAAATTAATAATGCTTAACAACATAATACTAAAAAAACAAAAGGATTCAGGAAATTTTAAGAGGAAGGGATAAATGAAGATATACCAGGCAAAGACTAACTTGAAAGTGAGTAAATTGCTGGTCTTCCAAAGCTCCAGGTAATGGGAACAGACAGTAACTAGGCTGATTCTGCTTGATCCAGTTTTGGCCAGCCTGGCACATTTTGAGCTGGCCCTAACAGGTCTAATTTGGTTTGAATCAGTTTAAATCAGTGAGATCTGGTTGCTGCCAGTTGGGACTATCCTGAACCAGACTGACTCAGTTTAAGGTGTTGTGTATGTCTAGGTTGACTTACCTTTCAGTCTTAAGAGTTTTGGGATTGGCCAAAATCTTCTTTTGAACTCTCTGGTTGGATGGGTTTGGTTGGACACTAATGAAGGAGTATGAAACAAATGATTCCCCCTTACAGGGTCTAGCCCTGGGATCCTCGGGCATCTGCAGCTGGAAGATCTCAGCTGGTGAGCCCTGGCTTGGCTAACTGCCAGAGGACGTCCTCGGTTTCCCTTCTGACTGTGCATTCTCCTGCTATGTGCTCTTCCTCTCCTGTCCCGGAAGTAGCTTCTCTTCATTTTGTTTTCAGAGGTATCCAGATGGACAGAGCTGTCCTCTGTGCAGTGGTACTTGTCGGGGTGGCCAGACTGGTGTGTGTGTGGTGTCTCCTGCAGTGGGGGCATGGCGCATGTTATTCATTTCATTCCCAGATCCTGAAGCAGATGTGGCTTGCACTACTGCACTGCCCATTCAGTTAAGCATTGAAGTGGGGGTGGGGGATGGGAAGGTGGGCACATAGGGCAGGTGCCTGCTAAAGGAATGCCATGGTACAGTATTGCCCTGTACAAGCCAGGTCCCTCTCAGGGACTAATGAGAACTGGAGGAACAAAGACCTAGGGAAAAGGGCCTCTGTATGAGGGCGGGGCTCTGACCGTGTGGCTTGCTGCTGTGTTTCCAGCCAGACTGGGTGACACTGGAGCTGCCAGGTGATCAGATCAGGTGGTGTCAGAAATCCAGCATGTGTGTCTCAGGACCAGCCACCTCCTTCCTGGTAGTGCCATGCTTTTGGTTGTGAGGATATTGTTTAGAGGATAAGGCCACCCCACTGGGAATTTATATCCCTGCAACTAAGTAGAAGACGCTTATCTAGCACTTGTCAGACCGTGGAGAGACTCAGCCGCTGGCAGCGCATGCCCTTCTGCATGCCCCTGGCTCCCTTCTGCAGGGTGGGAGCAGGGAGGGAAGGCATGCTTTCTCTTGAGTTTTAGAACACTCCTCCCTGCATGGAAGGTTGCTCCAGAGGAGCGCTCTGGTGGTGGTGGTGGTGGGGTCTGGTTTAGTTCTCTCCTACACAGTTCTCTTGCCCTGGCACCTCTACCTACTGTGAAGCAGGACACATAGGGCCCAAGGGACCCCAGGGGCTAGGGGGTGCCAATTGAGGTTCTGTATGGGGGGTTTGGCATACAAAGGAGTAGAGCAATGAGTTAAACATGGGGGTGGGTGTGAGTCAGGGGCCTGGGTCCTCTTGGTCTTCAGGTCAAGGATTGACTTTTTTCCAGTGACTGACTGACTGTGCTCAGAAAAAACCATAACAAGGAACTAACTTCTGATTGTGCCGGGGGACTGGCTATTAGGAGCCAGCTCTGTCCAGGGACTAACTGTGCTCATGGGATGACTATGCCCAGGAACAGCTGTTCACAGAGAGCCCTTGAGGACTCGCTGTGTTGGGCCCATCTGTACCCAGGACTGACTCGCTTCCTGGGACTGTGCCCAAGCACCTGCTGGACTGAGTCTACCCATGCCCATGGAGTGATGATGCCCAGACAATATCTGTGCTTAGACCAACTGTGCCAAGGGACCAACTGCATTCAGGGATTGGCATTTTCCAGCCATCAGTTGTATTCAAGGACAGATGTACCTGGCCAGCCAGCTGAACCCAGGGCCTGGCCCTGTGCCGGACTGGACTGAAACCCAGGACAGATTATATTCAGAAATCTAAACTTTGCAGTGCCCAGGGATGGCAGTGATGGCGGTGGGGAGGCTGGGCCAAGGACAGAGACTTTGTCTTAGACATGGAGTTATATGTTTGGTGTGTAAGACACATGGCGGCATGTCACCTCGCTTGGCATAAAGTTCTTGTTCTGGAACAGTGGGAGGAGGATGTCCTTGCCCTGGACGCCAGTGACTCCAGAACCTCTGCCCATCTGAATCGGTACGGGGACAGCATGTAGAGCTATTGAGCACACTGTGTCATTTTATCACAGAATAACCCTGTGGGGCAGGAGTTGTCCTCCCCTATTCCAAGTGGCAAAACTGAGATCTCTAGAGATGAGCATTCCTTTGTGATCTTTCTGGCTCCAAAACACTTGGTCATGACGCCTATGTGGTTATGGGTTACTTGGCCACTTCCCCCATTTTACAGAAGAGGAAACCGAGGTATCTATCTTACACTCGGCAAGCTCAACCTGTTCATGGCAGTGACCCTGACTTCTCAGGGAGGAGGGTGCTTGGCAGGCTGGTAGCAAGGGGCTTCCTGTGGGCTGCATTCCTGATTGCTGTCCTGGAGGCGGGCAGGCCTGGGAGTGGAGGCCACTGATCTTATCACAAGCCCTCTTTCATGGTGCTCAACAAGGCTCCTTCACAGCACAGCCTCGGCTGTGCAAACATACACATCTGGGCTGCTGGCTGGAGCGGGCAGCGGAACTCCCTCACAGCTGGCTGGCTGCTCCTAACCTTCTGGACAAAGGATGCTTTGGCTGTGTGGGGGCTCCCAGGAACCTGGGCTCTGGAGGGTACAGCCTCTCCCCAGCCCTCCTTGGGGAGCAGCCCTCTCGCTGCTGGCTGCCCGCTGTTTTCATCAGGCCTGGAGCTCTGCCTGTGCTAGCATTTCCTGCTGAGGGCCTGCCCTTCCCCTCCACAGGGCCAGCATGAGCCAGGATGGGGGAGACAGAACAAAGACTACAGGCAGCGAGGAGGCCGAAGGAACATCTGAGCAGCCAGCCTGGTCTAACCCCATCCTCAGGATGCTTATAATTTCATGGAGGAGAAAGACACAAATCAAGCATAAGAAACAGTGGTAAATATCAGCAGACTCCTACACAGTGTTCTCTTCAGGTTCCAGGCTCTGTTCTTGGTACTTTACATATTTTAACTCATCTTATTTCATGATAACCCCATGAGGGGGATACTGTTATTATCCTCATTTTACAGACGAAACTGTTAAGGCACAGACAAGTTAGGTGACTTGCTTGAGGAGCAGAGCCAGGATTTGGACTCAGGTACTCCACACTCTGATCAGTGATGCACCTCCATCAGTCACTATCAGGACAGGTACAGGACGAACTGGGTGCAGAGTGGGAAGCTGATGGGGGGGGGTGCGACTTGAGCTTTGGTAGGAGCACTCTGGCTGGTGGGTGGAGGCTGTCACAAGAATACAGGGGAGAGCAGGTGGCCATGTGGCTTGGAGCAGGGCAGTGGAGACTGGCAGAGGCTAGCAGGTTTAGGGAAACCCAGGTGTTGAGTAGTAGAGGCTGGTGGCTGGGTGGGTAAGCGGGGAGGGTGTGCTTGGAGTTGGGGGCTCTATGCTCGGGGAATAGCCATAGCCAGCTCACAGTGGGTGGGACTCTTCCCCTGTCTAGCAGCCCACCTTGGCCTTGCTGCCTCCCCAAGAGGATGAGTGTCTGTGGGACATGTCTGAGGCCTGTCATTGCTGTGCCCCACCTGGCAGGAGAATCCATAAGCGCTCGGGAGAGAGAAGGTCAGTGATGAGTGGAGGAATCCCTGAACAGGGCATCCATCCCAGACTGAAGTCCTGACTCCTCCAGTGTGGCACAGGACTTCGTATGAACCACTTAAGACTGCGTCTTAGTTTCTCCAGAGATGGTGCCTCGGGAAATAATACCTCCCTCCCAGAGTCTGTGGCAGGCAAACAGGGAGGCCGATTGGTATCTGGTGCTGCTGTTTGGTAGCATCTTGCTGTGATGGGGGCATGGCCCAGGGACTCTCAGGAGGCCTGGGTGCTGGGCTTGAGCTGTGGTACAGTGTTGGACATGCCTTTGGGCCTCGGCCACCTGGCCAGACAGGTGGTGTGCACACTGCTGCTCCTGCTTATCTTGTTTTTAATTTTTTTTAGATTTATTTATTTATTTATTTATTTATTTGGTACAGGCTCTCACTATGCAGCTTGGACTCATAGTGATCCTCCAGTCTTGGCCTGCCCAGCACTGGGATTACAGGCATGCACCACCACACCTCGTCTCGGTGGCCAGCATGACATGGGGCTGGCACAGCATGCAGTACTGGGGATTGAACCCAGGTCCTCACACTTGTAAGGCAGGTGCTTAGACCACTGAGCTATCTCTCCAGCCTTACTGCTCCTACTTAGTACCTGGTGTCCAGCTGATCAGAACGAACATCTCTGCTCATTCCAAGTTCATTCACTCATTCAACAAACATCTGATGGAAAACTGACAAAGTACTAGCCCTTGAGGCTTTGGTGAAGCCAGGCTGGCAGAACTCTGGCTTTCTTGTGCAATGGGGGTGGCAGACAGTAACAAGTGAAACAAACAAACAAAAAAAATCAACAAAGAGGATGGAAACAACAAAATGTTCCACAAAGATGAAAAAACAACATGAAACCCCAGAGATGTTAGACAGAGTGGTGGGGATAAAGGGCTTCTGTAGCTGGGGTGGCCAAGCCATGAGAGGGGAGGTGTCCTGGGAGCAGGACAGGCGAGTCAGGGCCTGGCTCATGAGGAGAAGCCTTGGGGAGTTTAGGGAAGAGCTGGCTAGTAGAGATGGCGGGTGCCAAGAGTGGGTGCGATGGAAGAGGGAGGAGGGAAGCCAGGTTACTGGCTTGGACGAGCAAGGGGGAGAAGCCTGAGGGTTTGCACGCTGGGCAGAGCACGGGCTGGTATGTGGCTGCTGTGAAGAGAAAGGCTTGGAGGGCAGGAGGGACTGGATGTGGAGCCATTGCCACTCCGACTCCACCCAGCTCTGCTTAGCCCGGCCTCTGTCTGTCTAGGCCTGATCAGCCTCCACTTCCTCCCCCACAAGACCATCAAGAGTCCAGAGGCGAAGAACTGGCCGACTGGCCCCAGACAGGCTGGGCTGGAAGCTCCCAGGCAGGGACTACGTGCAGGGGACAGTAGACGCAGGCCTGGCTGCTCCTTTGCTTCCACCCCTGTGCAGGGCAGGCCCCTCCACCCCCACCCTGCATGGGGCTTTTGAATTTAAAAGTCTTAACTTTTTCTTTTAAATGGCAGCTCTGTGTACTGTACATGGTAATTAATACATTAGCATTTATGCAAAATACCATCACAGCCGGGCTGGTATGTCAGCTGCCTTCCTGAGCTGCAAAAATGTGAGCGCCCCGAGGTACCTCAGACAGGCCCCCGCCCCCAGCAGACAGCTCCGTTTGACCTGTGTCATTCACTAGCATGTCTCAGGGAGCCTGTCGGTGCACACGCATCTGTGTGTACCGATCGGCGTACGGGCTGCTCCCTAGGAGGGTGTGTGGCACCACGTATATGTGCTTGGGTGGGTGCACACTGCCTAGGTTTGTGCGTGCACATATGTGTAGTATGTGAGGTGTCCATGTAGCTCTGTGTACCTGTGTTTTGGTCTGGGCATGAGGGCAGTTGTCTGTGGCTTTATATGTGTACATCTCTGGTGTGTGTGTGTGTGTGTGTGTGTGTGTGTGTGTGTGTATGTATCTGTGTACCTATATGTCTGTGAGTCTGTGTGTTTGTCACCGGGCATGTAGCTGTGACTGCATGTGTCTGTGTGTATCTGAGCACCCATGTCAGTTATGCATACATGCATGCATGAGCGTGGATGTGCATGTTCATGGCCATATGTATCTATCCATGGTTACTCGTGTGTGGAAGCCTTTGCACGAGACATTAGCCATGCCTGTGGGGACTGCTGTTTGTGAGTCTATGTGTCAGTATGACTGTGTGTGATTGGATAGACCTATGCACACCCCTGCGTGGGCCTAAATTTGGGGATGTGTGTGCACAAAATGGTTGCTAGCATGGCTGTGAAGCACAGTTGTGCAGTGGGAAGAACAGCGCACTGGGACAGTGACATGGTGTGTGAGCCCTGGCTCCATTCCTGCTAGCTCTGTGGCCTTCAGAACAATCACTCTTCCTCTCCGAACTTGCTTTCTCATCTGTAATGTGGGACTGATGAGAACTACTCTGCCCATAGTAATGATCATGGGTATTTATTGGCCAGTGAGCCCTGCAGCTGAGCACTGTGCAGTGCCATGGGAGACGAGTGGCAACCCAGGCCATCAGCGCGACGTGGGAGATGAGGGTGAAGCTGCTGAGTGGCCTCCAGGAGAGTGATGAGGAACTCCTCTGCCTTGATGGAGACTCTGAGGGGAGTAAGGCAGCTTGAGGGGATGTGGACTGGGAGTTGTGACACTTCCAGGGCCATTCGGAGTAGTTGGAGACCAGGGGCCCCTTGGCAGGCTGGGGGGATGGGACTGTGTCACCCAGGAGTGCAGGTCTTAGGACAGTGGGGAGCCACTGAAGGTCCTTATGAAGGGGAAACCTCCCTGCGCTTGTACAGGAGGACCAGGGAAGGCCTGATGGCTGGAACGGAGACATCTGTGCCTGGCTGCCCAGGGTGCAGTGGGGAGTGGAGACTGAGCCAAGCAGCACGGGCGGGTGGAATCCGAGTGTCCTGAGATCAAATCTACAGCACCAGAGATTGATTAGATAACAAAGCACGAGGAAGGAGGGGGAGAGCTGGTGGTGACACCCAGTCTGTGGCTCCAGTGGTTGGACTGTTGGTGAGGATGTGCACTGATAGCCACAGAAGGAGGGGGGAAGGCGAATGGAGCTTGAGATGCCTGTGAAATGTCATTGATGCACGCGCCATGCAGCGTGCACCTGAGAGACAGAAATGAGGGAGATAGAAAGTTGCCATGGGTGGAGGTAAAATCAGGCGCAAAGGCCCAGCAGCAGGAGAGACAGTGGAATCTGTGAAGAGTTATGACGGGCTCGGGCAGGTGGAAGTATTGCAGGAGAAGGGAGCAAGCTAAGGCCTCACCTCACAGCAGCCTGGTGGTGTAGGGGGCAGTAAATAGGAAACACATCTGGGAAGAGGTGACGATGCACAGATGAGTTTGGGTTTTAGGAAACCTTTTCTTCTTCTTCTTGCTCATGCTTCTAATTAAAGAATCCTTGGATTCCGGATCTGGGAAATGGGGCTGACGGTCCATACTGTTGCTGCAGTGGTGAAGTGGGTGAACACGGGGTCCTTGCGGTATGGCCTCTGCTCTTAGGGAACTTGCTGTCCAGCGAATGAGCAGGCACAGAGACAGTGCTGGGGAGCACATGTCACAACAGGGGCCAGTGGTAGTAAGCACTCAGTATGTAGTTGTTGAGTAAAGGGCTTGCTTGGGTCTGTAGGAGCTGAAGGAGGCACTGTGGGTAGGAGATATGTGAAGACTCAAAGGTCAGCTGACTCCCAACTGGGGTCCTAACAGGTAACCAGGAATCAGGGCAGGGAGGGCGCACCACAGTCTTGAGCACAGGGGCGGAGGGGTGGCAGCCTCAAGGAAGGGCCGGGTTGGGAGAGCTGAAGTCTTCTGTGTGGCTGCAGCAGCAGTGTGCAGCAGTGAGGCGCACAGGGCACATGGTGACAAGGGGCAGACGGAGGCCGCATCGCAAAGGGCTAAGGAGCTCTGAGCTGGCTCCCCTTGTGGGGAATGTTGAGCCACAGAAGGCCTGGAAGTGGAGGACTGGCTGATTAGCTGAGAACTGGATCCAACTGGAGGGAGGGCAGGGCCAGCCAGGGAGGCCAGGGATGGAGTCACTGAGGTTTAGTCTGGGGTAATGACTGTGCTGTCATAGCTGTGGGATTTATCATAAGGGATGGGACATCAAGCTTCTTTCTTTCTTTCTTTCTTTCTTTCTTTCTTTCTTTCTTTCTTTCTTTCTTTCTTTCTTTCTGTATTTGGTACAGTCTCACTACATAGGTCAGACTCATAGTGATCCTGTTTTCAGCTTCCCTAGTACTGGGATTACAGGCGTGTGCCACCATGCCTGGACTTGGTCACAGGCTCAGTGCTCCCTGGGGGATTGACCTCTGGTCCCTGCACTTGCCAAAGCAGGTGCTTAGTCCACTGAGCGATCTCACTGGTCCCCTTTTTTCCATTTAAGAAAATGTTCCTTTAAGAAAGCATGCACACACCAGGCAACAGAAACCCTGGCTTCCACCCCTGTAGGCCGCCATCTTGCTCTATGACCTGGGATCAGTCAAGTCCCTTAGCTTCTCAGGCAGGGCTTTAAGTGGCTCTTGGGTAAGGAGCAAGGGGAGGGACATTAAGAAAGGCTTTGTCTCGCTCTCTGGGGTGTAGAGTCCTCAGACATGGGCATGGGAGAGGCAGGGGTTGGGGGACGGCTGTTTCCTGCTTCGTTCTGCCAGGAGGGAGGGGAGGAGGGGGAGGACAAGGACAAGGATGAGCTCATGTGTTTTCATGCCGTGGCCTGGACATGCAACCCCACAGCCCCACCTCACAGAGGCTGAGAGGTTGCTCTGGGGGTGAGCTGACCCCTCCCATAAGCAGCCACTCTGCTATTGTTCAAAATGGAATTGGTCCCAGGAAGCTTGGAGTCTCTGAAATTGCTATGAATTTTGCAAAACAGCTCTGAGGCGATAAAGCATGTCAGAAGAATCAAATGTGGAGATCCCTATTTAGAAACCCCACTCTGGACAGACAGTCTGAGGGAAGGACCGGTAGTGGCTCAGGCCCATGCACCCTCCTCTGTGGCCAGGGGTGGGTGGGTGCCCACCTGTTCCTGGAGAGGGGAGCAGTCCCTTGGCCAGCTTCTCTCCAGTCAACTGGTCTCTTTGGAGTTGAGCCCCTCACACAGCATCCCCCATCCTTTCCCAATGCACCTATACTTTTTTTTCTTTTGAAAGCAGCTTTATCATTTTGTGAAAAAAAAGGATACATATGCTCATTGTAGAAAAAATCAGACAATATGGAAAAGTTCAAAGAAAAATGTAAAAGCCACCTCAGACCTCACCAGCCAGAGTTAACCACATAACATTTTGGTGAAGGTCCTTCCAGACTTCTTTCTGTGCATAAATATACACAAATAGATTCACGTATGCAGTTCCACCCTGAGTGCGATCAGACGACACATGCTGTTCTGTCACCTGTTTCCCCCCCACTCAGCAATATGTCACGGACATCCTTCATGTCAATTCATATACATCCACCTCAGAGTTTTCATGCCTGCATTATGTATATGGACATATTGGTCTATGGATATGCCTTCCTGTACTCACCCAGCCCCAGTCAACAAAGAGATGGGTTTTCCCCCAATGGTTTTGTTCTCATAAACATCCCTGCAGTGGAAATCTATATGTTTTTCATTTATTCATTCATATTACATATTTTTTTTTTTTACTGTGTTCCATGTACCAGATCAGCACTAAGTGCCAGGGACAGAAAGAGTGCCTAACCCCGACACAAATAATCCTTGCTCTAGGAAGCTTATGATTGAGTGGGGGGATGTGGTGTCCAGCCCTTGTAGCAGGGAAAGTAACAAAAAATCTTTCTCTTTTCTTTATGAAGTGTCTTTATTTTTTTTTTATCTTTTTTTTTTAAAATTAATTAATTAATTAATTTAGTTGTGTGTGGCCAGCTCAGCCCACCAGGGGGCGCGGGCTGGCTGGCATGTGGTGCTGGGGGATTGAACCGCGGTCCCTCTGCTTTGCTAAGCTTGTTCTAAGTAGGTGCTTTAGACCACTGAGCCATCTCACCAGCCCCAATCTTTCTCTTTTCAATCTGTACATGTATCAAGCAGTTACACAAGTAATTATCCAAGTAGCAGTTGATTGTAGCAAACAAAAAGCACACAGGATAGAAGCACAAGTTCTGGCCACCAGAAAATCAAACAAGGGGTCACTTAAACTTGGGAGTCACCTGGCCTAGTCACCTAGGCTTTTGAGAGGAGGTGACATTCTGATTGAAGGGTACTATAAAGGGGGGTGCTTGGGATGGAGCTCAGTGGTAGAGTATTTGCCTAGTGTGCAAGGCCCTGAATTTGATCCTTAGCACTGGGGAGAAAGAGGGAGAAGAGAAAGTTGAGTGGGCAAGAGGCAGGGACAGAATTTCTGGTGGGAACACATGGGAAATTCCTACAAATGGAATTGCTGGGTCAGAGGGCAGGCAGGGGTTACATTTCATCATACATTTACAATCCCATAAAGGGTGCTCCACGCGAGTGTTGCAAAGATTCAGTAAGATAGCTTGCACTGAGGGTTAAGCATAGTGCTCATGCATAGAAAGTGAGCTGGTTGGAGCGATGTCATTATTATTATAATTATCTTTGCCAATCTAATCAGTGAAAAATGATATCTCATCTTTGTTTTTAACCAACGTGTCTTTTTTGACTCTGCAGGAAATTGAGCCCTTGAGGGGGGGAATGAACCATCCTTCTTTCTTAAGCCACCTTTGTCAGAAGCCTTCCTGTGCCCCTTGGGGAGGCAGGAAATGCCCAGGGTCCCTTGGCTGCACAGGGTCCCATCCTCACAGCTGAGTCTCATGTGGCTCTGGTTTCCAAAGGCAGGCACCAATCACTGTGACAGAGAGGGAGTGGGAGGGTGGCTTGGGACCCTGTGGGGAGGGCCAAGCAGGGGGTGGGGGCTCGGGAGGCAGAATCCACATGCTATTAGGAGTGCTTAGAGATCCCAGGTGCTCCTGGATGATATTAATGCAGCTATATGAATATTAATAGCATGTCCATTAATATTAATGACAATAATAAACAAGTGTGAGGATTATTTTTAAAGAGGACTGCTACTCCAGCTGTTGCCTCCCTTCATTAAGACTCTTTGGAGGCTCCAGACTTCCTCTCTGCAGACCTCTGGCAGGACACTGTGGCATCCCTTTGACCTCTGCCTAGGCAGGGCAGGGCCCAGAGAGCATCTCCAATACTGTGCATGAGGAGAAAGTGAGTGGGACACCCCAAGTTTCCATCTGTCCCAGAAGACTTGGATCTTGTGCGTAGGCAGGGCAGGGTGGGTGGGCAGGAGGGAAGGAAAGAATTGGCCTCACTTCTGACCCTCTTGGGCACACAGCCTCGTCGACTTGTCCCCAGAGGAGCATGGACAGCGGTAGTACAGGGGCCAATCCCTCGCAAAGGTGGCTGGAGGAATTACCCTGCTAAAGTGGTCATGAATTATAGAAAGGAAGGGGGGAGGAAGGCCCAGAATATCATATGTGTAAATAAACCGGAGTGGCGGCCAGACATAAAAGCCAGCCACCAAGCCCTTGTGCCCACAGCGTCCCTTCTTCTGCAGACCCGCCTCCTGCCAAGTACCACAGCGAGTCACTTACAACCTCCTTCTTCAAAGGATTTGTTAATAAGTCAATGACGGAACATCTAAAGGGGAAAAATATTTCTCTTTATAGTTGGAGATAATTGTCCCAGGAAAAAAAAAAACAACAAACCTTTAATTACAACTCACATGGAGAAAGCTTGATTTGTGGGCAGAGCCCAAATGCTGAGGAGCGGGATGTAAAATATTTGTAATATTTAGGGAACCTAGAGTTTTACATAAAAGTAAACAGCATTGCCTGAAGGCACAATTTCCAGCAACACAATAAAATGTGCAGTGAATTTATGGCGGCCATCCATTAGCTCTTACCAAGGCAACGTCGCCCCTATCTGTCGTCCATCATTATAATAGAGGGTTAATGCACCGAATTTACATAAAAAAGTCATATTGTCTGCATGAATTATTTACACTCGAAGCTGTTTTTACAGCTTGGTTTCAAGCTGGATTCTGGGAGAGATTCTGCCAGTAAATTACTCTGTGGAGACCTGGTTCTATAACAGTGCGCGGAGCTGGCAATGAAAAGAAAGGAAAATGGGCAGGCCCTGGCGGGTCGTTGGTGCTGACGCCTCTTGGGCGGGGGCTGTGGCAAGAGAAGAGGCTGGTGGACCCCACTGCAGCCGGAGCTCTGCTCTGGGCCTGGGGCCTCGCAGCCGTTGCCCCGTTGCTCACGTGCTCAACGCCAGCCAGGGCTGCTGGAGCCACCACGGTCTCTTTCCAGAGGTGGCTGAGGGCTTCTGGTGACTGAAGCCTATGGCCTTGTAGGGGTCAGGGTCCTGGAGAGAGGGGAAATGCTTCTGTTTTGTTGTTACAGAGGCTCAGCTCAGCAGTGTGAGCAAGACCTATCACCCCCATTGTGCTGATGGGAAGACTGAGACCTGGAGAGGCAGCTACTCAAGAGGCAGGAAGTCCGTTCATCCCAGGTGGGACAGTCCAGACTTGGGGAGCATAGGGCTGGCATGGGGCAACTCTCCTTTCTGCTCTTCTGTTTTCTAAGACCTTTGGTGCTTCAAAGGCACTGTTAGCAGTTGGGCTGGGCT
Source organism: Octodon degus (assembly GCF_000260255.1). NCBI lineage: Eukaryota > Metazoa > Chordata > Mammalia > Rodentia > Octodontidae > Octodon > Octodon degus. Next base: position 5,836,713 of record NW_004524706.1, read on the forward strand.
GGGCTGTTTGTGGCGTTGGACTGTTCTGCTTTTCTTCCATTGGGGTGTGGAGTACTGTGGTACTGCTCCCACTTCCAGTGGTGTGGAGTTTTGAGGAGCTGGTCATTCAATGGAAGGACCTGCATTTTTAATTCCATGTCAACTGTACGTGGCAGTGCTTCGGGAGTTCAATTTCCTCGTCTGTAAAATGGGACTTCTCTCTCCTCCCTCCCTCTTTCCTTTCTTTCCTGCCTCCTTCTCTCCTTTCTTATATTAGGAACTGAACCTAGTCCTTTTTAAATTTTTATTTTGAGACAGGGTCTTAGTAGGTTGCTGTGTTGCCTGGGGGTGGACTTGAACTTGTGCCCCTCTTGCCTCAGCCTCCCAGAGTGCTGGGATTATAGTTGTGTGCCACCACATGTGGCTGTAAAATGGGATTTCTGATCTCAGTCCTCCCAGCCTGCTTGAAAGGAGTGGTAAGAGGCTCAAATGGGATAAAATACTCAGAGGCTTGTGGGTATTACAGACAGGGCCACAGGTGACAGTGGAGTTCATGGTGGGGAGTGCTGAGGTCAGAGTGGACAGAGGGAGTCACAAAGAATGAAGGGTGGATAGATGGAGAGGTGAGGTCAGATGGACTGACAGAAGAAGGAAAAGAATCATAGAAGCAGAGAGACAGGGAGAGGCAAAGAGGAGGGTACAGAGTCAAAGAGGACGATGGAGACACAGAGGCGACTCACTGAGAGAAAAGATTCTGGGAAGCTCAAGTGGTGTGAGGGGCCGCAGCCTGGGTATCCTCGGCATGCTCTCCTGGAGGCGAGGAGGTTGGGCTGGGTGGCGCCTGCCCTGAGGCTTGTGTCACCTTTTGCCTGGACCCGCTCCCTCTGGTTCAAGCCATCTCTGGTCCTGGGCTCCTGACTCTTGTCCCTTTGTTATTGTGTAGCATGGGGAGGCCAGAGCCAGATGCAGGTGCCCTCCCTGCCCCGCCCCAGTGCCTGGTATGGGCACATGCCTGTCATGGCTGTGGCTGCGCTCAGTTCTCCTGCTCTTGGAGCAGCCACAGCAGTCTCTCGGGCCTCAAGACAACAAACGACTCCCTGCTGAGGGGCTGCCGCCATCTCCTGCCCGCTGGCCCGTTCCGCTGCACAGAGGCAGATAATCATGTAGGGAAAGGGAACCCCTCCTGTCTGTGCTGGTGTGATTTAAACCTGAACTTTGCTTTGCTTTCTTTCATCCCCTAGAAAAGCAAGATCTAGATTATAAATTTCTCTGTCTTCCTGGGAGCCTGTGTACATACGCGCACACAACACATGTGCACAGACACATGTTTGCACACGACACAAAGGTGCTCTCACACTGCCAACTGCTTGTGCATGCACACACAGACATATCCACCCTTCTCCATACTGCAGTGCACCTGCAGCTATACCACAGGTTAAGGCAGGTTAGATGTGTTGGTGGCTGGCGTGGCTTTGGAGTGTGGGGTGGGTAGGAGATGAAGTGACATGGGACACTGCAATTGCAGAAACCTCCAAAGCTTCCCCACTGTGTCAACAGGAGGAGGGTGAGGTTTGTGTTCGTGTGTGTGTGTGTGTGTGTGTGTATGTGTGTGTGTGTTTATGTGTGCATTCCTCTCTGTGTGTCCCTGTATGCACATAGGTGTTTCTATGAGTGCCTTTGTTGAACATGGAGGTTGACAGAAGTGTGGCATAGCACAGGGACTGGAATCATGCCCACAGTGTCACTGTTGTATTGCTGGCCTGGGCAAGCTGCTGCCTCTCTCCAGGCCTCAACTTCTGCTGGCCCCAGGAGGCTCCTGCCCCTTCTGACTTACTAGGTGGGTGGTCCTGAGGATGAATCTCTCCAGGGCTTAGTACCCTGGGCTGGAGTGTGTGTGCACAGTGTGTGCACGAGTTGATGTGTGCCAGTGTGTTTGCGTGGATATATTTGTGTGTGCATTTGCGTGTATGTGTGGGTGTACTCGTGCATGTTGCTGAGGATGTGCTTTCCACAGCAGAGGATGTGCGTGACCCTGACTGTGCAGAGTCTGTGTGTGTGTGGCAGTGTGTTTGGCCGTGGCTTTGTGTTTGCTCAGTGGAAGAACTAGTGAGGGTGAGGACAAGTGGCAGTGTGCTTATAGCTGCACAGCCCCCTGCTGTGGTTTGAATGTCTCTACCAAAACTCATCCTGAAACATAATCCCTATTGTGCAGCATGAAGCAGGCAGAAACAGGGGCCCTCTGAAGGTCATCAAGGTGAGACGAGGCCATAATGGTGGGGCCTTAATCCTGCGGCCCTGCACCTCCTAAGCAGCTGGCGTGCTCAGCCTTTGTGGCTGTGTGATGCACGGTGCTGCTTGGGCACTTCGCTGAGTCCCTCCCAGCAAGAAGACCTCACCAGCAATGGTGGCCTGATCTTGGACCCCTCCGCTTGGAGAACTGTAAGCCAAGTAATCTTATTTTTCTTGTATATTGTCCACATCCCATGTGGCTGTCACAGTAGAAAATAGAAGATCCCTTCCCTTACTCCTCAGGCTTCATCTCTGTGGAATGGCCAGCACTGCATGCAGTAGCCAATTACTTGCCTGCTTTCTTATTTCTCGCCTAGATGCTGGGAGGAGAGGGCTATTAGTGACTTTGTTCGTGTTTATGTTCAGAGTGGCCTCGTGGATAGGCAACGCACATTTGCTGATTGAGTGAATGAATCAATTGTTTTACCTCCCTGTGCAAGAGTGTCCTTCAGTGTCACTCTTCACAAGGGCTTGACCACTCTGGTTCAGATTGCTACCTGCTCCCCAAGCCTCCAGGTCCGTTATCTTGTTCAGCCTTTTTCTGTGTTACCTTCCTGTACACTCAGGGACTTGCTAATTTATGTTTAGTTTTTCTTTGTTACTCTAAGTTTTATCTTGTTATTGCTGTTAGAATAATGTCTGCACAGAGGTGGGTTGTCTGTGCATGTACTGCAGGTACCTAAAAGAGCATCAGTGTTTTGGGCAGTGTGCATATGAATGGGAGCCTCAAGGACAGCATTTTGATTGTGTGGGTGACAGCAATGGGGAGAGACACAGCTCTCCTCCCAGGCTCTGTCTTCAATTCCGAGGGGCCAGTGCTCCAATAGAGGGTTCTACATCCTGTCTGGTTTTCTCATAGGCCCATGGGAGACTTCCCCAGAAGTCACTAGGAATCGTTTTCTCACTGTCTGTCCCATAGGGCCCAAACCTGTGCCCCAGCTCTGGTAGCTTCTCGGGTTCACCTTTTTCTTTCCCCTCAGATGAATCAGTGCCTCAAACTTAAGGAATCCCTTCAGCCCAGAGCCCAGCTGTTACCAGGGCCAGGATAGTGAAGAGACCAGGGAAGGCTGGGGCTTTATTCCTGGCAGGAAGTCATGTGGGAAAGCTATCCAACCTGTGAACAAGCAGGCACATGGCTGAATATGGGGCCTGGGGGGACACTTGGCACATGGGATCCTAGCCCTGGGGGTTTCAGGAGGCTGTGGTCAGTTCATAGCATTGGAGTTTGGTGGCAGTGGCTGAATGCTGATGAAGGGTCAGGGTCCAGGCCAGTCTTGTGCTTGGCCCTGGGGGAGTCAAGGCATCTAGGGTGAAGATGGGTTTCTGGGGCCAAGAGGAATGGCCCGGTGGTCCTGTCTTCAGGGGGTAATGATGTCTGGACCAAAGTGCACTGAGAGTGGTGGCACAGAGCCTCCTTGGGCAGGTGGGAGTGAGGAGTAGTCGGTCTGTGGGTGACAGCACAGGACTTAGATGGCGCTTGGCCGAGTAGAGCTCTGGACTGGGGCCCAAAAGACAGAGCAGCTGGATCAGAGACCAGAGCCCTCTTCAGGCCCAGCCTTAGGAAGTATTATCTATCCACTGTGGAGAGCACAGTGCCGAATCAGACAGAGCTAGGATTTGCTTTCACATTATCCAGTTCTGTGATCTTGGAAGAGTTATTTAACGTTCATGACCCTTATAGGCAAAATGGAGACCCCCTTTATTCCTATGATAGAATTGGAGGGATCAAGCTGTCATTTTTACCAGTATTTTTATTAAAAACTGCACAGGTCTAAGAAAGGGAGACCTTCTCTACAGGAATTAAAATAAGAAAGGTGCAGGGTTTTATTAATCTTAAATTAATGTGAGGATCTGGTAGGGATGGTGAAGTTGGTGATATACAGAAAAGATGGCAGCCATCCCTGGGGCTAACATGGGTTCACCAAGACCAGGCAAGTCCTTCTGGTTCTTGGTAGCTTAATGTCTGCTGGTGGATGAAGAAAACGAAGTGTGTGGGTAGGAAGAAGACTCTTATTACTAAGCACCACACGCGTGCCGGGGACTCTACGCTCTCTGCCCACCTAATTCCCACAAGCTTGTGCCCCAAATGTGACAGCCTCCACTTCATGGATGGAAACAGTCTTGGGGCCTTTAAGTGACCTGCCCAGGACCAGCAAACTGGGACCCCAACCTGGATGTGCCCGACCCTTTCTGCTGTGTCACACCGTAGCTCTGAAGGCATTAGCTCTCTCTTGAGGAAATGAGGGGCCACTGCAAAGGCACGGAGGTGCCTGCCATGGGTCCCTGTGTGGCAGGCCTTTGGAGACTCCCTAGCCTCTGCCTTCCTTCTGTTCCCACCACTCCATGCTCCGGCCTCAGAAGGAGACATAGAGGGGGCAGGCCTGTGACAGGAGGATGTGTCAGGAAGCTCCAAAGGACAGAGAAAGGCTCAAGTAGCAGAATGAAAATCCAGAAAGAGCTCAACAGACTGGAAACCAAGGTGAATTTAATGTGAAGAAATATCCCAGAAACAAATGCTGATGCCTGTCCTAACCATGAGAAAATAGTAGAGGGGAAGAGCAGCTCGTGACGAGGAGGCTGAGGAGCTCACATGCCAGCCAGCTGAGTATGAGTCGCAAACTGCATATCAGAAGGATGGTGCCTGGGACAGGGGAAGGGACCACTCGCCTGCTTCAGCCTACTCTCCAGCCTTGGGCTGTTTTTGTTGCATATATTTGAAGGTCATGTGCTACTTTCTGTTTTTCTAGTGCTTTCTTATTCTTTTGGGAAAGTTTGACCTTCCGATTTTATCCAGAGTGGGCCCCCAAAGTGACACCTCTAAAGGTAGCAGAGAAAATGATGCCGATTTTCTGAGCTTTTGATTAACTCTCTGGTCTTAGATTTGACCTTTATGCCAAACTACCATCATCAAGGGTGAGGGATGTGCCAGTCTCTGATGTTCTCGTCCACCCCCTTCCCTGCTGGCTGCTTGGCTTCTCGGAGTCCGCATCCTAGAGGTCGGTGCTGCCAGGGCCTGTGGGGCTGGCTGTGTTTCGCAGGAGGCTGGGTGGGAGCAGGGAGTTGCTCACACTGGGCTGCGTGTCTGCTTGAGCTGGGTGTCACCTGCCAAGCTGAATTGGGTACAGGAAGCGCCTGGCTGGGAGACACACTGTTTAACTTGGAGGTTCTGCTCTACTCTGAAATGCGCTTCTTCTGGCAGCTGCAGTGAAGTGAAGCTGTTGAGCTTCCCTCTCTTATGCCAGACTCACAGCCACTTTTTCCTGAGAAAGAAACAGGGCTCCAGACAGTTTTACTCATTAAAGACTTCTTTTCCTCTTAAATCTGTTTTTGTGATTTTTTTCCCCCTCATGAACGGAAAAGTAAAACGGATGATATTGAGATAAACAAGGCATTTGTGATAGGAAGGTTAAAGCAGATTGTTGGGGGTGGGGAGGGGGGCTGGAAACACCCCACGCTTCTGCACACAGGCTGCTCATAGCCTGTTGGGGATGGGAGCGAAAGGATGTGGTAGCCTGCCCACCTCCCAGCCCAGAGAGGCCTGCTCCTTTGAGGCTCTTGGGACTCATGGGAGAGGGAGCAGGGAAGGGAATTATGGTTAAAGAGCCTACTAAGTGCTATGCTTATAATATGTGCATGTTCTTGTAGAAATCCTGGGTGGTCAGGCCTATTTTACAGATTTGGAAAGTTGAGGCACAGAGGGGTTAAGATTCACTAGTTAGGGTGCATGGAGCTTGGGTTTGAACCTCCACCTGTCTGATCTCAGATGCCATGCTTTTTTGGTTATCCTTTTTCACCCAGAGCAGTGCATCGAGCTAGAGGATACTAATGGAGGAAGAGGAGGAAGAGGACAAGATCCTGGTTGGTCCTGAGGAGTGGACATCTTGCCTGGTGAGACTGAATGAGACACTGATCACATGTGAGTGAGCTGAGCTGGAGTTGCTGGGTTCTGACAACTCTGGGTGGTATGGGAAGTGTGCGTGCATGTGTGGGGGTGGAGGGTGTGGATAGGGTTGGCTTCCTGGAGGCGGAGAGCCTTGGGGTTGGATGGAGCTGAGTGAACAGCCTTGTAGTAGCTTGAACCAAGCCTGGGCAGTGAGTCTGGCTCGTGTGAGTGGAGGTGGCCCCAGTGGGCAGAGGTGTGTGTAGGATGACATGGGTATGGGCATGGGAAGACCCGGGTGGAGCGCATGACACCAAGAAAGAGCCCTGGGAGGCGGTTGTGTTCTTGTCCTGGTTCAGCAGTTGACTTACTTGCTGTGTGATCTTAAACCAGATCCCCTTTCCTCTGGACCTCAGATTTTTCATCTGTAAGATGGTGGAATTGGACTACAGGATCCCTAAGCACCCTTGCAGGCTCCATGAAAGCATTAGGTGACAGTAGAATCCAGAGAGCCCTGGTTATCAGGACCTGGCCTTAGGATCATGAAACTTAGAAATGACAGGGCCCCCAGAAATCATCTACCTAAACTCTTACTTACATCTTAAAGGCTAAGTGGGAGCCTTTGAGGCAAAGGGAAGGCAGATGGAAGGTGGAAAAGAGGGCATTCCAGGCTGTAGGCCTCAGGCAAGGAAAGGTATGATTGGAGGAGAGAGACCAGTGTGTAGGGAGCACCAGGGCACTTTGCCTCCCTCCTCTGGGTCATGGGCACCTGTTGGGGTGGGAATGGCATGCTCAGAGAGGCCATTTTGAAAGTAGGAAGTGGCAGCTTTGTGGATGGTGGAGTGGACAGCGGCTGGGAGTAGATGCAGGCCGAGGACACACCCTGGCAGGGCTGGGCAGGAATGTGCCCTTCAGCCCTGGGTGGTGGGTGGAATCAGGGGTTCAGGACTGCACTTGCTCCGGAGAGGTGGATGTGGGCTAGCTGGGCTGTGTCCCTAGATTGGAGGTGGGGAGCGAGTAGAGGGAAGAGTGGGGACTCTGGGGCTGCTGGCAGGAGACACGGGGTAGGGTGGGGAGAGCAGTTTGTTGGGCAGATGATGTCAGATCTGGTGCCTTGAGGTGTCCTTGGAACACACACGCAGGGCCTCACTTCTACTGCCTGCTTATGCGCTCACCAAGTATTTACAAGTGCCAGGTATGGCCAGATGCCTCCTTCCTGTCACCGTCAGCTTAGGGGGCATCTCACAGGGCCCAGCCTTCTTCAGAGATTAGAGATTTGCAGCTCTGATTCCAGGGCCCTCTGTCCTTCTGAAACAAGGAGTGTAGAAAGCTGCATGACGACTTTTTGTGTGGTCTTGGGGGGTTTCTTTTTGTGTGTGTGTGTGGTGTTGGATATTGAACCAGGGACTCTACCACTGAGCTACCTACACCCTCGGGTCCATTTTATTTTGAGATAGGGTCTTGCTAAGTTACCTAGGCTAGCCTAGAACTTGTGATGCTCCTGTTTTAGCCTCTCAAGTGCTTGGGATTATGAGCATGCACTGCCATGTGCGGCAGGTTTGCTGGAGTGGATTCCAGTGGCCCATTGCACTGAGTAATGACATTTCTTCCCAGCTCCCTGTTCACCAGTCTCACTCACTTCCATAGCTTAAAAGTCACCACTGTAGAATATTTACACCACAGCAGTTGGAAAATAGTATAAATGATTTTTGTTTTTGTTTTCTTGTGGTACTGGGAATTGAACCTAGGGCCTTCGAGCAGAGCTACTTCCTTCTTTTATTTAATTTTTTTACAAGGTCTCCCTAAATTGCTAAGTTACCTAGGCTAGGCTTGAATTTGTAGTCTTCCTGCCTCAGCCTCCCAGAGTGTTGGGATTACAGTGTGTGCTGCAACAACTGGCTCAGAGCTCTGTTCTTCCCAAAAGCTGCTTTATACGTATTAGCAGCTTACCAAGAATACTCGCTGCTTGCAGCATTACGATGAGGCTGAGGGATGCAGAGCACCTGGGCCCCACAGCTACACACATTCCTGGCTTACAGTCGGGGCTTAGGAAGTACGGCTGCCTTCTCCTTTGACCTCTTCTTTGTAAGAGAAATCTATTGCTTCATTTGCCCACAACAGCAGCTTTACATCGGCTGGCGACAGTTCTTTTCTCTCAGGCAATGTGGTCCCAGTGGAAGCCGCCATCTTCCTCCCTTGGCCTCCACAGAGAGGTGGCGTTGAAAGGGTGAGGACTTGGGAGTCTTTTGAGCCTTAAGTTTGAATCTTGGCTCTGCTCATGCTAGCTGTGGTAATGACCTTAGGCAAATTATTTAATCGCTCTGAGCCTCAATTAAATCCCCTGTAAGTGGGGAGGGATATGCCTCCCTCATTAAGTTGTTGTGAGGCTGGGATGAAGTCATGGGGCTGAGGTCTGGCACCAAGGCTGCAGTTTCAGTGAAAGCTGGGCTGCTAGTACAGCCTCTTTCCCCTAGAGAGTCCCCTGGGGACTCGGGGCAGCCTGAGCAGGGGTGGGGCTGCAGCATGGGCAGGAGGGGTCCTGGCAGAATATGTGGGTCAGCACAGTGTATTTATTCCGAGGGCAGTGGAGGGGAACCCTGTGTCAGGTCGGCGCGCTCTGCCAGCCCCCCACCTGCAGCTCACAGATGAGCTCCCGTGTGAGCCGCCTCCTGGGTTTCTGGGGCGGCAGCCACGGCCGCCCTGATTTACCACCCGGCCCCAAGCAGATTAAATCACCCAGAGTCATTTGAATTTTACCCAGCCTTGTCACACAAATCTTAAAAACTGCTGTCTGGCAGGAAAACTTTCTCTTCACTTTTTGGAAGAAGACTGAGTGCTCCAGAAATTGAGGTGAAGTGGGCAAAAGCAGGGGTTCCAGGGGATTTTATATCTTCAGGACAGGCCAGAGTTGGTTGTTGGAGGATGTGTGTGTGTGTGTGTGTGTGTAAAGAGAGAGAGAGAGAGAGAGAGAGAGAGAGAGAGAGAGAGAGAGAGAGGTTGTGAAGAGGCCTCTGGGCCAATGTTGGCATTGGATGCAGGACATAGTCACTTAACATCTCTGAGTCTCACAGGATTGTGGTGAAACTCAGAAGGGCCAGGTGTGCAAACTGTTTTGTAGACTCCAATCAGTTCTGTGATTGCAAATTCAGAAGATGGGACAAATGACTACCATGCTACCTCAGTTCGTGGGCTTGAGTCTTTCTGCCATTCTGGTCACAAACAGAGTTGGATGAGAAGCAAATTAAAATCAATGGTTAGGTTCTGTGAGGCCCTTATGGAGAAATTTGATTCAGTTGTCATCTAGTTTGGTTCGTAACTAGAGCTGTGCAGAGAACTGAGTTTGTGAACTGAGGTTCCACTGTGTACCAACGTATCACAAATGGCAGAGATTTAAAGGGTCTCTGGAACTTGAAAGGGAGGCATCGCTGGAGGCCTACAATTAAAGGAGGCCGAGTGAGTCTGTCCTTCCCGTGGTTGGATGGGGAGAGGGATGAGGAAAATCCCTGCACTGAATTTGCCACATTGGTTGTTTCTGACCAATCACACTCTCATTTCTCTGGTCAGAGGGATGGGCTTCAGTTGGCCAAACAGATAAAAGCTCAGGATTCTTGATAGATGGCTCAAGTCCAAACTCGGTCTGGATGTGAGAGAGGAAAACGTGTCTCTAATTTCTGGCAGACCATCGGTGATCAGGAGCACTGGCCTGAACATGCAACCAACGTAGAGAGGCAGGAAGAGCCTAGCAAATCGCAGAAAAAGGAATCCTAGTGCTGATCAAATTGTACCCAAAAGCCTATTGTTCCTGCAGTACTTAGTAAGTGAATTGTAAAATCTGCTTTCTTAAGCGTGCTTGGATTTCCTTTCTGTATTGTTTGCAATATAAAAGTTGACACAAGGAACTGAGGATGATGCTCAGTAGTAGAGCACTTGCCTAGTAACATGGGTAAGGCCCTGGGCTCAATACACAGACACACAGACACACACACAGACCCAGACACACAGCCCCAGTAACTTAGCAATTTGGTAAGACCCACTCTTAAATTAAAAAAAATAAAGCTGGGGATGCAGTTTGGTGAGAAGGCCCTGACTTTAATTTTCATACCCTCCCACCCCCTGAAAAGTAGGATAGGTACTGATTGGATTAGAGAGAAAAGTTGAGGGCTGAGACTCAAACAAAATTCCTGTGTACTAGCTGAGCATGGTGGTGTACACCTGTAGTCTCAGTGCTTGGGAGGCTAAGGCAGGAGGATTGCCACAAATATGAGGCCAGCCTGGCTACACAGTGAGTTCAAGGACAGCCTGAACTCTGTAATAAGACCTTGTCTCAAAACAAACAAGCAAACACCCCGCCACACATATAGTTCATGTATTTTTTCGCTAAACCCTAAAACAGCTTCTCTCTCTCTCTCTCTCTCTCTCTCTCTCTCTCTCTCTCTCTCTCTGTATGTATGTATGGTTTCCTCTTGTTTTAAAGTGACTTTCAAGATAGCTGATCAGATAGCTCGGCGGATAAAAACACCTGCTTAGCAGACTTGGGACCAGGGTTCCATCCCTGGTGTGCCATGCTGGCCCTGCCCCAGAGGTGCACAGAGATGGGTGATTGAGACTGGGTGTGGTGGTGTGTGCCTCTAATCCCAGCGCTTGGGAGGCTGAAAACAGGAGGATCACTATGAGTCCAATCTGTGTAGTGAGACCCTGTTGACCCTGTACTAAATAGATTTTTTAAAAAATGACTTTCAAAATTCTTGAGTAATTTTACTAGATCATATAGTTAATAAATAGAAGAATCTGGACTTCAGCTCAGGTCAGCTGACTTCAGGCTGTATACCCTTATTCTTCCCATTTACCATGACTCAGGAGACAAATGAATGTAGACTCATCTGAGATAGTCACCACAGGGTGGAGAGGGTGGGATAAAGGCCATCAGGGTAAGGAAGCTCTTGCTATATGCTTATTGAAATCAGAGAGTGGACTAGGGACACTCTGTCTCTGTTTCTCTCTCTGTGTCTTGCCTGGTGGCATTGGGGATTGTACCCGTGGCCTTGTGCATGCTAGGCACATGCTCTACCACTGCACTACATATTCTCTTCTATTAATATTTTTTAAAACACTTTCCTTAGGGTGCTACATATTGCAATTAGACAAGAAGATTAAGTAGGAATACAAGTAGAGGGGTAGAGGAGCTGATAATCATAGATTGCACATGAATGATTACCTGAAAAACCCGAAATAATTTCCTGAAAAACAGTTGGGAGAAAACAGTTTAGTAAAAAAAAAAAAAAAAAGAAAGAAAGCCAATAACAAAACAATATACACAGACCGTTAGCTTTTCTATTTATAAAAATGAAGGTAAAATAAAAGGTCTCATCCACACTGACAAGAAGAAAACAAAAACATAAAATACCTGGAAATAAACTTTACAAGGAAGGTGCAGCATCACATGAAGAAACCCAGAAAACTCTTGAGGATGTAAAAGATTTGAAGAAATATAAGGCATGCCTTTTTGAGTGGAAATATTCAGTACTGCACAAGTGTTGCTTCACCTTAGATAAATACACAAAATTAAGATAATTCAATCAAGATCACAACCAAAAGTTATTTTTGAATTTGACAAAACAACTATAAAACTAATTTGGAAGGATAAAAGTAAGAGTAATAAGGATATTCATGAAATGAAAAATGACCAGTACTTATTCTATCAGATATTAAAATGTTTAGCTGGACATAGAGGTGTATTACAGATTACAAAGCTCAGATCTCTGGGAGGCTGAGGCGAGATCACAAGTTCTAGACTATTTTGGGCAACTTAACAACTTAGTGAGATCCTATTTGAAAATATTGTTGAAAAAAGGTCTGGGGATGTAGCTCAAGAAAAGGGTCTAAGGGCTGGCCAGATAGTTCAGCAGATTAAAGTGCCCACCTAGGCAGAGCACAGCAGCTGGGGTTCAATCCCCAGTGTGCCATGCCAGCCTGCCCCCAGGGTGTGCTCAGATGGCGACTGAGACTGGGCGTGGTGGCGGACACCTATAATCCCAGTGCTTGGGAGGCTGAAGGCAGGAGAATCATTACGAGTCTGATCCACGCAGTGAGACCCTGTAGACCCTGTACCAAATACATAAAAGAAAGGGTCTAGATTCAATCCTTTTTTGTATGTTTCTGAGGCAGGGTCTTACTATTATTCAGGCTGTCCTTGAACTCATTTCTTGGATGCTAGGATTACAGGTGTGTACCGCCCTGTCTTGCTGGATTCAGTCTTCAGTACCACACATACAAATTTTCAAAAAGAAATTCATAGAGACAATAATTAAAATTCTGTGTAATAATAAATGGGTCAGACAGAATAGTGAGCCCAGAAATAGATGTAAATACTTAAGGAGATTTTTGTATGGTAAATGGCATTTCAATTGAGTTGGGGAGTATAGGTTACCTTCTAAATCCTACCCGAGCTGGGGTAATGGGTTAGCCATCACAATAGAAGCTCTTTTCCCGTCTTACACCAATAAGATTAAACCACCAGGGCCAGGGTAATTTATTTAAGTGAATATTTTGATCATTTTAAGATTTTTTTTGTGGTACTGGGGATCAAACTTGGGACCTTGTGCTTGCCAGGCAGGCATTCATGCCACTGAGCCGTATTCCTGGCCGTCATAAAAGACAGTATTTAATAAATTTGACAGTATGAAAACTAAAAATGTACATTAAAGAACAAAAGGGCAGGATGAAAACATGCAACAGGTACATTTCATCTTATTTCAAATGTACAAGAGATGCTTACGATCATTAAGAAAAAAGATAAATCCTTCCTTAGAAACATGGGCCAAGGGTTGGGGAGGTAGCTCAGCAGGTCTAAGCATCTGCCTGGCAAGCGCAGGGACCCAGGTTCAATTCCTGGTATTGTGTACCACACTGGCCCTGGAACCCCAGCATGATGGCACATGCCTGTAATCCCAGTGCCAGGGAGGTTGAAACAGGAGGATCACTATAAGTTCAAGCTGTGTAGTGAGACCCTGTACCAAACAAATAAATAATTAAATAAATAATTAAATAATTAAAGAAATATAGGCCAAGAATGTGAACAGGCAAGTCACAAAAACTCCATATGACTGAAAAGCTATAAAGATATTTATTTAACCTCACTAATAATCTCAGCAATGCCAGTAAAAATCAGTGTCATTTGCCTTGAGTTCACGTGGTCAGAGTGCAAGGCTGACAGATTCTAAGGCAGGAGAGATTGCGAGCGAGAGAGGCTGGCGCAGCACTGCTGTGACAGTCATTACTGTGCATGTTCAAAGGGCAGTGTGGCCGAATCAGAAATAGTATACCCCTTATTGAGGTGATCTTGTTTGCCAGTTTTTATACTAAAGAGATAACTGTGAAAATGAGTAAAGAAATATGCACAGGATATTTAGCACAACATTGTTTATGAGAGTAAAATCTCGACAACATCTTAAATGATCATCACTAGAGACCCAGCAAAAGAGTGTGATACATACATACAATGGAATACTATTGAGTAATTAGAATAATTTTGCAGAGCTCTATTTATTGACATGGAAAGATGTCTACGGCATATTGTTGAGTGAGAAAAGCAGGTGTCAGTGGGAACAGTATGTATAATACAACTCCTTATCTATAAAATGATATACATGGATCTCCATGTGTGTATATGCATAGAGAGATGGCGGCAAGGCTGTTCACCAAAATGCTAGCGGTGGCTATATCAGGGTGGTAGGATTTTTACTTTCTTTTTCATACTTTTAGGTATAAGCTTGATTTTTATTTTTGTAATGAGGATATATCATGTTTGTCAATCAGAATAAACAATAAAGCTGCTTTCACGTTGGAATGAAGATACATATTAAACAGGAGGAATCGGCACGTGGTGATTTAGCGGCTGTGGGTAAGGAGGCGAGAGGCAAGCCAAGAATTTGATCCTCAGTGTCTGAAGGATTGTGTACCGTTGACAATCTGAAGCTGCAGCTGATGGAGGGGGAAGAGGATGCCTTGCATGCTCAGGGCTTTGGGTTGGGGCAGTGGCTGGCAGGCAGCCTCTTGGGAGGGGCAGGCTCTTCCCCAAGGATAGAGGTGTGGATGAGACCTAGCAGTGCCTTGACAGGAGCAGGGAGGGCAGGAAGTGGAGTTGTGGACCACAGCCAGGGTGACAAATGGGAGAAGGAAGAGGCTGTGTGGTCAGGGGCACAAGGATCTGTGGGGCACAGGGAGCCCATGGGGGCGGGGCACGTTTCCAGAGAACGGTCAATCATATCAAATGATGCAAAGATATGGAGATGTAGTACAGAGTCCAGGAGTCTGCTGGTGATCTTGGAGGGAGCAGCTCTGGTGGAGGAGTCAGGCAGGGCACTGGCTACGTGGGGGTCCAGCGGGGGGTCCTGGCTTTGAGGGACACGGGACAAGCCTTGCTCAGGACAGGCAGCACATGTGCCACTCTGCTGGCTTACCAGCTCTGCTGGGCATCACGAACCATCCTGCGGAGCTCTTATGAGCCTCAAAGCCTTAATCCCACCAGCTGGCCCAGGAGCAATGGAGAGGGGCTGGCCGGTGCGCAGAACCTGGTTTCCTTGCCTAGACTTGAATGCATACTTGAGGGATGATGAGAAGGAATCCATGGAGGGGCGACTGGACAAGCAGAGAGACCAGCCAGGTGGGCTGGGTCTCCCTTCTGAGGGAACAGACTATAGACTGAGGCCAGAGAGGGGTCAGCAGGGAGCCAGGATGACTAAGTCTAGAACAGATATTTGCTTCAGGCCCTGCTGTGAAAAAGCCCGACTGTGTGGGAACTGTCAGTCAGTGCATACTCGGAGACTCATAGTGGCCCAGAACCTGCTGTGGACATAGCAGATGCCACATTGTTGGAAGTGATGGGTACAAGGGGCACAACTGTGGGTTCCCACTACAAGGCCTGAGAGCACTAAAAGGAGCTGAGGCTTAGTTGTAGCTTTCTGGGGAGTCTCTGAAGAAAAACCAGTATGACTCAGCTCCTGAGCCTGTGGCGGTGTTTGGACCCCATCGGTAGGAGCACAGGATCCTGGATTGAGGAGATGAAGACTTTCTGGATGTCAGCTTGCCCAAGGGGCCAGAGCTTGGGTAGAGTGTTGGAGGATGCGGACACACACACGCAGAGCTCAGGCCAGGCTGGGGCAAGGCTCAGGCAGCACACCTTACTAGAAGAAATGCTTGCGGGAATCATGGTCAAGAAATAAGACATTTGCTTTTAATCTACAGAGGCAGTGTTTCCTAAAACATGCCCCTTTGAGCCTTAGTTTCTTGAGATTGTAACACTGAAAAAGGCTCTCTGAGCAAATATGTCCATGAAATGCAGGGCACTGCTCAGTACTTGTGAATGCAGTAAAAGCTCTGAGAAGTCCTGCAGCGAAGAAATCGGCTCGACATTGCATTTTCTCAAGCATGTTTGATCACAGAAACTTTTTCCATTTGACACCACTCTACCTCCTGCAGGAGCAGTGGCTGTCCTGTGTGGCCCAGGGTTAGTGTTTGTACCAGTACTGGGATATAGCACAGAGGCGTATCCCAGGTCAGTTCAAGGAAGAACCTTGCAGCTGCATTTTAACCAAGGAAGAGGCAGTCAGGGCCGCCAGCCTCTGAGGCCTCAGGCAGAATGGGGACTTTCCAAGGGTGCTGCCTGGGCAGCCAGGCTCTAGGTGGGTGTCGTTGTTGGCTTCTGGGGTTCTATGGGTCCAGGGAGAGGGCTCCCTGGGCATGCAGGAATGCTCTGGCCTAGGAGCCTGTGGCCTCTGCTCTATTGCTGGTGTGCTCCATCCAAGAGCACTCAGAGGCTGGGCATGAGCAGTCCATGAAGGTAAGATGTGAACACATAAATATCCTCATTATATCCCAAATACACACCCCAAACTTTACATCACAAGAGCAGCAGCTGGGGCCGCCCACAGTCCTAATTGCTTTTCTGTACTAAGCGAATGTCCTCTCTGCAGCTCTGTATCTCCCATTTATTGAGGTAATTACTGGAGGAAGCCAGCTGTGGCAAACTGGCAGGCAGGCAGCACATCTGTGCCACCACCTAATGGGAGCCGCCCGAGGATGGATGTCCCACCGAGCCAGCACCTCTCTGCTGTCCTCCTGGGGAGTGTGGCCTGTGGATGGGAGGCTGGCCTCTCAGCTCAGGTTCCTAGCCCAGTGGGTCCAGACTGAGCTGCTCTTCTTAGGGACTTGTCAGGCACCATTCAGAGGGGCAAGCAAGGCCCAGGCCAGGCAAGGGGAGGGCATGCTGGGAGAAATGACTTTGTTTAGCATGTGGTTCAAGATCCCCTCTCCGAATCTTGGACTGGAGGGGGACACTGAACCACCATCGCACACTTGAGCTTTTCAGGGCCGGAGTGACAGAGGACAGAGTTAGTATTTTGGGGACAGGAGGTCATAAGACAGTAGAATTGGTCCCTGGCTCTGTGCATGACCCAGAGGAGGAAGTTACTTCAGTTAGGGTGTTTTCTTCTGCAAAATGAGAACTTCCAAGTCCCAAAGAGCCACCACCTTGCCCTCTTGCCTCTTGGTCTGTAGTAACCATTGAGGACTCATGAAGATCCATTTGAGATTTCTTTAAGGCACTCCTAAGCATGGGGCCCTCAGCTGCGGGCTGCAATGCACACTGTTGGCTCATGGACCCCTGGCGGTGGCTGAGGTGGGTGCTCTGGAGCAGGCGAGCATGAGCCTCTTTTCTGAGGGGCTGAGGTAGGTAGGGGGCTGCAGCCTAGGCGCTCTGCCCACCGCGCTTCCTGTGGGTGGCAAGTGAAACTTTTCCTGGTTCTCTCCCAGCAGCCAGCTCCATTCCCCCAGCCCCAAGTGGCGGCTCCTTGGGCCGGAAACAATGTGCTTTCTCCACGCCTTGGAGTGGAAGTCAGCAGTTTGGCACCGTCTGGCTGGCAGCCTCTACCGGCTTCCTTTGGCACTTTATTGGCAAAGGCGGTGACATTTCTTTCAGTTGGGTGGGTGGAGCTGTTATGCAAACTCCCGCTCTCCTCATTCGCCAGATGAATATTCATGACTCAGGCAATCTGTACCAGCCAGACTTTCCTGAGGGCGGCAGCTTTTCTTCTCTTCCTCTCTTTCTTTTTCTTTCTCCTTCTCTCCTTCCTAGCTCATTGGAAAGCTCAAGTGCAGCTATATTTAATTTACAAATACAGAGCTATTCAGCTTGCCTTTTGAGATGCAGGCTTTGGGGAAGAGGTGTGGGGGATGGGGACAGAGGCTGAAGCCTTTGGTCCTGACCTTGTGCCTCCAGGCCCAGGACCCAGGATGCAGGAGAATGGGTCTGGGGTTCTCTTTGAGCTGAGCACCTCAGTGCTCCAGTGCCTGAAGTTGTGCTGCTCAGGCCACCTTAATCCCACTGGTCTCTGAGGTTTACGTGGAAATTCTGAGTGAGTGATGTGTGGGCCAGGCTCTGCCAAAACATCACTGCTTCATTTCCTGCTCTCCTGCTTGGCCCCCTAGACCCATCTCCAAGTTCAAGGTCAAAGCCTAGAAGACACAGGGATAACTGTTACTGGCTTCCTTGGGAAGGAAGCAATCCTCATTCAGAGTCCCATTCTTTCTTAGGAAGTACAGCTCCCTAGCTAGCTTCCTTTGTCTCTTCCCCAGAAAGACACCAGAAACTCTGGAAAAGGGGTCAGAATTCCCAGAATTTGCCAGGAAATGTGGTCTTAGCAAGGATGTGCTTGCGTGAGTATGTCTTGTGTGTAAATATTTACGCACAGCTTAAGTGAGTCTGTGTGCCTACATCTATGTTCAAGTGTTTGAGTGTGTGTCTGTATGTGTAAGGGCGTGAATGTGTATGTCGAGGAAAGTCTGGGAATGTTTGCATGTGCGAATGTGCCTCTCCAGCTAGAGTTGCGTGTGTACCTCTGCGGGTCTGGAGGTGTTGTGTGTGCAAGGGTGCCTCTGGGAGGACAGAGATATTTGTGTATGGTTTTTGTGTAAATGGATTGTGGGTGTGTGTCAAAAGTGAGACTGTGGGAGAGAGGCAGAGAGAGAGAGAGAGAGAGAGAGAGAGAGAGAGAGAGAGAGAGGCAGGCAGACAGAGAAGGGGGAGGGCTAAGGTGTGCTCCCCCACCTCCATTCCCTCCCCAAGTTTTTCCTTTTTCCCCATGCAAGTGGTGCAGATTCTATCCAAGGACAAGAACAGAAGGTTTCCCAGCACAGAGCGTCCCGAGATTACTTTATATTCCCCCCTCCTTGTATCAAGTAATCCAAATAGCAGCATTAGACTTGCTCATTCTTACTGCCCACCGCTCAGCCTAGAGTGGGAGGAGGGCTGTCTCGTCTGACCCCCTCTGAGAGCACCTTGTAGCCCTGAGCCAAGGAGCTGTCTTCCAAATCTCTTCATTCCGTGGCGGCCCAGGCTTCAGTGGCAAGAGCCAGCTGCCTCCCCGCCTGCCAGCAACTGCCAGGCTCTTTCAGAACCCACATCCAGGCCCGGCCTCATTTACAAATATGCAAATTTGCCTCTTTTCTGGTATGCAAATGGAGACATGACAAATAGCTAATTAGGGTCAAAAGAAGCACTCTGAACCAATTAGTTGTAGGGTCGATCCCTTTCTGCTAGGAGAAGACTGAGCCCTCCTGCTCCCCTCTGTTGGGACTTCCTGACTCCTCTGCACACTCGTGCCCTTTGGTCTGTCCTGTTGGGTGGAGGCATAGTTTCAAAGAGTCCTGAAATGGGAGTCTATGTTTGGGTCCCAGTCCCACTTCTGATGCTTAACTGTGTGGCTTTAGACTCCCTCATCTGCCTGAGCCTCGGTTCCTTTCTTCTTGACATGGTGTGATGATGGTGATTGTTCTGTCCTCACTGGCCACCCTGTTGCCCTTCTTTTGGAGAAAGCTTGGAGGGAAAGAGCCTTTGAAAACTGTATTTAAATTTCTTTGATAGTCACCTAGGAGTACAGCTCTGGCCAATTATGAATGGCTGCGTGAAGAGCTGTGTTGAGAAGGGTTCTGAGGCCAAGTTTAGAGTCACCAGAAGACACTGCGCTGGATTAGCAGTGTGTGCAGCAGGCAGGTGTTTGGACTCTGGCAGGGCAAGGGCTGCATGGTTGCTGACTATAGAAGATATAGATGAAGCGAGACCCTGGTTTTAGTGCTGTCTGCTCCCTTGAATCAGTTACTTATCCTTCCTGAGCTCAGCTGCTTGATAAAAAACAGGGAGAATGAAATACATCTTAGGATTACTGCTAAGTGTTAACATAGGACAGTTAGGCAAAATCTCTTTGTGATTTGCAAGGGGATGTGTCCATTTGACATACCAGTGGGAAAGGTATATTGGCCCATTTTAGAGGTGGTGAGCCTGAGACCTGGAGAGGGTGGATACCTTGCAGGAGAAGAAGCTGGCAGCTGTGTCAGATTGGGGCCTTTCCTCCTTGCCACTGCAGGATCCTGGCTCCCTCTTGCCACCCACATGCTGATGCCCCAAGCAGGCTGCAACAAGCCCTGCTGGCCTGGCTCCACTTCTGGGTGTGAAATTTGGCTGAGTTGGCACCTAGGAGAATGGGGCAATTGGCATCCCAGACCCTAGGGCCTGGGCTAGGGCCAGTGGGCAGAAGAAAGGCTGGTGGGTGGGCCCAAGCTTAGGAAGCTGGCCAAAGCCAGAAGCTGGCAGGAGTAGGGCAGGAGATGATCTGGCTTGAGGACTGTCTGCTCAGGGATGCTGAGAGCTAGGCTGGACTTCAGAGCAAAGCCCAGGAACCTGATGTCTGCCTGGCTGTTGTCACTATCTGAGCATATCAGCTGTGTCTCCGAGCATGTCTTTGTGTGTGCATGTGTCCGAGGATGTATCTGGGTGTCTGCATTTGAAAAAAATGTATATGTGTAATTCTAGGTGGCAAGCCATGTCTGTCCGTACATTTCCACCTGAATCTGTGAGTGTTCCATCACTGTGCACGACCTCCAGTGTGTGTGAGTGTGTCCTTCCTGGTGAGCATCTGACACCTCCGCCAGTGTCTGGGCATGACTCAGGCCTTCTATGGCATCCATTCATGTCACTGCATCTCCGCGTCAGCATTCATGTTCTTCCCAGCACTCTGTGCCTCTCTGTCACACACACACCTGTCAGTCTGACCATACACCTGTGTCAGTGAGTGTGTCCGAAGTGCTGCTTGTGCGTTGGTGCACTTCTGGGTGTGTACCTCTACCCTTGACAGTGTTAGGGTCTACCGCAGGATGCAGGCATGGCTGCAGCCAGATGAACAGAAGTAGACTCTTGTGCGTCTGCAGCGCTTCTAGGGTGCCGCTCTGTCTTTGCCTTGCGGCTGAAGCTTCTGTACTCTTGCACTGCTTGGCTCTGCTGGGAGAGAGTTTGGCTTTGGCTGTTCCAGGGTGCTATCCCTGAAGTGCCAGGGCACAGTGTCCCTGGAGAAGGGCCAGTTTGCTCTTTGGGACTTATTTTATCCTTTCTTCTCCCTTCCTTTATCATATCTACCCTTTTTCTGTTCTTTTCAATCCCTCTCCTTTCTTTTTTCTCTCCTTTCCTTCCCCTCCTTCCTTCCCACCTTTCAACCTACTTGCGGAGGCTGGCTGTGAGCTGCTGTAGAGGCGACAGATGAAGCCTTGACTCTCCCCTAGAGAGGTTCCCTATCTCATCCCCATGTGGCCTCAGTTTGAGCCACACTGGGATCCTGGGCCATTTAAATGCAAGTGGCTATCTTCCCACTGCTTGTGAATAATCACCCCTAGGGGAAGTTCAGGCTGGGAACTCAAGCTTTCTCCTCCTCCTCTTGGCAGGCATGCTGCTGCCCTCTTGCAGCAAGGTGGAAGGTGGCCCCACCCTTTGCTGCAACACCTGCGGCTAGGCTTCTGTGCACCTCTCCTCCAAGGATTCCTCCGCTTGGCTTGTCTAACTAGAATGCCTTCTGCCATCGCGGGACCTTGTCTGTGATTTAGCTTAATGTGTTCTTCCTCCTGCCTACATCCCTGGCTGGTAACCTCACTCTGGACATGGTTCTGCTCCTGTGCTGACTGTAAGTGTCTCCATCCTGGTCTGCTGAGAGATCCTTTGGGGTGGGGACCGGGTCACATTCATCCCTGGGTACCCAGGCCCACAGCACAGGTGGGAGTGTGAATGTCAAAGGATGATTCTGGTGCAAGATGGGGCACCCTAAGATGGACCTTGTAGTTGGCCAGAGGCCTTCCCTTTCTTCCTTTCTCCTTGTGGTCTTCTCCCTTAGCTGATGATTTTGAATGGAACTTTAAAAATTGATCAAAAGTTGAAAAGTATATAAATAAAAGTAAAAGTTCCTGACACTAATAAGTATCATTTAAACTTTAGTGTAAAGAGAAAACATGTTAAGATGACATTTCTGGATAGTTTCAAATGAGCATGAAGTTCTCAGCTGGTGTCTGGACTGCTCATTTCCCTTCAGGTCTGGTTGGCTCTTCCCCTCACTGGAATCCTGACCAGGTTTGGAATGAAGCAGAGCATGGAGAACTTGGGCTTCCTGCCTGGATAAACCTGGCTTCCATGCTCATAGCCTTGGTGACCTTTCAGAACCTCAATGTTATAACCTGTGCAGTGGGGGAAGCAGCGTCACTTTACAAGATGGTACCCAAAGCCGGGAGCAATGTTGACATCTATCCTTCCACCTTAAAGATAAACCCAGAATCCAGCCGCTTCTCTCCATCTCTATTGCCATGGCAGCAGGCTAAGCCCTGTCACCTCCTCCCATTTCCCAAGGGCCTCTGCTCTGTACTATAGCCACAGGGATCATAACACGGAAGTCATGTCCTATGACATGTCTGCTCAAAACCTCCCCTAACCCATGTCATTTGGGATAGAAGCCAAGGTCACCAGAGTGACCTCAAGGCCCCACGTGATTAAGCCCCACTGTACTAGTTACCGACTCTACTGTTCTCCCATCTAGTCTCCAATAGCTCCCTTTCTGGCTATCCCCCAAAGGTCAGACACATCCTGCCTCAGGACCTTTGCACATGCTGTGTCCTTTGCTGGAGTGCTCTTCCCTGAGGCATTATCCTGCCCCCCCATCACCTTCTTCAGGTCTCAAGGGTCTCCTTCATCATGGGGAACATTCTGTATTTTTTGATTTAGTTTTTAATCCATGAAATCTATCACAATCCTCTATACCATCTTTTTCTTATTATATTCTGTGTTGTTTGTCTCTTCTGATGTGAATGGAAGTGCCTTGAGAGTAGGGATTTTGCTTTTTTGGTACCATTTAGAATAGAGCTTGGAAAATAATAGGTGCTCAATAAATTTCTTATTAAATGACTGAATTGTTCATGTTTGGGTAGTAGCAGAGCCCATGAGTGCCTGCCTATGAACTTGGGCAATCAAAGGTTATCATTCTTCTGCAACTCTGCAAGGGCATGGTGCCAGCATTACTTCATGAGCCAGGCAGCCGGGCCTTGGGAGGAATCTGCCCTGTGGTCTTCCTGCTTGGGGCAGCCGGTATAAGAGGAAGCACCCAGTCACTGATTCCTGCCATGGCCTGGGAGTCCACAGGGTGATCTCCCAGGCCAGCTGAGGGTCAGGACTGCCTGCTCCCTTGACAGCCTCCCTCTCGGCCTATGGCTCCAAGTGCATTGAGGGTCAGTATGGTCTTTGGGGAGTTTCCATGCAGCCAGGCCATGGGAATGAGAGAGTCAGCCCCTGGGCTCCCTTCTAGAAGGGCACAGGATGGGCTCCGTGCACTTGTTCTACACTCCATGAGTGGGGTCAGCAGCGTGGGCAGCAGTGTGGGCAGAGCTGGGCTTGTAGGAATTACTTGGGGTGTGAGGAAGGGCAGGCAGCTGGCTCCACTGGCTTGTGTCTCTGCATCCTGAAGAGACTATCCTGGAGCCAGGACTGGGTCCAGTCTTGCTTCTCTCAGACTGATCCCGGCCCCTCTGTGAGTGCCATGAACATCTGGATCAGGGTTGGGGGTCTAGCCACCTCAGGTAAAGCAGGAGCATGGTGGTATATGTCAGGCCTTCGAGCAGCTGAGGTGGGGGTGGGAGAAAGGGAGAATGACTTTGCCCCCTCCACTTTTACACCATGGCTTCTCAGGTGGGCACAAGGGATTCCCCAGAGTTGGAGACACACCGAGCCCAAATGGTCTCCCCAGATCTGACCCCACTCATGGAGTGTAGAACAAGAATTCTAACATTAGAAAAAAAACAACATGGGCACCATTTTTTTAGCTGTCTGGAGAAGCCCACTGACTCTTCTCCAACAGTATTTTAAATGCATAGAATAAGATGCATAGGGTTACAAAGGAAGCTCATTATATTGAAATATGCTTCTAACTGCGAACCTCAGGTTAAAGTGGACAGTTATGGTCTTTTTGAGGGCAAATATTGCACTCTGAAAACCAAGGATGCCGGCTCCAATCCCCATACGCTTGGAGGGTGAGGAGATCTTTGTGCATATTTTGTTGGGCCATCCTGACGTAGAAGGAGCAGTCATGTCCCAGGCAAGGTCTAAAACTCTTGAAGGAGGCCAAGGGCAAGAGCTGGGGGCTGCCAGGGAGGGAAGTGAGCTCCCCAGCTCTGCTGCTGCTGCACTGGAGGCCTGCTCCTCAGGGATTGGGAGGTCAGTGTGGGCCAGGTGATTTGTGCCCAGTGGGAGAAGATTTGGGTCAGTCACCCCCAAGCTCTTTTCAGGGGTGAATCTTGCAGATCCCCCAGGGTTTTTCTCTCTTGAGTATCCTCCAGCCACCCAGGGACCACAGAAGCTGGCCTTTCTGCTGGTTTTTTGCTGTCAGATAGCAAAAGGCGGACATTTCTGCATAGGAAATTTGCACTAATGCCACCTCAATTTTGCCTCAGAGACAGTAGCTGCTCTTGGTCATTTGAAGACAATGAGCTTCAGGCTGGGGAAACACCTTAGTATTCTGAGTCCGTTCCCCAAAACCATTCATAGAGGGAGGTGGATTGTGCATTGTGCCACCCAGCATACTCCACCCTGACCTTATCAGTCTAAGGTTTCAACTCAACCTCAGACAGGGTCGCTCTTTACTTCTGTGACATCATTCTCTCCTAAAGCATAGACATCATCATTGTGTAAAATGGCTTTAAAATTGTCTGGTCCTACCCTTGTGTGGGAGAATGGATGGGTTAACTGAGGCCCAGGGGTGGGAGGACTTTCTGCAAGTCATGTGACCTTGGGTGGCTGAGCTGGTTCTGGAACCTTAGTGCCAGGCTCCTCTTGCTGCTGAGCCTCTGGGCCCTGGTAGGAAGGGCTGGCAGCAGGAAGGCAGCCCTGGGTTCCCCTTGACAAACACATCATGCTTCCCACCTAAACCACCTCTGCGGGTGGGGAGCCGGGGACTGGTCTATTAGCTTTCTCCCGCTGTCCACCGAGGGTGCATTTGTCTGTTTTGCATTTTTTCCAGGCTGTAGTTAGACAACTCTTGGTCCTGCGGGGAGCGCTGCAAAGAGAAAATGTCAGGGCGACACGCCGCCAAGATAACATTAGCGAAATATCAAGTCCTTTATGATGTCAGGAGGGATTCCTTCCTGCTGCCGAAGCTGCCTAATGACATCATAAAATAGGCTGGCGGCGGCCGTGGTCCCCCTGAGTCATCAATCAGGCCTGTCTGTGGAGAGCCCCAGGTGGGGGTGTAGGATTTTAAACTAAAAAGAGGTTCCAACACAGCAGCACTGTGATGTGCGAGGGGCTGAGGACAGCTACAGCACCCAGGAAGGGGCCACTCTGTGGCCCACCTTTGCACGAGGTGCAGGCCTGTCTCCAAGGACCCTTAGAGAGACCTTGGGACACTAATGGCTCCTGAGGAGGGCACACCCAACCTAGAGAACCACAGAGGTGCTGAGCCCAAGAAGGGCCCTATGCCAGCCTTTCCGGTTACTGAGGTCTGGCTGACCTGTCTCTCCAGGGACACTGAGATGTTGACAGTACAGACAGGACTGCTGGGGCCATTGGTCTCATCATCTGGTATGATGAAACCAAGGTTATAGCACTGGGAGCATACAGAGGGGGTCTTTGACTCCTTGGTGGCAGGTGTGTGCTCTTGCATGTTCGTTGTTAGCCTGTGTGTTACTCTGCTGCTGTATATCCAGGGGCATGTGTAGCATGTATAGGGATGCCCTGTCCATGTGTTTGTTTGCCCATGTGCCTATTGCATGCTTACCGTACGTATCTGCTGTTGGTTATGTGTGTCTGAGTCTGTCTGCCTGTGTGCCTCCCTTTGTGTCTACCTGCCTGTGCTTGTGCCTGGCAAAGTGTCTGGAATGTAGGCCAGGAGATGTGGAAGGGATTCAGGAGGACTGAGGAGGGAAGGAGATTCCAGAGGGTGAGCAGGTCCACAGGGTGTGTGTGTGTGTGCGCCAAGCACACCCTCTCATCACTCTCGGCCTAGAGTGTTGATGTGTTAGAATTGCCTAGGGAGATTGTAAAACCTACCCAGGCCCCAGCTTCACCTCAGATCAATGAATTCAGACCTCTGGAGCTAGGTCCAGGCACTGATATTTTTAAAGGCTCCCCCGGTGATTCTAAAGGGCAACCAGGTGGAGAGCCAGGGGTGTACTGACCAAGTGTGGTCTTCGGATGAGCAGGATTGGCCCCTATGGGTGGCTTCTGTGAAGGGCTCTGTGCAGAGTAGCAGGTCCTATACTGTATCTCCTGAATCCCACTCTGCATGTGCACCCCAGCCTGTGCTTGAATTGGATCCTAGATGAGATGCATGATGGGTAAATTTGGGGAAGAATGGAGCCAGGCTTCTCAACTGGAGCATGCAACACAAAGCATTCAGCAGAACCTCAGAGTGGGGTTCCTCAGGAGGTCTGGGCAGGAACCTGAGAACATGCTTCTGTGAATGAGAAGTGAGTTCCCTGGTCCTGCAGCTGCTGACCTGGATACCAAGTAGGAGAAATGCTGGTGGAGCTGCAGTGGAGTGTGTATGCGCTGGGGTGTGTGTGTGTGTGTGTGTGTGTGTGTGTGTGTGTAAGCAGGTGGAAGGGGAAATCATGTTCCTCCCAAAGAGCCTGCTATCTTAGGGCCTCAATTTCCCTGCAGCCAGGCCAGGAGTAGGGAGAATAAGAGACCAGGAAACATAAACAGGTCTTCTGAGAGCTGCTGAAATTTCTGGGCCTTCTCTGATCTCTTTAGAGCCCGGCCTCCTTCTCTTAAGAGAAAGGATCCATGGCTGGAGCTTCTTTGGTGCCTGAGAACCCCAAGCCAAAGCCTCAGGCTTTGCCAGGACCTGGACTCATCAGAGCAGACTCACATCCAGGTTTTCCACCACACTCTTGCTTGGATGATCATCCTTTCATTCTCCAAAGTTTGCATGTATCATGTGGTGCCCTTATAGACAGTTGTGAGCAAGATGATTAAAAGTTTGGTTAAGATGGAGGGGAGGAGACTGATAGGATGGAATGGGAGTGACTGTGTTCCCAAGGGGAAACCCTCTGGGACTTGGCCCTGGAAACTCCCAATCTCTTGCCTGGCTTCTGGAGGTCTCTCCCAGGATAGCCAGCAGCAGAACAGGCTTCAGCCTGGTGGAAGTAGTGTGTTTAGGGAGCAGGCAGCCAGCCCTGGCTGTCTCTGTCCATCTAGTGGAGGTGGGGGCCAGGAGGTGGGGTGGAGGTGGTAGTGAGGCAGCAGACAGACAGGCTGGGTCCAGCCACAGCCCCCGTCTTGCCTGGGGGCCAGGCTGTGGTATCAGCCTCACTTTGCCTGCATCTCACCGCCCGCCTGCGGAACCTGAGGGCTGCAGGGGAGATAGCGATCAGCCGGAATACCAGAGGTGTGAGGCAGGCATGACCTCACCCAGGGTGTGCCTGCTCTCCAAGTCCTGCCAGGCCACCCTCCCTGCCTGCTCCCAGGCACCCCCAGGCCAGGTTAGACAACAAGCTTCAGCTGGCCACGGCAGGGGCGTCCCATGCGCTGGCCAGGTCCCAGCCAGACTCAGGCAGGGACCTGGATACCTTTCTGGAAATAGCCTCTAGTGAACCCGGAGATCTCAAGGGCCCTTGATGGTGAGACTCTTAGGGGAACAGCAGTGAGATAGCTCAAGGTGGCGGTGGTGGTGGTGGCTGCAGAAAACGATTTAGGACTAAAATTGTATGCTAAACCTGTGGTCTAGGAAGAAGCTTTTCAAGAAGCTGTGGGAACTTGGAGGCCTGTCTCAGCTTGGGACAGGAGGTGAAAATGAGGGAGAAGTGGACCCAGCAGTGTGGGCCAGCGAAGAACGCCTACTGTGTGTCTGGCAGGGTGCTAGAAAGCGCTGCTTTGGAAATCACAGCCAGAAAATCCAGAAGAGATAGTGGGAAGTATTTACCAAGCCAGATACATAAAACACCTCTTGGTGACTTCATTTTCTGATTGATTCCAGAGACTCATACTGTGGTAAGATGGGCTGCCAAAGTCAAGTGTTGTTGACCATGGGATTGTTGGGGACAGAGGGGCCTTAGGTTCTGGAAATTTTAGGAGAAAACACCCACCCTGGATTCTCTGCTGAGTGGATAGAGCAGAAAGTGAGCTGTGCAGTAGCAGTGGCTGGTCCTAGGCCTCCCAGTCGGGGGTCACTACAGACCCTCCTCTGTCCCATCATGGCTCGGCTCTTCCCTTTACCTCAGGTCCACACAGGCCCTTCTCCTATCCCCTCTCCTATCTTCTGTTCCACTTGCCACTCTCTTACACACACTACCCTCCACCCCCAAGCATACTCAGAGCTGGGCAAGGTGACCCTGTGGAGAGCTTTGCACATGGAATACTCTGAGGACTTGTGAACAAAAAATGAGTCAATTGGGGCTGGGGAGATGGCTCAGTGGAATAAGCACTACCTTGGCAAGCGCAAGGGCCTGAGTTCAATCCCTGGTTCTGAAAAAAAGAAAGAAAGAAAAAAAAAAAGAGCAGATCCATCTGTGAACCTTCTCTGTCCATGCTCCTTGTTCACGAGCTGAGTCCCAAACCCAGCAGGAGATGGGGTCAGACAACATCTACCCCAGGACCAAAGGCCACAAGTCCATTCTCCATGCTCCTGGTGGTCTCTTGCCTGGCCTTTGGCTCTGCGCTGCTGTGCTCATCCTGGACACCTGGCTGTATTTGTGTGTCATTCTCTGCATCATTCCTCTAGTTAGCTTTCTGTGTGCCTGGCCTTCTGCTGAGCTCAGGGCCCAGAGGGATAGAAGGAAGACTCATACTTTCAGCAGAACCCCAGGTGGCCCGGGCTCCATGAGGCTCCTGGGGTGCCTGCTGTGCTGTCCTGGGGTCAGACCTCCTGGACCTGTGTGCACCTGTTCGTGCCCACATCCTCCTCTATGCTCACACTTTTCTCTGTCATGTGACAGCCACCCTCCTCCTCTTTGTTATTCTTTCCCACCTTCTCATTTTCCTTCTTCACACTCGCTTTGGATGGATGCCAATGTCTGGTCACATCCTCTGGGTTCTGGGGCAGCATGAGGAGTGGGGTCAGAGTCTCAGACACTGCCTGGTACTCACTTCTCAACTTCCTGCCTTGGTGCTGGAGAAGCTGAGCCAGACGGAACCTGGATGGTGGGTGGGTGGAGGCTGGCCCTGCTGGGTTTCTGGGTAAGGGACTTGGCTTTTTGAGGGCCTAAAGCATGGGGTGGGGAGCAGACACTTGAAAAAGAGAAGGGGAGGAGAGGGATGAGAAGGTGGGAACAGAAAGGAAGGAGGAGGGGAAGGGGCAGCTGTTACACCATGGAGACCATCTAAAAGAATGCAATAGGCCCCCTTATCCTTGGTTTCCCTTTCTGTAGTTTCAGTTACCTGAGGTCAACCATGGCCTGAAAATATTAAACGCAAAATTTAAAAGTAAACAATTCACCAGATTTTAATGGCAGACTCTTCTGAGTAGTGTCATGAAATCTCACACTGTCTGCTCTGCCTCTCCTGGATGAGATATCACCTGGCTGTCCAGTGTCTCCACACTGTAGACGTTACCTGCCCATCGGTGATTGGCCTGTGTAAGATGGGGTGTCAGGTGCAGTTTCAAGTCCCCAGTAGGGGTTTTGGAATGTGTCCACTGTTGACAGTGGGGCAAATGGACTGGCCAACAAAGGTTCTGACCCTATCACCAAGCACAACTGAAAAAAAAAAAAAGCTTTCTCTTAAGGCTGCATTTGGTTGTCTTAGAGCATGCAGAGACACTGTGAGGGTGCCTCAGACCTGCAGTAGATCTCTAGGAGGGCCTGGACTCTTCAGTTGGCCTCCACCACCTGGCCCTGCTGTGAAGGAGGGGAGGAGACCTTTCGCTGGCTGATGACGTTCCTTTCGGGGCATTTCAGCTGGGGATCTGTCCATCTTCTCCTCCATGGGCTCCTGACCCACAGTGTGTCACACCCCTCAGTGTAAGCCTTCCAGGAGCTTTGAAAGAATGGGAGATCAGCTTTGTGGGAGACTTTGCAGACTCCCTGCAACCTTGGGCCTCATTTTGCAAGGGGGACTTTCAGGCCTTTCTTACTTTGGGGTCTCAGTTCTCTCCTCCTTTTGTGCCCTAATCCCAGCTGGTGAGCCCCTCCTGCTGTCTGTGTCAGGGTTCCTGGGGGATGGGAGTAGGGGTCCTGAAAGGGATCTGACTCTTTCTCTGTTGAACCTTTCTCTGGAGAACCACTGAGGAGCACCTGGGAAGGTTTAGCTCCTACCTAGCCTCCTTTGCAGGTGTCCCTGGGCCCCTCCTTTGTCTTTGCTTGGGGGTGTCTGCCCCAGCTCTGGTCAAGGGTGAGAAGCCCTTATAACAGCCATGAGCAATCTCAAGAATTCAGCAAGGGATCATGGCAGGAGCAGTGAGTCCCTTTCTGTCCCCACAGTGCACACCCTCCTCAGGACGAGGGGCCTTGGCAGCCTCCAGCCTGGTTATCTGATTTGGGGGCTGATGGGGTTTCTAATGGAAAACAATATGGTAATTTCAGAATGTTCCTGATTAGATGAAAATGATATTGCATCAAAGTTACTTCCTTAATTTATTCAGAAAATAACAAGAGAGAATTCTCTCCTAAGATCCTTAATTAAACAGGCTTCCACCTCTCGGGCAAAGCAGGCTCTGAGCTCCAGGTGTAAGGAACAAAGGCCGAGGCTGGCCTGAGTCTCCTAGGGACTGCCTTTAGGTCACAGGGCCCAGGGAGGTCTTACCTGGACAGACTGCCCCTCTGCCTGCTGGGAGTGTTGGCAGCAGAAGGGAATGGGATGGGGCTCTTTCCACACTGGGACTCCTAGGCGTGCAGCCAGTCTTCTCCACCTTCATCCCAGGGGTGACCCAGACCCACAGAGATGTCATAAGTAGGGGCAGAGAGCCGGTATCTGGGTCATCTTTAAGACACAGAACCCTGGAGGGATCAGGGAAGATGCTGATTGGTCCACTTAAGGTTGGGATGCCGCGAGGAAATTGGCACTGCCAAAGAGGTTCAGCAGAAGACTTTGGGGAGCAGGAGACAGGCTTGAGAGGAGCAGCCAGAACTGATGAGGCAGCTGGATGACAGCAACAGGGAGAGAAAGCTGTGGCTACTTTGGGGACCCAGAGGAAAAAAGAAGGGAGTACAGAGGAGCTACTGGACAGAGCTGTGGCACGGATGATGTGAGTCAGAGGAGTCTTTGCATCCCCCACTGGCACTGCACACTGGAGCATGACTGCAAGCCAGCAGTGGAGTGGCCTGGGTGACAACTTCCCAGAGGCAAGGTTTCTGGGTGCAGAGCAGGGTAGACGATGCCTCTAGGGGCAGAGCCAGCGGAGAATGGCCAGTGCAGCTCTCAAGGTGACAGGAAGCAACTTCTCATCTGTCTCACGCTTTGGTGTTTCTCTAGTACATTCTCATTCATTTTCCTTGTCATTCTGCACAATACTCCAAGGACTGTTTTTTGTCTTTAGGAGGAAACAGGCTCAGAGGGGTCTAGTGATGCCCTTGAAATCACACAGTGAGGAGGTGATAGGTTTGAATTTCATTTTGGCTCACTCCAAATTCTCCCCCTTTTCCACCTGGGTTAAAGTCCTGGATGATAAAACACTGGCCTGAGCTGTGGGTGAGGAGGGTTCCTGCTGTGGTCCGGCCCTGTCTGGAGCTCCAGTGAGGCGATCAAGGGTGCCTGCCTGCTCTCCCTGAATGAAGCTGTCTGCCACACATAGCACAGCTGACCAGAGTGAACTCCCCTGAAATCAAAACTAATTTTAGTGGGACCTCCTGCCTTTTGGGTTCACCGTGAAGGCATAGCTGAGATCGCCTGGGACAAGAGCTGAAAAAGGGGCACCATTCCAGAGCAAACAGTGTCCTGCAAGGAGCTCTGCCCCCAAGGCCACCTCTATTTGCCCACATGCATGCTGGCAATATTGCTCCAGCCACCTATCTGCCCAGCAGGGTGGGGGGACAGGGACTGTCTGTGGTGTAGAAGGAACTTGGGAGGGTTCTTGGGTGAGCTCTAGACCTTGAATTCAGATGTGGCAAAGATTAGGGAGTTACACCAGGGCCCTGAAACTGCAGCTTAAAGAGGACCATAAAGTGCAAGTAGGGCTCTAGGGTGGGAAAGCTGGTGGGGAAATGTGGGTGTCTGTGTGTGTGCTACACTTGAGCACCACAATATATGATCCTGCCAGAGGTCAGAGTCAAAGGAAATGCACTTGGTTAGATCGTGCAAGGTGATGCTGATGATAAAAACATCCTAGCACCCTTGAGAGACTGAGGCAGGAGGACTGCAGGTTTGAGCCCAGCCTGGGCAACTCAGTGATTAGTGAGACCCTGTCTCAAACTAACAAATAAAAAGTGAGGCTGTGGATGTAGCTTAATGCAAAGGTTCTGGGTCTAATCTTCAGTACCACAGAAAAGCGAAGCAAATGAAAACAGAAAACTACAGCTGATGTTTATGTAACACTACATGCCAAGCCTATTCCAAACTCTGTGTATATAAATGAACTAATCTTTACAACAAATTTAGTAGATAGGTACTATCGTGATCCCATTTATATATGGAGAAACTGAGGCAGAGTGAAGCTTAGTGACAAGACCAAATACTGGAGCTAGGGTTTGGGTCCAGGCCCAATCTTAATCACCAAGAAGTACTTCTTCTGGGGCCTGGAGCTGTGGCCCTGGACTTTAACTCAGCTGGGGTTTCTGGACCACAACCTGATACTTCCATCTGCCTCCTGCCCTTTGTCACCAGCAGCTCTTATTTGGAGGGATGTGAAGTTGATTCCCCAAACCTGAAGTATTAGGTTGGTGGTTCTATCTGGAGCCAAATCAAGGATGTGTCAAGGGGCTTAGATTTGGGGTTCTTCCTGGTGGTTGGTGTGTGGAGTGTACGGGGGTAAGGCAAAGGGGTAGCATAGGGAGGGACTAAGTTCTGAGGTCTCTATCCAGTAGCATAGTTGGTGAGAGTCCTAGAGAAGGATTTTATGCAGGAGAGTTGAGGGGTCACCCTGGAAGTCTCACTCTGGGTGATTGTGGATTGGAGGGGGAGCAAAGGCAAGAGATTTAACAGATCCTAAGCAAAAGGTGGTACAGTTGGGCTGGGGCTGTTTGATGAGGAGAGGGATGTTGGTTAGGAGACAGACACCTCAGCATTTGATGATAGACTAGGCATGGTGGGCTGGGAGAAGGAACCTAGGAGAATGGCTCCTAGGCTTTTGGGTAACTGGGTGGATGGAGTCATGGAGGGAGGGGCAGCTCTTGCCACCTCCATGGGTCCCTGAGGAGTGCAGGGAAGCCTGAGGTCCTGATTTGCCCTGGATTCTTTCTTGATGGAGATTGAGGTTGGGGCTGCAGGAGACCAGAGGTGTGGCGACAGACAAGCTAGCCCTAGGGCAGTGCTGATTTCCCTTTGAACATTGTTCACTTTCTTTAGGCTTCCTCATCTCTAAAGGACTCAGCCTGGCATTTGTAGGAGAGACGGAGGTGTACACCTTTCATTCTTCACACTCAAATCCAGACAGGCTCTTTGCTGCAGTGGTTGGAGCTCTTGTTCTGCAGTGAGCTAGGCTCGAATTCCAACACTGCCACTTTGTAGATGTGTGTTCTGGGGCAGATCACCCTGGCTCTGAGCTTAGGCTCCTCTTCTGCAGTTAGGGATCCAGAAAGTGGGAACCTCATGGGATTGTTGGAAAGGAGACAGGCTGCTACCTGGCTGCTGTGGTTAGGATGCTCGCTGTACAGGTTGGCAGAGAGGAGGGGCTGCAGTCTCTCACCTCAAGGGGAAGTTTTCCTTCTGCTCCCCTATCCACAGTTGGGGGGTATAGCCATTGGGAGGCGCAGCCATTGTTTTGGGCTCAGAGGATCAGTCAAGAAGGGAGAGGTCTTTCTGGCCGGAAAGGGGTGCCTGCCTGGCACCTCAGTCCTTCTCCAGCTGTGCAGGTCCCTCCTCACTCCCGAAGTCTGGGAGCAGCGTGGTAAGGTCCCATCCATCACCGCTGCCTACACAGGGGGCCTCACCAGAGAGGCCAACCTGCATGTGGGTTCTTAGTCTTGCCCCCAGACCGTGGGCAGCGCCCACCTTGGACCCTAGCCCCCAGTTCCAAATGCCCCTGTGCTGCAGGCCCCTTGGAACCCCAGGGCAACATGGATCCTGAATTCTCCAAGTCCCGGGTTGATTCTGGTGCCAGGGGTCGGCCCAGTGTTGCTGTAAGCCCCCTGCCTGGATCTGGAGATCCAAGCCCTCCCAGCAAGGCAGCAGAGGGAAGTAGCAAGAGAAACCCTCCCTTTCCTGCTCCCCCAGACTCTGCTCCCAGAGCCCAGGGTCCTGACCCTGGGGCTGAGCTCGCTTCTACCCCAGCCCCAACTCGGAGTTTGCTGGCAGCAGCCTGGATGACTTTGGTGTAGTTTCTGTGGTTTAATAAGCTACAAAAACGACATTATTTTAAGCCAATCTGGATATAGCACAAAAACTCTCACCCCGTCTGTTCTGTGAAACTCAGATACCCTGACGAGAACACAGCTCACAACCAACTAATACAATATTCTACTGGGCGCGCTGTCAGCGGGCCCCACGCGGGCGCCGGCTCCCGGAGGACGGCCCAGCCGCAGCACGGCAGGCCGAGGAGCTGGGAGCTGGAGGCGGCGGCGGCGGCGGCAGCGGCGTCGCGGGCTGGGGTGGGCGCCCGCGGGGGGCCGCATGTCCGCCGAGAGGCCGGGCTGGCCGCACGCGCCCGGGGCTCCCCGCCCCCTGCACCGGGACGCGGGAGGAGAGGGAGGAGAGGCGCGTTCTGGCCCGCTGACAGCGGCTCTACTCCCACAACTCGCATATGTCGGATTCCGAAGCAGGGAAGTGTGTCCAACACACCCAATGCAAAGACAGGTTGTTGAATATTTTTTCTCTCATCACTAAAAAGGATTCCCTGCTGGGTGCAATCAAGATCCATAAACTCGCGGCTCGAGTCGGTGTGAAAGCAGCGCTCAGCCCAGACTCCCTCGCTGGCGCTAAATGTAGGCTCTGGGCGGGCGGGCGGAGATGCGCAGACATCCGCTCGCAGTCTGGCCTTGCGACCGGCAGTTCCCGGCACATTAGGCAGTGCGCTTATTTTTGGGCTACGCTTCGGTGGATTAACTTTTCAGTGTAAAGTTTTGGAGCGCAGGCATCGTCCATGGGGCGCAGCCCCCGCCACCCTCAGCGGACACCAAGCTTTGCAGAGCCAGGGCAAGGGAAGCTGGCCCGCAGGGTGCTCGGCCACCCGGGGGTCATGGAGGTCGCGCGGGCAGCACCCTGCTGGGCCCTGGCAGGCAGGAGAGAAGCCCAGCTTGCTGGCCCAGCCCGCCCCAGGGTGCACCAGATGCCCGGCGCCTCTTTTCTCCCCAGGCAGAGGCACCGAGCTGGCTGGCTGGCTTTGAAGATCTTGCACTCATCCTCTGGGAGCCGGTCCTGGGTTGCAGGCTCCCTACCTCAATCTGCTGGGGGTGGCAGGCGAAGACCCAGACTTTGCTGGGCTTTTGGCTCCCTCTCCCCCTGGGGGCAGGAGACCTGGTGCATTTTGGAAGTTGTGATGCTGCTGTTCATGTAGAGACAGGGAAACTTCTTTTTCTTCTGATGCCCTCATGCAGGGAGACTGAGGCAGAAAGGGAGTGGTAGGGGTTTGGTGGAGCCTTGGAGAGCCCTGGAGCCGTGAGGAGAATTGAAAGAGGACGCATAGGAAAGCAGAGATGTCATTCTGGGCTCCCTCCTGGCTGATGCCTTGGGTGGGAAGAGGTCAGGGTTCTTGCTGCCACCCAGCGCTGCCCCCTCCCAGCCCCTCTGCACATTTGGTGACCATCACGAGGTGCTTTCACAGCCAGTGATTTGAAATTCCCATGAATTATTAAGAAGCAATTAAAAATGTCTCCAAAAAGCCCCTTTCTGCCCCAACATACCATTTTTTGGGGCGCATACAATGCGTCATTTACAATCAAAGCACGCTTCAGAAAGAATAGCCTGCCCAAGAGCCGGGCCATCAATGTACTGAGATTTTGCAGGGTGTGGAACTGATTATTTACTCACTCATTTATCCAAGATGATTGTTGGGGGGGACTCTGGACAAGTTACTGGATGGGTGCTGTGCGGGCCACAGAGGGCTTGCATGGGCAGAGACAACACACACATACTGTTCACCCATTCATTCATTTATTTGCACTGCCTGTGTGCCAGACACTGTGTCTGGGTACTGAACATTAGCAGGTGTCCTTTGAGTATACAGCAGAGTGAGCAAAAGCCTGGGAAGGACCAAGGACTCCAGAAGAGGCTTCTGGAGGCAGTGGGGGCTGTGTCCCAGCCCAGTTTGAACCGGAACTGAGCGAGGGCTGGGAGGATCGTCCATTGGCAGAGCATTTGGCTGCCAACTTAAACCAAAGCAGAAACAAATGACAAGAAAGAGGTAATGTTGAGGCAGTTTTGGGGAGCCCTGGAAAGAAAAAAAAAAGCCCTTGTCGTTACTCATAAATCATAAATCACTGTCTCAAACCCCTCCCCCCAGGAGATCAGCACATTGCAAAGACAGGTTGTTGAATATTTTCTCTCTCATCACTAAGAAGGCCTCCCTGCTGGGTGTAATCAAGAACCATAAACTCTCCTTGCAAGGAGTCGGTGTGAATCGAGCCCCACTCCACTTGCCTCGATTCTGACATGCTCTGGCCAGCTGGCAAGGGTTGCTCTCCCGGATGCATTTGAAGGGGACTGAGCAGCGAGGGGCTGGGGCTTGGAAAGTGTCTACCACCAGCTTGGTAATGACCTAGCCTGGAATTCAGGGTGTCTCTCCTGAAAGGTCAGGAAGGAGAGAAATCAATGCCTGCAGATGAGGAGTCAGGGCATTGACAAGTGACACAGGCATGTGCTATGGCCCTCACCCCACATCCTCTGGTCACCAGGGAGAGGAGATAACAACCTGGATGGCCTCGCAGACTGGTGGTTTTTCTAATAGGCTGGTGGACCAGATGAAGCATCTTTTCTCTGGTTTTCAGAACTGTCCTTTTCAAGGTAGAAGAGGGCAGGGACCTGGTGTTGCCCCAGAGGGCTGGGCTTGGGCTGGAAGGCGGAAACACCAGAATGAGAGAGGAGAATGAGAGAGAGAACAGAGGGAAGCATCTGAGAAGACAGGCTCGTGACTGCGCATCATTAAGGGCGCCATCCCACTCCGTGTGTAAAAATCCATCAGCAGAACTCAAACAGTCCACAGGCAGCTAGGGAGGAAGCTGTCCCAACTTGCCTGGACCTCCTGCCTCTGTGGTGACCCTTTCTGTGTCACTGCCACTGCCTAGACACCTGGGTCAGATCATCCCTCCTCCCTGACTCAAGAGTCATCCCCAGCATCTCGTTCAAAATGTACCCCACTTCTGCTAGCCAGTAACCTCCTGGATACCCAAGCAATTTGCAAATATACCTTGTATCTTTTTAACCTCTGGGCCTTTGTGTTTACCACCGCCCCTTCCAGGCAGTTTTCTGCTCCCTCTTTCTAGTGATCCCCTAACTGTCTTTCAAAGCTGGGTAGAAAAGTTGCCTGACCAGGCAGGGATAATCTATGCCCCCTGGACAATTGTGCAATTCAAGCCTTGACATCTTGTATTGGGTTGTTTACACCAGTCCCCCTCTCCTCTCTGGGCAGGTGTTTTACCTCCATGGTGGAGACCAGGCCTGACTCAGCCCCTGTGCCCAGGCCCAGTACCTAGTTTGCTGAGATGAGCAAAAGCAGAAATTTCATCACCAAGTTTCAATACCCATCTCTGTCGGTACCTTCCTCCCCGAGTGCCTGATTGGGAGAGCAACCCTGTTTCCCATGCAAGGTAACAGTGGGCATGTCTTACTGTCCATGTCACCTTCTCTTCCCATCCTCTCCACCAGATAGGCACTCCTTGAGGGCAGGCTGAACTCTGCTTCCTCTCTGAAAGTCCAAATGCCAGGTGAGCACTGATAAAGATTCGTAGGGCTGAGTTGGAACTTTACTCAGGTGCAGCCTGGGAGCCCCAGGAAATCTCTCTGCAAAGTTGTGCTTGTGGCTTCTGAGGGAGGGCCTGAGGAAGTCCCCGTGTGAGCTTCAAATGCTCTGCCTTCATAGGGTTGGAAGGATGTTTCCATTCAAGTTTGGAGAGGCCACAGCCCCAGGACCTGCAGGCTTGTCCTCAGGGGTAGCCCCAGCTCAGGGTGCACAGATCCATACTAGTTAGAGAAGGACCTCTGTTTTTAAGCTGCCAAATATTGTAGATCTCCAGGAGGCAGTAGGGCAGCGCTGTCCCATTGCTGCCTCCTCACCTCTCCTGGGAGGCTGGGAGGAGGAACACAGGTAGAGTGAGTGCTTCCTCCCAGGCAGGGAGCGGGCCGTCTTCCTGCCTTTGCAGGGGCCAGGGAGATATTGCCCACTAGCTTCAAGGCTCTCATAACTCTTTCAAGACAATCACTTTATTTATACGAGTTTGTTTAAAAAAACCCGCAGCCGATCCACCCAGGGACCTCTCCGACCGCCTTGGCTTGATTCTTTCCTATCCTCTGAGTCCATAACTCTTAGTCTTTTGATTCTCCCAGTCCACAAACTATAAAAATCTTATTTCTATAAGGTCTTTTATGGTTACCAAGATAGTCAATAGTGTCATTTTCATTCATATCATTCTGCAGGGAAGTTAGAGGAAACGAACCAGACAGAGGAGAGCTATAAATAAGGTTCAGCTACACAGGGCCCCAAGCGGATCCCACTGCGTTCTTTTAAAACTACTCATGCACAGAATACATGCACACACACACACACACACACACACACACACACACACGTCCATGTGTGCCCACACATGCCTACAGACAGGTGTACACAAGCTCACCTCTACACATAGGATATTTTCACACACAGACACACACACAGACACACACATGCTTACACAATTTAGCAGTGTTAATAAAAACCTCTTTCTGGAATTTGCCTGCCTTTGAAGGGCTGAGAGCGGCAGTGACACTTGCTGAGGCAGGATGGGGGGAGTGAAGTAGGCCAGTCCAGAGAACACATTCCAAAGCCATGAAATGCGGGGCTGGGCACCCTGCCACACATGAGCTCATAGGTGGGGGGCTCTCGAGTTCCTGCTAACACAGGAGTCTGAGACCTTGGACCAAGTGGCAGGCGCAGTCCCACAACCAGTGCTGGGAATGCCCAGACAGTGCTCCTACCCCTCTGACAGGTGGCTGGTGCTACCTGAGAACCAAACTACTTGGTCCTTGAGGTGAAGGTGCCAGCCTTGTGGTTGTGGTTTGTCCCCAGCTGCCACTCACCTGAGGCTGTTCACAGCTCTGTGGCTGATGACTCTGCCCTCAGCACAGGACCCTGGAGCAGAAAGCAGGAGTTCTCGGGCACTGTGGCCCAGATGCTAAGGCAGAGAGGGCATGTGGGAATCTGCACGCTGGGGCAAGGGGTACATCCTGACTGGGCCACGCAGAGATGGAGGGTGCAGGCTGGGGAAGACTGAAAGACTTCCCTGGGTGAATGCAGTTGGGACTCCATCCTGTCTTGGGGAGCAAAGGGGCAGAGCAACCAGACACGGGGAGGGACAAGGGCTTATGTGGCTAGGGAGAGGGAATCCGGGCTTGTTGACCAAGGAGGGAATAGCCTGGTTTCTTGCCCTGACTCCTTAACCTTCCATCTCTAGTTTATGTCCTGCAGTGAATCATAAAGAGGAAGAGTTGTCAGGCCCTTCCTAATTTTGGAACTCCAGGTGGACTAGCTACACATCAGGGCTCCAGTGCAAGTATGGCTTCTTGGTTTTCCCATCTGTAAAATGGGGATAATGAGTTTAGACCATTGGCAGTATTCCAAGGATGCTGTTGCAGGGGACTGGGATAATGTCCAGGAGAATGGATGAGCTTATTTGGAAATTGATGGGTTTGAACTTAGAATGGATGCAGCCCATCAGGGTGCCAGGACCCTGAGAAGGCTCCCTCCCCCAGCTTTCTCCTTCCCCTTCCTACTTAGCATGCCTTCTTACCACCAGCACCAAAGAGCTGAGAGCAGCCTATGGCTCTGAGCTCAAGGCCTTGGAATTCCTCTAGCCCACCCCCTCCTGCAAGGGAACTATTAATTGTGATTTAAGCCTCCCAAGTTAAAAGCACCGTGCAGATTTAAGGATTCTTTCATCCCAATTACACATCGTTTCTGGCTGCACTTTAGTGCCAGGCTTTTATCTGTTGTTCTGGGGAATCACTTATCGGCCAGAGCAGCACACTCCACACAGATTTCTCCCTGATTATGTTTAATGGCAAATGGAGAGTTAACTCTCTTCCCTCCCAGAGCTGCGTAGGCACTTTTCCCAGTGCAGCCAGAAAGAAGCCCAGGGGAGCAGGAGGGCATGGCATGGGGTAGGTGCAGGGTTCTCCATGCCCTGGAGCCCTTCAGGGAGGGCTTCAAGGGGGAGCTGTATGGCTCAGGGTAATGAGAAGGCCATAGTGTCCCCACTCCCTAGGAGACCCAAAGGCTTGGTCACAAATGCTGATGGCAGCTCATTGTTTGTTCTACGCCTTCTATGACTGAGAGAGTCAGCTGTGTGCCAGGCCAGGGGTTGGCACCACGACCTTGCAGGTGCACAGCTGCTGGATCTGCATGACCACAGATATATGCACACCCTTGCATGTTCTTATGGCATGCACAGGAACACCTCTATTTGTACAGACTCTCCCACCCTCACCTCTAGATATACTCTTTATTTATTTTTTATTTTTTTGCAGAACCAGGGATTGAACTCAGGCCCTTGCGCTTGCCAGGGAAGCACTTATTCCACTGGGCCATCTCCCCGGCCCCTCTAGATATACTCTTATCTCTGTCCCAAACAGGCACACCATTGGATCCTTCTTCATTCACACACAGAGCATCCTCTGTCTATATGTCTGCCTCTGCCTCACAGAATTATGGGTCATAGGAGCCTGGAATAGGCTCAGATTCTTAGGTGATGGCATTATAGTACAAGTCAGGGTCCTGTGCTATCAGACCCTCAGTGTCACCCACTTCCACAGTGCCCCTGAGCCACATCTGTTATGTCAAAGTAAATATACCTTGTCACAGAGCTGGGCTGGCTACACAGTCCCATGGATCTTGCTGTCAGTCTCCAATGTAACATGTCCAAAGCAAAGCTTGTTGTTTTCCCTAAACCTGCTTCACCTATAGTCTCCCTCTGTCTCAGCTCTTGGACTGAAAACCTTTGGAATCATTCTCAGCTCCTCTCTTCTGTCCACTTCCCATGCTCAGTCTACCTGCACGTCATGTAGCTGTACATTAAATGTGCATCCTGAATCTGTTCACTCCATACTACTGCAGTGCTGTCACCTTGCTGGACCCCACCAGGATCCCTGCCTGACTTATGGCAGTGACCTCCAGACAGACATGCCTTTCCCCGCTTCTGCCCTTCCCTTCTATGCGGCAGGAGGGGAAGCTCAAAGTTCAAACTCAGATCATGTCCTCTGCTCCTTTCACAGAAAGCAGTGAGGACCTCACCCGGCTGGCCGGCAAGCTCTTACATGCTTTGTTCCCCTTTGCTTCACCTTCCTGCTAACTCCCACTTTTACTGCTTCTCTACCTCACTGGCTTCCTTGCTGTCCATTTTGCTTAGGATGCATTTCCAGTTGTCACTTGGCTACCTCCCTCACCTCCACCTTCAAGTCTTTGCTGAACTATAACTTCTTAATGAGATCACCTTAAATATCTCAGTTTGGTTCTACAGCCTGCTGCTTCTTTAGGCCCTTGTCTTCCCAATACACCATGTAGTGCTGCTTGCTTGTTCTTTCTTTCCGCCTGCCCGTCTGTCTGTCTGTCTGTCTCTCTCTGTCTGTCTCTCTCTGTCTCTGTCTCTCTCTCTTTCTCTCTGTCTCTCTGTTTCTCTCTCTCTCTGTCTCTCTCTCTGTCTCTGTCTGTCTCTCTGTGTCTCTGTCTCTGTCTCTCCCCCCCCCCAGAA
This sequence comes from Octodon degus, assembly GCF_000260255.1. Lineage (NCBI taxonomy): Eukaryota > Metazoa > Chordata > Mammalia > Rodentia > Octodontidae > Octodon > Octodon degus. The sequence goes on from NW_004524706.1 coordinate 5,878,177, forward strand.
AATACATACTTTCCGCCATAGGTAGGGTGCATTAGGAGACAGATTCTGATACAGACTTTCTAGGGCAGAAAGGTCACTGGGGAAGGCTCTCTCAGGTCAAGGCCTATGGGGAATAGAGGAAGCAGTACTGGGCAGAGGGAAGAGCGGAAAGGTGATGTAGACACAACAAATTCCTCTGCTGGCCCCCAGGGCATCCAGGAACTGGACCAGCTTTCAGAGTTGTTCTGCATTATGGTGAGTGGGTTGGGGTCTTAAGAACTTTTTATGGACCAGACATTCAATATAGGGTGCTCCTGGGGCAGGGGAGTGACCTCAGGTGGAGCAGCTGTCCCTGCTGAGCAGTGCTGGAGAGGGCTTAGCTGAATGCCCCTTCCGTCAGTGCTTCCAGCAGTCCAGGGAGTGCGTCAGCTTGGAAGTGAGAGCTGGGTGCCATACTCTAGCCTGCACGGCACCTTTTCCCACACAGAAATGAGCAAATGTCAATGTATTACATTTGTTGTTTACTATCCATCGCTCTGGCTAGACAAAGAGACTCATGAGGGGGAGTCTGTGGACAAAGCTCCTGGATGTTTCTCAAGTGTCTGGAATAGTAGACTCTCCATCAATATTTGCTGAATGAATGAGTGAACTTGCCCATTTCCTAATGTCTTGCCTGTCTCTGTCATCAGCCTTACGGGACTCTCAATCTCAGCTTTGCTATCACAAGTTATTCGACATGGGAAATTAGTTTAGCTTTTGAGCCTTTGCCTCTTTATCTGTGAAATGGAGTAGCAGAGGCACTCGTCTTACAAGGCCTGGGGAGGACTAGATGAGCTAACTTGGTAAAGCCCTTGGCAGGTGTCTGGAGACAACGCTGGTCCTCAATGGATCCTGTTGGTGTTACTGTCTTGGGCTCTCCTTGCTTTGGGTTACTTCTAAGATTCTGATCAGGACTAATGACAAAGTCAACATTCCAGCAGGGAAGCCTTGGCCTCCCAGATGTACAGGGAGAGACGGCATACAGAAGTCTGACCTGTGGGGTCAGTGTTTGGCTAATGAGGATAGAGATCTACTCACAAGTCTGTTGCTATACTTTTCGTCTTGGGAAATCTCTGTGTGTTCTTGTGTGTGTCTATGTGTCTATGTACATGTTTGTACAGAGGAAGTGAAAACCATACTCAAGCTGTATGTTCCTAAAGAATATCTTTCCCAGATCACTAGGTCTATATAAGAAATCAACCACTTGAGGGGCGGACAGAGGTCAAGAAAATCATCTTTCCTTCCATTCTTTTTTTTTTTTTTTTTTTTAATGTCAGGGATTGAACTTAGGATCTTGTGCTTGCCAGGCAGGCACTAATGCTCCTGAGCTATCTCCCCAGCCTTCCTTCCATTCATTCTTTTCCTCTTACATGAGCTTCTCCATTGCTCCCTTAAATGAACTCATTTCCCAGTCTCCAGCATCTTCTTTGTGGTCAAATCCAGGGGATGGATGCATACCTGAGCTTGGCAACAATATGGGCCACCACTCTCTTATCTTGTGTTTCCTCATATTGGGTGCAGTGGATGCTGTGGTTTTCTCCCCTGGCTTCCCTTGCAAATGCATCAGGGTTCAACTTCTCCCTCTGTCAGTCCAGTTTCCCTTTCTCTTTTCTGAATGTTCTGGAGATCACTCTTCAGTAAGTCCTGTGCATGCAAATCTCCATCTTTGATCTATTTCTAGGGAACCTGACCCACTACTACAGTTGGTGCTAGGAGTGGTTCCTAGGAAACAGGCTCTAAAATGGGATTTTGGAGCTGGATCATCCACGGGCCTGTTGGTAATGAGAGCTGTCACCGGGGGTGTGGGTGGAGGTACTAATGGCCCCTGACTTGCTCTAGCAGTGCAACTGTTAAACTTTTACCAGCTAAAGTGGGACTGGATACTGGTGAAAAGGAGCGTATTGGTGAGAGTTGTCTCTCAAGCCTTTAGAGGCTTTGCGGGAAATAGTAATTATAGAGACAATGGAATTAAATGATTGTTGCTGGGGGCAATCAGCAGACTGGAAAAAGACAATGAAAGGCTAAGGGTGATTAATCACCAATTTAAGGTGAATCCTAAAAGCCAGAGGGCTTTCTTGTTGTTAGAAAGAGACTTTCTCTTACAGCTGGAGGGTAGAAAAAAACTGAGATTTGGACCACTAATGAATATAAGGGTGGAAGATTTTCAAAGAAAACTGGCTTCTTAGTGTTGCAAGCCAGCTATGCTTTGATTGGTCAGGGCTTGACTGGGGACCCTGACACCCAGGACAGGGATGTTTAGGTTGATTACCTTGAATACCTTGAAACCCTAGGTCACTCTGGCTCTCAGGCAGCAGAGCGTCTTTCACCTTGCTGTGAAAGGCTAGAACTTCCCTATACATAAAGATGCTGCAGAGGCTTCTACCTCACAAGATGCCTGGTAGTGTGCACCCACCCACCTGCAGCACACCTGTATTCCTGCTCAAGTGGTCTCCCACTCAGCTTCCGGCCATGAGGTCAATAACTTGGGTAAGTTACAGCATAATCTGGCCGCCGAGGGAAGAAGTCACTGTGGGACTCAGCTGGGAGCGAGCTTTATTTCTTGTAGCATTGACAGGCTCTCTGCCTCTAGTCCTCCCTTGCAGGTCCATCTTGCACATTGCTGTGAGAGGAATCTTTTAAAACAGATATGTTACAGTCTCTGCCTTGCTTGGAACACTTCAGCATCTCCCTGTAGCCTCAGGATAAACTCCACATTACTTTGCCGGGTGACGCTTCATCTCTCACCTCCTTTTCTGTGTGTTCTTTTCCTGTTGTCATTGCCTTTGGATTCCCTGTTTCCTCTGCTTGGAAACCTCTTACCTTCTTCATAGTGCCAGAGCCTTCTCTGTCCCCGTTGAAGTGCCATGGGCTTCACCCCTGTGGGGACACTGTGTTCTCCTGCTTGGTCCTCTTCAGGGCACTTCTATCCTCCATTACTAGAACGCCAGCTGCTGGGAGCTCACGGCTGCATCCTCCATGGGGACTGTCTGCAGCTGCAGGCGCTACCTTCCTTGGAGTGGTGCTCCATCCTGGGACCTGTCCCCAGCTCATAATGGCCAAGGAGAGGGTTGTCAAGCTGGCCTGCTTGCTTTAGTTTGGCACAAGGCCAGGCTTCCTTCCCAGCTTCAGGGCCTCTCACAGGACTGTCCTGGGTCAGAGTTACAATCATGTTGCTGGTCTCTTCTTAGTTTCCTCACTTCTTTAAAATTGTTTTCGATTAATATGTAATAGCTGTACATATTTATAGGGTATAGTATAACATCTTCACACAAGTAGTGTACAAGTTCAACCAGGGTAATTAGCATTTCCATTGCGTTTGCATTTCTTTATGCTTGGAGCACTTGAGCGTTGCTCTTCAGGTTCTTTGTAAACTATATAATGCTTCTGTGAGCTAAAGTCCCCCACTGTGCTACAGGCCACTAGGACTTGTTCCTGCTGTTTGCCTTTAGTTACTGCTGTCCAGTAACAAATCATGATCCTACATTCAGGTTCAGATTAATTTTATTTTTAGCTTCCTCACTTATTTATCAGTATATGTCTCTCTCCATAACATCTCTCCTGTCCTAATATAATTTATGTTTCTAGAAAATCCTAGCTAAAGACCACCATGCCCCATGCTGGCACTGGGGATTGAACCCAAGACCTTTGAGGTGAACTACATCTCTAGCTATTTTATTATTATTATTATTATTATTATTATTGACACAGTATCAGTATGTTTCCCAAGTTGGACTGGAACTTGTGATCCTCCTGCCTCAGCCTTTCCAGAGTGAAGGGATTACAGGTGTGTCCGCTACTCCTGGCTCCCACATTTTTAGGTGTTTTCAGATCTTTTTTCCTTGGGCTTCCTCAGGACCATTCATACACATCTGATAGTGCATGTTTTTCAGTTATTTGTTGCCATGTTAATAAGGTGTTATTATGCTCGGTGACTTTAATGACTTTAATGATTGATTTTTCTTTATATTTTATAGGCTGGTTGGCCTCATCTGGGCAGTTCTGCATCATCTGGTGGAGTTTAGGACGTTCATGTGGCCGCACTCAGCTGGACGCTACCTACAGCTGCAGCTCACCCTCCAGAGTTTCTTCCTACCTGGCCTCTAACCGTTCAGTCTTCTGGCTTTGGTTTCCTTCTGCCATGGACTTGAAGGGGAGAGAACTGGAACTGGCTGTTCCCTTTAAGGCATGGACTTCACTTCTGCCATACACTGCTGGTCCAAGCAAGTCACAGGCATAATGGGTGATTCAAGGGGCGGGGCGCTAGGCTGCATCTGTATCTGGGGACAAAGGGGAAAGGTTGGTGACCACTGGACACTATCTCCCATAGCACATGGCAGGAATTTATGTAGGGAGCTCCTGGAGGGCAAGCTTTCAGCTATAAACTCATTGCTCCCAGCCCAAACTGTCAGAGATTTCAGGACACAGTGTGAGCTGCATCGCAATATTCCTCATCCTGGGATGTTGGGCTGGGAGAGGGCAGAGAGGTGGTGGAGTCAAGCCCAGGCTGTCAGCTGTGTCTGTTGGGACTCTTGAATTTCAAGACAGTGCATCCATACGCTGTCTGGGAGCCTTTTCTGGGCATAGGTTATGCTCCCTGGGGCATGATGGGTGCATTTCATTCAGCCACATGGTTACGCAGAGCCCTGGATCCAAACACAGACTTAATAATTAAAGCTTGTCTCTTCTCTCTCTTGTCATTGTACGTTTAGAGCATGTGGAAGTCATTAGTGTTGTTTGTCAAATATTTCTGGCTGTGCACCTGCTGAACACATGGCAGGATTGCACTTCTTGGCCCTCTTGCGGTTGGGTGAAGCCTTGTGATGAATTCTGGCCAATGAATTGTGAATGGAAGTGACTTGTGCCTTGTATGGGCATGTCATGGCTCTGTGAAGCCTTCAGAGCTCTCCTTCCTTCTTCTTTGGTGCTGGCAATGCTAGAGATGGTATCTGCTCCACTGGACCAATAAAAACACCAAGAGCAGAGCCTCATTCAACCCATGATGTGCAAATGACAAGTCAGAAATAATCTTTTGTTTTGCTTTATGCCTTTAACATTGAGGGATGTTTTGTTATGACAGAGTGAATTCACCTCTCCTGCCTGATACAGGGTCTTCACCTAACCCAGAGTGAGCTCATCTTGGTATCAGGTGGATCGGAAGTGCAGTGGGGGTGGAGCATGGAAGAAAGAGACCACCTTTGGAAAATGTAGTAGATGTTGGGCTGGGGATTTGAACACAGGCCACCTAGTATAAGCAACTAATATATGCATGTGTGTTAAGAGTGACAAAAGCTTAGTATTGAAACAGAAAGGACTAAATGGTCAGGAAAGTGGGAACATTACAGAAATTCCTGTCCCTGCCTACTATGTGTATATTGCCTTCCTGTCACAGTCCCCTCATTCACTGCTGGGGATTTGAGTAGTTGTCTTAAAGGCAAGTGATTTGAATGCCCAGACATTTGCATATGGGCTTCCCTTCTGTTGCTTTCTTTATTCTAGCTCAGTGGCTCTCTAACTTTAGTGTGCCTAAAAATTTCTGTTCATGGCTGTATAAACAAACCAATGTATACTGTACTTTATGAGTGGTTTCAGTGTTTTTCAAGTGTACTTTTGACTACATGCGATTCTTGTCTTGTGCACTGACTTCCAGTCTCACCCCTGTGTATGGTGAGATTCCACTGTTCCAAACCAAAAGAACCTTGCAGTTTTTATGAGACGCTGAGAGCACAAAATGTCAGTGGCAGCTGCTCTTAGCATATTATCCACCTATCACCCAGGTCTTTTTGGTTTCACTCCCACAGTATAAGCCTTTGTCATCTTTTCTCTGGATCCCCATGAAGGGCTCCTGGTTCATCTTTTTGCGTCTAATCCTGTTCCTCCCAATTCATTGTCCACACCACAGCCAAAGCGAGCCCTTCCAAGCACCAATCTGGCCATGTTCCTTCCCCAGTGTAAATCCCCCAACCCCCACCCTTCCACTGCTCTTACTGTGGAGATGAGCATGTGCAACGAACGCATCCCCAGGATCTCAGGGCTCGGCTTTGCCTGTCTCTCCAGCCCCATAGCATGGCAGGCTCTCCTTCGGCCTCTGTGGTCTATGCTGGCCTCCCGCTTCCACCAACGTGTTCATGTCCTGTCCCCCCAACTCAGAGCCTCGGCACCTGTTGTGCCATCTGCTGGGAATGCTCTCCCCCCGCCCTTCCCTTTTTGCCTTGTTAACTCCTACTCATGCTTCAGATGTCAGTTCAAATGTTACATCTTCAGAGAAGCATTTAAGCCAGCTTATTCTTTATTTGCTCTCATAGAATGTGTTGCTTTCCTTCAGAATATTTATGCCAGTTTGTAATTATACACTAATTTGTTTGATTATCTGATGAACACTTGTTTCTTCCACTAGAATGTAAGCCCTAGGAGAGCAGGGGCCGTGACTCCCTTGTTGCTCTTGTATTCTCAGCACACGCACTATGTATTTGCTGCATGAATGATGGGATGGTACTGGTAGTGGTTCAGTGGCAGTGACAGTGGCGGCAGCACCTGATAACAGCAATGGCATATCTGTTTCTCTCTGCTTGGAGCTATTGTTTGTTCTATTTTTTTTTCTTTTTTTTTTTACCTTGAGCTTCTGTGGCCTGGGAAATAAAGAATATCTCCAGATGCAAAAACAAAACCTAGGGAGTAGACAAGCCTTGGGGCCAGAGAGTGGTTGAATCAGATTCAGAGCTTGTCTTTCTGGCTCTAGTGTAGAGTTCTTCCTCAGAACCCATACCTCTTGCTAGCCTGTGTTCTAACAAATAGATGTCCCCTAACAGCTCCAGTGGATATAATTTGTGGAGTAAGTGTACCACTTCTTACCTTTCCTCTTTGGTTTTCTTTTCAACTTTCTCTTCCTTTTCCTTTTTGAAATTTTCTGTATTTTTACATTTTATTTTAGGGAAGGATCTACAGGATGTTCAGGGTCTCACTACTAGATCAGACTCGTAGTGATCCACCTGTTTACAGCTTCCCAAGAGCTGGGATTACAGGCATGTGCCACCACACCCAGTCTCAATTGCCACCTCAGTGTGCCCCAGGGGTGGGGCTGGCATGGCAGGTCCAGGGATCGAACCCCTGCCCTCTGCGCCTGCTTGCAGGCACTTTAATCTGCTGAGCTATTTGGCCGGCCCTTTTTCTTTTCCTTTGGTTGCTTCAAAAATCTTTAAAAAAATTTTTTTTGATATAAGGTGAGCATAGATGAAGCCTCAAAATATCTTACATTCAAAAATAAGTTCCTGCGAAGCAATGGCTTTCTTTCAAGTGGGAGCAGGGGAACTGGGTTTTTTGTTTTGTGACTTCACCACAGCTAATCTTACTCTTAAAGTCACCACAGAAATCAGCACACCAACTTGGGCCGTGTCTCAGCATAGCTGAAGCAGGGAGATGCAGATCCTTTTCTAGGAAGGATTAGTTTATCACTGAAAGAGCTGCATGAGTTGCCCGTATGTAGCAGTAGGAACCAGGAGGCACACATAGTGGGGGAAGCAGAAGGTTTTGTGTTGGTGGAAACATACACCTGGACCAGGGGGCTTACTGTATAGGGATAATTTCCTGGCAAGAACACTTGAAGCCAGTGCTGATATGCTTGGTGCTAGAATACCTTCATGGAGGTTGGGGCTGCAGTAAATTAGAGGGTGATGCTGGAATTGCCTTGGTAGAGTACTAAGGAAGGGATCAGAGGGTTTAGATGTGTGGAGACTATGCCCCCCGGCTGACTGTGTTTTCTAGAAGTGTCCAGAGGACACTGCCTTCACTAGAGCAGCTAGGATTCACTAGTCTGGGTTATGCAACACTATCAAGGAGCTCAGCAGTGGGTATCTTCTACAGCCAAGGGTTGATGGTAAGAGATGCTGCCACGGAACTAGATTCCTTGAAGAAAATGAGAATGATGGGTTTTTGTAATAGCAGAGGCCAGGAGCAGGCAGGTAACAGACAGAGAAAGTGTAGACTTACTACATAAAGCAGTAGAGCCAATTGTCACCTAGGAGCCTTGTCCCAAAGGTTGTGCTGAGAGCTGAGGAGTTAGATATGGGGGCAGCCAACAAGGGAAAGACATCAAGGTTTATGGCAGCTCCCATAACAGAAAATAATGAATCTGTATCCATTTTGCGGCCACTATTCAGACCTAGAGTCCATTTACTGAGGGGAGGCCAAGTTGTTTTGAAGCAGGACTTGACATTTCCCTAACCTTTTCCCAAAGTGATCAAACAACTATCTATTTAGGAAAGAGGGAACTGTAAGAACTTTGGGAACTACTGGTTATAGGATCTTAAGTGGGAAATGGAATGTCACAGTAACCCTCATATTAGAATTGAAGCTAGGTGATAAGGGAGAGCTGGCTTAACTGTTTTGCAGTGTGTCCAAGGGATCCTCACACTGATTATTATTTTTTTTCTCCCCTAATTCTGAGTATGTAATTAGAATAGACATAATCTGTAGTTGCTAAAACCTTTGCATTTATTTCCTTGACTATTATGATAAGAAGCCCAAGTGAAGCCTTTCGCATTGCTCTCTTCGTGGCCAACATATGAAATCCAGAGCCATGCCATATCATAAGTGGCCTTATGGAACTTAGTGCCAGAATCATGTCTGAAGGGTTTTGGGGTCTGTTTTCTCCCATCACACTCTTATGCAATTCATTGGTTGGGTTCCTGAAAAATCCAGATTACTCTAAGATAGTGAGTGCAAATAATCAAAACAAGTGGTAGTCCCAGTTGTAGTTACTGTGCTGGATATGTTATCTTTACTAGAACAGATCAACATAGCCTCCAGCATTTGATATGAAACATTTGATCTTTTCAATGCACATCAGGAAAAAAGGATTAGAAACAGTTTGTATTCACATGGGAAAGAGCAATATATAGTTGCTGTCTTGCCCCAAGGCGATGTTGATTTTCTTGCTCTCTGTCGTAATATACAGGAGTCTAAAGGGTCTTTGGTTGTCTTGCCAGCCCAAAAACATCAGGCTAGTTCATTATTTTGAGGGAATCAGGTTTTTGGAAGCCAATAAACAGGAACTGGCAAATACCTGGATGCCTCACTGAGAGGCATACTGAGGAAGAGATGAGTGATAAGCCCTGCAGAGACTCAGGCTCACCTCATTGCTTTTGGAGATCCTGGTCCTTGATTCTCTTATAGTCATAGTGCCTGGTGGGCCTCTCTTTGGGGCACTGAGGCAGTGGGTAGTGCTTTGATCAATTACTGTGCAGCCCAGAAGGTTGCCAGTGTTGAATGGGTTCTAGATCAGAAGAGAGTATAGTTGTGATTCCAAGCTGCAGTGTAACCTGTCTGACTTCTAGGGTCACATGACCTGGTAAATACAATAGTGTTACAGATGCCTGTGATAAAATCAGACAAGCTGTATTAGGAGACTCACAGGGAAAGCACTTGGAGTCATGGAGCAAGGCTATGCCTTCTACAAAAGAGAACTATTCAGTACTTGACAAGTCAGATCCTGGAGTACTACTGGGCCATCACATAGACCGAACATTGACCATGGACATCAAGTGACTATATGGCCAAGGTTTCCCATCATGAGCTGAGGGTTATCATATCTGAGTCATAAGCCTGGGGAGATGCATTAGCAATCCATTGTATCATTATAATTGTATGTTGGAATCAGATCTGAACAAGTTCAGAGATTCAAGTAAGTACATGCACAGGTAGTTTAGCCGCCCATGTTATCTGTCTTGTTTGAGCCAACACCTTCTTCTCAGGTCATATCTACTCACTTGTCAGGAGACTCCCATGGACAGATGCTGGAGGAGGAAATGCCTCACATTAGTTCCCAGATGGATCAGTTCAACATATTAGTTATGGAGTGTAAGGATGTATAGGAAATGGTTCACTAGATAGAGCTTTAGGCTGTGCAGTTTGATCATCAGCTTTTATGCAGGAAGAAATGATCTGAAATGAGTTTCTACATAGACTATTTGGGCAGTTGTGATTTGTTTGGCTAATTAGTCAGGGCCTTGGAAAGAACTAGACTGATTGGTTAGAGACAGGGAGTCTAGAGATAAGAGGTATGGATGACTCTATAGGATTGAACATAATTTTTAAAAATATAGTATTGTCACAGTGCTTCACAAAGAACATCCAGTATAGAAGATACACTAAACAATGCAGGGAAAGGAATAGGTAGGACTTGTCACTGGATGTTACCTAGTCTTGCTTCTCAGCATCCTGTGCATGCATGATCAGCCCGGGTAAAGAATACCATGGTGGTAGCAGTGGAAATGTATACGTAGGCCCAACAATAGAGTTCCCTCTCACCAAGGCTGACCTAGTTAGTGCAGTCACAAAATGCATGACCTGTCAAAGGAGAGAGCAATACTGAACACTTAAGTATGTTACCGATCCTTGTGGAGAATGACCCAGTGGATGTCTATTGGATTCATCTGTGTGCTCATTGTCTCATTTAAGTTCTGTTGATGTTTCTAGAAGTCTCGCTTAGAACTTGTGCTGGCAGCTGCCTTCTGGGGGAAAGAATAGTATACATGAATCAGAGAACTTTATCATTGAATGTTGATGCAAAAGAATGCTCAAGAAGCCTCTATGCTAGCCTAACAGAGAGTGTTCAGTAGAACAACGGCTGAGATAGAGGTCTGCCTGCATTGCTCAGAGTGGTCCCTCTGAACACTCTTGGGCTCTAACACTGATTATTTGACTTATCCAATTATTGCTGTGATAAGCAGAGGATAGGATGGATTGGTGTGAACATGCTGAGAGCTCATAAGATTCCTAGAAATTTTTGGTAGGAGGAGGACAAGGAAATAGACTAGAAGATAACTCCCCATGAGTCAGCTCTGGGCTCCAAATTACCAGAGTTGTGTTTGTAATTAGGGCTGGGTTAATCCCAAAGCATTTGAATTATGATGTTTATTATTTCATGGATTCTCCTAGTTGGTGTTGGTTTGTCCACTTTCTCGAGAGCCAGGATTTCTGAGAGCCCTGAAAAAAGAACTTAATGATTGATCACCTGGGCTTTAGTAGGACGATGGGTGCTAGGGACTTGGGTGCTAGGTGAGGTGGAACATACCGAATTCAGTGTGAGATACCCTGAAGAACATGCAAAGAATAATTATTTCATTAGGCTGGTGAATATATTTATATTTGTAATGTCTAAAATAATGTCTGTCATTTTAGAAACTCAGTATATAATTGTTCCACTATATTAGTTAAATTCCTCTCCCAAATTTCTCCATCAACATCCAACCTCTGTGATAGCTTAGGAGAGTTGTTGCTGTTTTCTATTTGGGATAATTTAGTCTCTAGGGGAAAGACTAAATTAGTGAAATTTTAAAACTTCTTACTGATGAAGCATGTTTTTGGAGAGTCTTCAAAAAACCTGCGAATCATTGAAGCTTCCTTTGATATTCGAGGTCAGTGGGCGATGAAGACCCTCCGCATGCGGGGTCCAGGTTTTCTGAGGGAGGCAGTGACTCAGGGAGGAGAGTGGAGTTAGGGAACCAGCTCCCTCTTTCTGGATCAAGACACCACTGTAATCTTTCTGGTAGTAGAGGTCTTAAGTACAGTCTTGGAGTTGGATAAATTGGGTCTAAGTCCTCATCATGTTCTAGTATTGGGATTTTGGGCAAGTTATTCTTCTCCAAGCTGGTTATCCAAGTTTACTTTCCATATTTGTAAAATGGAGATATTTATATCATCCACTTCACTGTGTTGTTGTTACAAAATGTAAGAGAACAGAAAGCCTGCCTGTTTAAGGCTTGGCATACAAACAGTAGCCAATAGATGCTTTTTAATATTTCTATCAACAACACGAAGGATTATTTTTATCTTTCTAACAATATCATGAATTCCTTATACTTGGTCTACCCTACTAGTAAGGTATCATGACTATTAGTCTCATTTTATTTATTTATTTTTTTAAATTTAGGACAGGGTGTACAGGGTCTCACTGCGTAGATTGCACTGGTAGTGATCCTCCTGTTTACAGCCTCCCAAGTGCTGGGATTACAGGCATGTGCCACCACACCTAGTCCCAATCGCTGTCTGAGCTCACCCTGGGGAAAGGACCGGCATGGCAGGCCTGGGGATCAAAGTCCCAGCCCCTAAGTCTGCCTAAGCAGGCACTTTAATCTGCTGAACTATTTGGCCCACCCTATTATCCTCATTTTAAAGATGGGAAAAGGAATTTGAAGAGATGGGAATGGCTTCACCCAGCCAAGAATATGGTGGAAGAGCCAGCTGGTCCACTCTTCTGACCCTGAACTTACACTGGCCATGTTTCTTTTCATAGAAAGCTTAGGTCCACTTGAGAAGACTCATCTAGTGCAGGCCAAGAGCAATGCATTAAAATTTTAAGAGTGAGGACAACCCTGCCACCTCAGCCATGGGGATGTGTGCATGTACACGCGTATATTTGTGCATGCGTGTGTGTGTGTGTTGCAGAATGAAGGCAAAATGGGAAAATATTACCCCTAAATCTTCAAGCACACAGCAATATCTAGCACAACTCACAGAGGAAATATTTTTGCCCTGTCATTTCAACCCTAGTCTGAGGCCATCCTAGCAAGATCCATCTTTTGAAGAACCCTATCCAACAAAGATGAATTCAAATGAAGAGAAAAACATCCCCTTTCTATGGCTGTCCCATTCTCTAGTCTGACTCAGCTGAACAGCTCGAGACCTGGAAGAACTCTGAGATCAGAATATTTTCATTTTACTTCTGATTTTGTCTCTTTAAGCTTCAATAATCCACTTTCTCTCTTGGCCTCAGTTTCCCTGTCAGCACAAGATGAAGACTGCTCCAGCTGGGTTCTCCATAACTCAAGGTGGCACCCACATCTCCTACCTTTGGGGGAAGGAGGGAGGGGTTGCAGGGCAGTAACATCAATCTCCTTCTTAGGATGGCTCCTCTGAGCTCTATATTTCTTGCCTATAGTGACCAGGGAATTTTCCCCTATTGATTGCCTTCTGTGATTGAGCTTAACAAATAGAGCTTCCCTCAAATGATTCTTCCAACTAAACTGATAGAAAGCTAACCTTGTTATATTTATTGACAGAACATTGAAATAAATATTATAGGTCTAGAGGGAATGTTTCAGCCCATTGATTTTTTAAAGGAAATAATAAATGGAGCCTATTCCCTTTGGCATATTATGCTGGGAATAATCTGAAAAAATGCTTAGCTTGTTCAACACAGAGCTTAGAAACCTTACTTCCACTCCCAGTGGAACAGGGCCCTTTGCATAAATCTGCTCTGGCCCAGACAATCAATTTTCAATTTTAATTATTTTCAAAACTCGTTTATTATTTGCTTGTTCTGGGAGTTGGAGCTTTCTTTTTTAGTGAGTTTGCAGCCAGAGTGGTCAGTCCTCTGGGCTGGATCAAGATGTACGGGATTTCTTTCTTTTATCTACGAAAGAGGAAAACTTACCATCCCTCTTTTCAGAGACTTGGAGTCTGCAACTCTGAACTGTGGGCTGAATCCAGCCAGTCATTTGTTTTTGTAAATAAAGCTTTATTGGAACAGAGGCTGTTGTTTACAGTGACTGCTTTCTGTACAGTAGCAGAAATGGGCAGTTAAAAGGGAAACAGCACAACCCCCGAAGTCTGTTGTCTGGTCCTTCGTAGAAAAAGTTTGCCATTCTCCATTTTGAATTCTCTTTCTCTTGCCCTTCTCCTCACACTCCGGAGTCTCCATGAACCAAGAGGCTAGCACAGTGATATTCATCAAAACTATACATAGCTGTTGTGGCACTGGCACCACCCCAGGGATTTATTATCTGTCTGTCTCTTTTTTCATTTCCTGCTTGCAACAACACGATGAGGTGGTGTGATTATTAGTACTATTTTTAAAATGATGAAATTGAGGCACAGGAAAGTTAAGTAACACACCCAAGGTTACAGAGCTAGAAAATAGCAGAACTAGGGTAAAAATCCAGGAAACTGACTTCAGAGATCATGTCAGTGGTGATGGGGTCTCAAAGGAGATCTGGGTTCAACCTCGAAGTATCTAGAGGGGAACTGAATAGCCATGACGTAGTTGGTGGTGAAGCCGGAAGTAGCACTATATAACAGCTCCAGGCTGTGTCTTCCTTTTGCTGTTATTGTATGGCTCTGCTCAGCTTTCTTTTCCAGGGCTTGGCAGGAGGGACAAAACCCATTAAAACAGCACTTTGCATCATCCCCTTCCTCATCTCCCACTAAGCTTTTGAGGGCTGTGTTATCTACTGCCTCACTTATACATCTCCTTCATAGTCATTTTCCTTTTTTTTTTTTTTTTCCATACTGGTTGGAGCTAGTACCTAGCTCAAGGTCTTTCTTTCTTGGGTCTTCTTTTCATTTATACCATCAATGTAGCTGAGTACCTAGAACACATAGCAATTAGTTATTTAAATAGTGAATAGCAGCCCTTTGGGAAAGAACTTAAGTCATGTTACTGACTCACACACACTGAAAGGCTTGGCCTATATGTTGCCAGCCTTTGTCAGTTTAAAAAATCTCATTCTTTACCTCTTTGCTCTCCCTGGCTATTACTGAATCTCTAACCTGTTCACAGTCATACTGAGTGGGTTTCTGCTCCACCAGTGTACAAGTGTCTTCTCTGTTCAGCCGGTCAGCCTGCTCTACTCTGATGTCTGTCCAGAGCCCACTGCTGTGGTTGCTCTTAGGAGAGCACCGATGGTCCTCAGAATACAAGGGCAGTGGTTTTTAGTCTGTATCTTCAGGATCACTCTTGCCTTTCAAGCTGTTGATCATCCTCTTCTCCTTAAAAGATTTACTCCGCAGGAATGCTTGCCCTGTGCTTCTCCTATCCCTCTAGATATGCCCTTTTCCAGTCCTCTTTCAGCCAGTTTGAGATCACACCCTAGACCCTCCTCTTATCATAGTTGTGTCTCCAGACACTTCTTCCCCAGATCTCAACCAGCAGCCTACATCTCCCTCCTGGACTCCAAGTTGTGTGAACAACTGGACATCACATAGAAATCCTGCCAGTAATTCAAAATCAACTTTCCAACACTGAACTCATCATTGTCACCTCCCCATAATGACCAATATTGAAAAATCATTTCCTTACTTATCAAACTTTTCTTTCTTTTTTGTTTGGTGGAGCTGGGGATTGAACTCAGGCCCTTGTGTTTGCCAGGCAAGCCCTTATTCTACTGAACTATCTCCCCAGCCCTTCACATTTTTCAAAGCTTCTGCTATCTCAAATCCTTTTGCTACTTAGCCCTATTATTCCTACTTCTTAAAGATCTCTCATATTTATTCTTTCTATTTCACTCTTGATGTAACTGCCTTAGTATGTCCTTATGATCCCTCACTTGTATAATTAATTAGTAATCAACTTAACAACTATTTCATATCTCTATAGACTCCTCACTGGGGAAAGTAATATTGAGTAAGACAGACACTGACTCATCTTTCATAGACTCAGATTTTTAATAGGGAGGAGACCCTGAATAGACAAGAAAGCAAGTACTGAGGTAATTTAAGATATTATTGGTCCTGTGAAGAAAATAAAGTTGAATAATGTGTGCAAAAGTGACTGGAGACGAACTCCTGGGGGTCAGGAAGGGCTCTTTGAGTAGGTGGCATTTGATCTTGGGCATGAATGATAAGAAGGAGCAGCTGTACAAAGATGTGTGAAGGATGTTCCAAGCAGAGTGGATAATAGTGCGGAGAATAGACAGGAGTAAGCTTGGTTGATTCAAGGAATAGAAAAAGGGCTATTTATTGGTTGGGTTCAAAAGATGGAGAAGGGCTGGTGTGTGTATGTGTGGAAAACCAGGAGACAATGTACTTGAAGAGGTAGATGAAGACCATGGCCTTCTGGACCTGGTAGGCCATGGTAGAATAGTTAGTTTGTATTATAAAGGTGATGACAAAGCCTTGGAAGGGGTCTAAGCAGGGTGGGGCATAGGAGGTCAGTTTGAAGGCAAGGAGACAGCAGGCTCTAGCAGTCATGCGGCTTGGATGGGGTCAGTAGAGAAGAATAGGAAAGGGTATGGAGAGGCTGGATTTACTTTAGGGGCAGAGCCATCATGCTTGCTGATGGATTGAGCAGGCCTGGGTGAAGGTGGGAGAAGGGAGAAGCAGGGAGATCTCCCTAGGACTTACCCCTTCTTCTTCAGAGGAAGATGAGGTGCTTGGGCAGGAGCTGCAGCTCTTTCCTGTTTTCCTCCTCTGGCATCTGGCACAGAGAGGGGCTGGAGGCTCAACTCCTCTTACCTGGGAGGTTTGGCCTGGGATTGGGTCACTTGGGTGGGGCCATTATGAACAGACTGTCTGGGAGAGATTGGATCGTTCTCTTACCTGAATTGTCCTTCATTTTTAATGGCAAAGCCTTCATCCCTGCTGCCACATGTTAGCCAGGCAGGAGCTGCTCCTGCGGGACCTTCAAGGCCGAGAAGCCACATAATGCTCTGTAGGCTGCAGCCTTCCCCAGCCTGGCTGAGCCCCACATGTCTCCACACAATGGCAGGAGCAGTGGGCTTGGAATCATATAATCCAAGCAGGAGTCTCAGACAGGCTACTTTTAAGCTGTGTGATGTTAGATAACTCATTTCACCTCTCTGGGCTTCCCTTTCTTTTTTGTAAGTGTGGCAAATTAATCCCATCTCACCAGCTGCAGTTTACATCACAACGTGGCAGGACAGAAGGGGCTGGCCTTGACTCCTGAGTCCTTTTTGGGATTTGGAGATATTTGTGCCAGAATTTCCTTCTTTTGCTTTTAGAGAAAATGATTGTATGCCTCTGGAGGCAGAAGAAGAAAAGAACTTTTACTTCTTGAGAAGAAGGTAAATCCTCCCCAGAGGAAGGTGCAGGTGGAGTGTGTGTGTGTGTCTCCAGAATCCTGTGTGTGTGCAGATGCTTTTTCCTGACCACACTACTATGGAACTCTCAGGCTCAGCAGGAGAATACTATCCTCTGTTCCCCATCCAGCCATTTTTCTATTCTTGGTTATCAACAGTGGTGAGCAGATACCAGGGGCAGAAACGTGCTCAGGGGTTAGGCAGGTATTCAGTAAGGCAGCCTCGTGGGGGCTGTGGCTCCGTGAACATTCATGTTCCATCAGAAGGCAATGGACAGGGGGAAGTGGCCATCACTCTGGACTAGCCACCGTTGACCTACAGAAAGGGAACATGATGCTGCCAGGTGTTCTGAGTGTTCTTTAAGAGAAGCTGGGGATCTGTAGTTTAATGTGACATCTCCTGAAATTCGCATGCTGGCAAGTGAAGTCAGTGAAAACCAAAATGCCAGTTTTGGCCAAGCAAGGCTGTGGGGTGCATGTGGCCTATGGGTGGCCCGTTTGTGATGCCCACTCTAGGATGAATCACTGAGGGATATGAGGAATGTTAGGGCCTAACAGTAGCCAGGTGCACTGCCCAGATTCTACTGCCCAAGTTAGCCTCCAAGTGACCCTGCAAAGCTTGTGGCACATGCTCAGGACTCCATGTTCCAGGAGACAGTGGCTGGCTGATGAAGTCTAAGTCACATCTTCCCCCATTGCCTCCAGACAGATAAGAACCTGACCCTCTCTACATCACAGCTGGTATAGAGTGATAAGCACTGGGCATGGGAGTTGCCCTCCTGCCGCCTCCATGCCATGATGACAATTTCCAATAAGAGCTCACTAAAGGGGAGGGCATCCCAAACCCTCCAGACCAAGCAGTTCTGTGATGGGCCAGTGCAGGAACCTAGGGGACCCCCAGGCCCTGAGACAGTGAGGAGACATGTAGCTGGGTTAGGGTCAGGGTTACATATGGGGCCTTGTTCCTGTCTCAGGTTCACTCTTCCACATCAACTGGAAAGATAGAAAGGTTAATTTCCTGGAGAATGTGGCTCGGTGGCGCAGCGCCTGCCTAGCAAGCGTGAGGCCCCGAGTTCGATTCCCAGTACCAAAAAAGAAAATAGTGAAAATAAGACCAAAAAAAGTCCCTTTGGAAAGGTTAATTTCCTAATGACATTCTTCTTTTAGTTTCACCTAGAACAAAGAAAATTGAAGGGCTGGCCAGATAGCTCCACAGACTAAAGTGCCTGCTTAGGCAGGTGCAGGACCGGGATTCGATCCCCAGTATGCAGTGCTGGCCCCGCCCCGGGGCGCTCTGAGAAGGCGACTGAGATTGGGCGTGGTGGTGCGCACCTGTAATTCCAGCACTTGGGAGGCTGAAAACAGCAGGATCACTACGAGTGTAGTGAGACCCTGTAGACTCTACTAAATACATAAAAAAATTGAAAATTAACTTATTACTGGAAATTATATAACAACAAGAGATTGACTAAGTACATTTTACTTCATATAAGAGAATTAATTTATTCAGATGCAGAACATCCTGGTTATTTTAACCTTATTAATATTAAAGTACACTCACCATGCATGCCTACAAATACACAAAAGTGACTGGGAGGATGTATACCAAAGTGCTGATGGTGATCACTGTAGTTTGGGTCTGAGATGTTCTTTAAAGACCCATGTCTTAAAGCCTTGGTTTCAGCCTGGTTCTGTTAGGAGAGAGCTGAAATTTTAAGAGATGGGGCCTATTACGAAGTCTGCAGATCATAGGGAACATTCATATGAAGAGGCCCCTCTTCTGTGTTCTTCACTTTCTGGGCACGAACCAAGGGGCTCTGCTCCTCCACATACTCCCTGCCAACACACGCTGCTTCATTACAGGCCTAAAAGCAACAGGGCCAACTGATCACCGACTGGCCCCTCATAAACTTTAAGCCAAAATGTGCCTTTCATCTTTAGAAGTTCATTGTCTCAGGTGTTTATTAAAATAAAAAAAGCTGAATACCACAGTGATTAGCTCTGAGTAGTTGGACTCTGTGTTTTATTCTTTTTTTGTCTATTTTACTTTTTCATAGGAAATTTCATGTTTCATAGTAAATATCAATTATTATTATTATTTAATGTAATTGGTTGTTATAGGGTCTTACTATGCAGCTCAGACTCATAGTGATTCTCCTGTTTTCAGCCTCCCCAGTGCTGGGATTATAGGCATGTGCCACCATGCCCAATCTTGGTGGCTGGCTCACCATGACCGAGGATGGGGCCAGTGCAGCATGTGGTGCCAGGGATCAAACCATGGCCCCTGCGGTTGCATAAGTTTGCATAAACAGGCTCTTTAGCCTGCTGAGTTGTCTTGCTGACTCCATCAATTATATTTTAAGCAAAAGAAAAATTATCTTTGAAAAATAAACCTGGTAGATATAATTGTCATAACTGCCTTTTGTATGCCAGTCATGAAAAACTGTTGACCCTCTATGGAGTTCTGTGTAATCCTGGTCCTGAGCAAAACCAAGAATGTGCCTGAGGAATGGGTTGATGGACACCCATAATGTCCCCAAAGTAGCTTCCTCTCTTGCTGTCTCTACCACAGACAGCTTGCTGTGAGGGTTACTCTTTGTGTGTGGGACATGGCGTCACAGCTCCATCAGTCTGAAGACTGTGTCATTGTCTTGCACAATGATTTTCCCATGAGATATAGGACACTTTTACCATAATATTTATTCAGTTTTATGGCCTTAAATATAACACTAACTCCTAATAATCAATATTGATTTAACTATAATACCTTATTTATAGACACAGTCCTCTGGTTTGCATATGGACTCAAACTATAATGCAACAGAAATAAGCTGCTTGCTCCCTTGGCCCTGAGCCAGCAATGTCAGCTCCTGACGAATGGCTCTGAGGTCATTATGGAGTTTGGGGTTTCTAATGCTCCTTTCTCCCCAGTCCCTCAAAACAGCTGCCTTTTGCCAGGCAGAAAACCACAGAGCCATTCTGGGACTAAGGATGCCTATTTGTTCCACACAATATAATCGTCAGTCTTAAGGAGACAAATGTTCTGGGGGCCTTACTGGAGGGTAGTGACAGCCAGTTCTAGGTATAAATATGAATAGAAATGTGAACTCAAGGGAAAGAGAAATAGGCAGAATTGGAAAGGCTAAGGAAGAGCTTGGGAAGATAGGGACTTGCCCCCAACTCATCCCAAGTGGGCCTGGCCAAATTGTGCGGATTACGAGATATTCTTCTTGTTGCTATAACTAGAGAAGGTAACCTGGCTACCATTATCCTGCATGACAGAGGTCTGTGAAGAAGGGCAGAAGAAACCAGAACTTTTTATTCTGGAGCAAAGAAGACTTAGAGGGACTGGTGAAGTTTGCTCAAGGCTCAGATTGGCCAAGTCTTGTTTGCCAAGGTCCTGTGGCTTCCAGTGACCCAGACGCAATATCTACTTTACTTGAGATCTCTAATAATCCCCATTATATGTGATGAATGTGGTGGTGATTTCTATTCATCCCCCTGCAGAGCCCCACTCAATATACATTCATGCCAACATCCATTCACACTTCTGGAAATAGCTCCAGATCCCACAGGTGAATTCTGTGTATGGTCTAAGCACATGGAGACTGTCTTCTTCCTGGCTGTGTGGACTTAAGACTCACCCACTAGACCTTAATTTCCTTGCTGACATAATAAGAATAACTCTACCTTTAAAATTATGTCTACAAAGCCATCAGCTGAATTGCCTGGTACACAGGAAGTATTAAACAAGTGGTAGCTAATATTGTTATGGGATTTTGGGAGCCATTTCTTTTTTATGTATTTGGTATAGGGTCTCTCTATGTATCTTGGACTCACAGTGATTCTCTTGTTTTCAGCCTCCCTAGTGCTGGGATTACAAGTGTGTGCCACCATGCCCAGACTCTGTGGCTAGCTCAGTATGTCCGGGAGCGGGGCTGGTGCGGCCTGTCATGGTGGGGATTGAACCCCGCTCCCTGAGCTTACCTAAGAAGGCACTTAGTCCTCTGAGCTATCTGCTGGCCCTAGCATTTCTTATGTAGTTGTGCAATCTCTTCTCTGACAAGGAATCTAAGAAGGTTGCTTTGCCTGAGTCCAGGGCAGGTGTGAAAAGGAAAGATAGTTTTTCCCATGATGATGAGACAGCCTGAGATCTGTCATTCTGTTGGACACTCAATCATCCTCATTGTGTTACACATTTCAGGCAAAAGTGGTGGATTGCAGGGCAGTGCCTGGGAGCTGGGCTCAGCAAGACCATGAGGCGAGGCGGAGGTACCTCAGTCTGGAGAAAGTCATGCTGGGAACCCTTTTATTTCGAGCCCATTGAAGGCTGCGATGCGCACAGAATAGTGGGTGCTTTGTGGTCTTGTGAAGAAGGGTGGGGACTCCCAGGAGGCAACCAGAGCAGTGTGGATGCAGAAGTTCACAGCCATACCAAACTTGTGGAGCTAGGCTCTGTCAACATTGTCCTCTGTTTCCACTTCACATCAGTTGCTTTCATCTCTGACTGATCACTAGAATATGCACAGATGTGCAAAAACACCAGCGCCTCAAACCTTGCCACAAAGTACTGTGGATTCAGTCAGTCATGATGGGGGACAGAATACTCATACCCTTCCCCCAACATCCTCTTCTTTAAGTTCTTTCA
Source organism: Octodon degus (assembly GCF_000260255.1). NCBI lineage: Eukaryota > Metazoa > Chordata > Mammalia > Rodentia > Octodontidae > Octodon > Octodon degus. The sequence continues at coordinate 5,899,653 of NW_004524706.1, forward strand.
GTAGGTTGTGTTTTCTTAAAACCAAATGACCAGCTGAGGAGATAGCTCAGGGGCATAAGTGCCTACCTGGCAAGCACAAGGTCATGAGTTCAACCCCCAGTAAAAAAAGAAACAAACAAAAATCAAATGACCCACAGATTGTAAATGCCTGAATCTCCTTGGCCCAGATGTTGGGGCTCTAGTTCCATCTCTATGGTGGCCCCACATCATCTGGGGATGCATTAGGCCTTCGCTCTGACTTCAGGGCTTTTCCACCTTTGGCTATTCTGTTCCAACTGGCAAGGACAAAGCTCCTTATCATGTCTGTGTGGAGTTGCTTTGCAAGCTTAGATTCTCAGCGCCAGAGGATTTTTTTACATTCCTTCTTGCTGCCCCCAGGGCCACTAAGAAGCTCACAGGGTGCCTGCTGCCTCTGTCCACCCATAGACTGGGCGATGGGGCAGCCCAGGGAAAGCAAACCACTTGCTAAGGGCCCAGACTCTCTGGATGGTGCTTCTGATACCCAGGAGCTTTGGGGAGGTGCTGACAGCTGTTGGTGAGGGTGGGGGGCAGGTAGAGAGAGAGAAGGAAATACATTTTTAAAGATAACCTGAAGGCAAATATAATATTTATACTTATTTATCCTCCGAGCTCACTCACAAGGCCCCAGACATGTCTAATGAGCAGGAATTGCAAAATGGCCATGAGTCCTACTTGTACACCTTCGCGAGTCTTGGAGCAGTCACATGGACCCAGATTTTTCAACTGTGTGACTGCTGCAGGCAAAACGGCTGTAAGGAACACTGGGATGTGCAGCAAGTGCCCGACTCCCAGAGGCAGTGCGTCTCAAAACTGCCAACCCAGGAAAATGAGATGCTCTCCTCCACCCTGCTCACCACAGAACCCAGAGCATCTGCATGTACACACGGGTGCCAGCTCAGGCATGTGCACACATGTGCACATACAGACCCTCACAGGCCTGCAGGCATGCTTCTGTCCCAACTCATCCCCACCCCAAACCTGGTTCTCAGCGTGCCAGGGTGCTCACTGGCTAGCGTCTTGCTCTAGATCAGGCCTCTTACTGTCCTGCTCCTTCCAGATCCCAGTGATTGTAAACAACTGAAGGGGCTTCCTGTGTGGAAAGACCATGGCAGGATTAGTCAGCAACAGCGCATCGGCTTTGGAATGAGAATAACAAAGGTTACTATATGGTCAACACATGCACCTAAACACATCTATGTGTGCATACAAGGACAAAAACACATGGTTATGTATTAATGGATAAGACACACAAATGCTGCGCTGTTGAATCTGAGATTAGCTCCCAGGTTTTGCTCTTGGGCATGTAAGAGGCCCTTACCCAGTGGGACTGTCTGTGTCCCATTTTCTGACTCTACACCAGTCAGGTCTGCTATTGTGAACTCTCAAAGCCTCTGGAATTCCTTTCATTCATAGCACTAGTTACAGCTGTCATTTGATCTCGTCTGTGGCCTGGGCTCTCTAGTAGACTGCACTGGTCTGTAAGCTGTAGGAAGGCTGGGGCACACAGCTCTCCGCTCAGCATGTAGTTTGAGGGTCTAACACACAGCAGGTGCTTAGTAGATGGTTAAATGAGGGCACAGCCCTTTTCTTCTGCTGTGTCTTCCTTCTGTGTCCCAGGACAATAAAAAATCACACCCTAGTACCAGAAGGGTCATTTCTTTTACTGTCAATAGCACCAGGTTCTGTAGCTTGGTCTGAAAAGTACAATTTCCAATACAAGATCAAGGTCAAGGCTATTTCTAATGCAATGATTTCCTTCCTTTGTGCTGCTGGCAGCCTGCTTAGCTAGGACACAGTATCTCATTGCTTACATGGGGATCTCGACTAGGGACAAATCATTTTCTCAGGGTTATATTGCAGCTGGCCTGGGGTGAGGGTGGAGGGAGGTGGTTTGCGGAGTCATAATCAATCCAAATTTTCACAGGACAATGTCATGTGGCCTGAAAAATCTTCTGGAAGTAGGGGACGTGTGTTGTCAGCGCTGTGGTCCATCGTTTTCACACAGGACCAGTGCACTGGGTCAAGCCTGACCATTTACTGCTCTAGGCCAAGAGGAGAGATTGGCAGGACAGGCTGGACTGGTCAGGGTTAGAACAGCAAGAAGTTCTGGCCCACTTGTTAAGCTAATTTCTGTCAAACCACTTGCTTTGGCTTCTTGGTGGCTATGTGGCTGTCCTCTCACCTCCAAAGACAAGAAAGGGAAGAGTTAAGAGAAGGGTTTCTGGCTAGCAGCTCTAAAATCCACATGACCCTTTTAGGGTCAGAACTTTTGTAACTGGCTTATAAATCTGTAAATTAGATGCCTCATTTCTTTATCCAATGAGATGAGTGTTGTGCTGAATGTCATGGTTGAATGGGAAATCCTTGGCTCGGGTGTAGAACACACACCCCAGGGCCAGCTATCACATAGTGGCCCTCAGTCTCTCCCCTCAACTCACATGAGACATATGAATAAAGCAACAACAAGCAGAACATAAGGCGACTTTAGCTCCCCAAATACTTCCAATAGCCTTGGTCCCTCGCTAGGTACTCCTTGGGCTCTGGGCATCTGCAGTAGGGACTGGGGTATGATACCCAGAGCATTCTTCAGGGTACAAGTGCTTGTTCCCCAGTTTAGTCAGTGCTGATTCTTTCTTGGCTAATGATCCCTGCTTAGGTAAAGATTGTGCCACCTCCCTGGGGTCAGTTCATATCCAAAGACCAGTTTTACAAAAGCCATGCTCCATGATCTCAATTCAAGTCTTCTTGGAGGTCCCACCCAAGCCCCAGAGCTCGCCAGGAGTCCATTAGCTGAGGCCTGTGCTGGCGCAGAACCATAGCTCACATCCTTGCTCCCCCGTCCTGCTTCCTTCACTCCCTGCAGATGCTGGGCCTCTTATAGATGTCATTCACCCAGACCTTCATCTCAGAGAGGCTCCTTGGGACTCTGGCTCATGCCAGGCACCTTGGTCCTGCTTAGCATTCCACTGCTTAGATTACATTGGTGAACATGTAAGACATCTGTTTTATGCTGATGGACTTGGTCAGATTATAGCTAATGCTTGTTAATCATGGTTCAGAGACTGAATGTGGACATCTTCAGCTGCCCTCTGCTTAGATATGGTTAGATTTTATTTTTCATTAATTTCTTTTAAATGGTTAGATTTTTAATCCACCCCATGACCTCCATTGAGCTCAAACCTCTAGGCAGCAGGCAGGGCGTGGCAAGGTGTACTGAGTGGTGCATTTGTAGTCACATGGGTCTGTCTGCATCTCTACGTGTACTCCACAGTCACATGTCTGAACCTGGGATGGTCAGGCTGGAGCCAGAGGACCCACATCTCTCCAATCTAGAGGGAATAATGGCTTTCTGCTCCTTTATGAGCATGTTACCTTGGTGAATTTCGACTTTGCTATTACCTGTGTAACCAATTTCCTGCACTAAATTCCCTTTGCTATAAATTAGTAGTATGTCTATTTTCCTGGTTAGAGTCTGATTCATACAAAACTTTTGTTGTTCCAGTTGAACAATTTGGGAAAAGGAGCGGGAGGTCTGTTAACCACCGTTCCCACAACTATGTCATGACTGAATCTTTCCTCAGAACTGCCAACTGATCACCTCAAATCAGCACTACTCTTTTCCTCTGTTCTAGTCATGGAAGGCCTCTTTTCTCTTGTGACTGCTCTTGTCAGGGATTTGGTGTAACTTCATGCCTGAATAGGTTAAATTTCAGTTTGATCTGTGGAGTGTGTGTGTGTGTGTGTGTGTGTGTGTGTGTGTGTAAATGCAGGTATCAAGGTGCTGCAAAACTAGATTTGCTTCACAAGCAAAAGGACAGCTCTCCATTGAGACTTCCTAATGGCGTTCTGCCACCACAGGGCTGGAGCTGTGAAATGTATATAACAGAAAGCAGGCTCCTTTACCCCTCTTGGTGCTAATGTTCTCTGTGAATCTCCAAGAGGTGACTCTAAGTTCTGTTGACCTCAGAAACACCTCTCTGTGGTGCATCACCAGGAAACACATCCAATAAGACCAACTTCAGGTTTCAAATGGTCCATCTGTCTATGTGCTAGATTTTCAGAGGAGAAATATTGTCCTCTGCATGGCCAGGAGTGGCCACTTACTGCGTGTAAGTCCCAGTGCACTGCGCTTCATGAGGGACAGGCTCACTAGTTCTCACTTGTTCTGTGCCTTGGGGATCCAGGTGGCATGGAAGCCCCCATGGTCTCTGGCGCAGGTTAAAACCCACAATAATCTTTGTTCACGCAAAGCCTATCCAGGTTCTTTTGCTTTCTCTGAGGGAGTCTGAGCCGCTCTCCAGTTCTGTTTTTCAGAGAACCCCTCCCTACTGTATCCCCAAGTTGTCAGCTCTGCTGTGCCTGGCCCGGCCCACATGACCCCTAAGCACTGTGACCTGAGCTTCAAATTTATCCTAGCCCACACAGCTGTCCTCTCTTTATCCAACTGAGACAAGGCTGTGAGGAGGAGTTGCTAGGGGAGCATTTGAAAATGGAACCCATATCAACCTTTACATGAGGGACTTAAAACTCATACTAACAAAAACAAAAGTGGCTTTGTCCCCAGAGACTGCTCATATGGCTGCTGCCTGGCCAGGAGGCAGTAACTTCACTGAACGCTTCTTGCTCCAGCCTCTTCCAGGGACAGGGCCCTCGTTGATAATCTGGAAAGCTGACCTTTCCAAGAGGCGGTGGGGGGTGATGGGGCTGCAGCTGGGTCCTCGACCCCCTGCCCTCCCCAACTTGGAGCCAAGGCCGGAAACACCACTTCCAGTGCTGACCCAGCCCTTGTCCTTGGATGGCCCGGCTGCACTGCCTGGACAGGGCTGCTGAGGCTGACTCAATTTGTTTCTGCCATTCTGGATCCTGGGTTTTCTTCCTCCAATCTAGGATCAACTTTTAATTTTAGGTATTTTCAAATTTACAGACAAGTTGAAAGAATCATCTTATCTTTATCTGTAAACTATCTGTATTCTGCATTTTAAAAAATTGCCAATTTGCTACCTCTTTTTGGTGTAGAATTTGATGAGCTGTAGACATCATTTTCTCATACTTCTCCTAAGAATAAGGATTTTAAAAAAACCCCACAATGCTGTTGTTACACATAAAAAACTAACAGTAACTTTATAACAGTTAATTTTAGCTCACATTCATTATTACTAATTATTCTAAAGTATGTTTTATATCTGTTATTTACATTGTTTTATTTTTGATTTTTACAGTGTTGGGGATTAAACCCGGGCCTCACATATACTGGGCAAGTACTCTGCCACTGAGCCACATCCCCAACCTTTAAAAAAATTCTTTAAGATCCTAAATTGTCTAGGCTGGCCTTGGACTTGCAAACATCCTGCTTTATCCTCCGGAGTAGCTGGGATTACAAGTGGATAGGCTATACCTGTCCTGTGCATGTGTGGAGTTATAATACAACAAAGCTATGTTTCTATGTTTTACCCTTGATCTCGTAAAATCTAAAATAGTTTTAACTTTTGTTTTTCTACCACATTAACTGTAATTTTTTTTTTCTCTTTCAGTGCTGAGGAATAAACACAAGGCCTTCGAATTAAGCACACTCTCAACCTTTCAAATTACTATTTTTTAAAATTTTGAGACAAAGTCTTACTCAGTTACTAAATTGCCCATGATGGGCTTGAACTTTTCATCTTTCTGCCGCAGCCTCCCAGAGTGCTAGGGTTACAGGTGTGCTCCAGCATTCCCAGCTTATCACATTAAATTTTGAAAATCTAGGCCAATTGTCTTGTGGAAGATTCTGCAGACTAAGTCAATATGCTGTTTCCTCCTGATGTTATTTAAGTTGTTCCTCCACCCCCGTTTTTTGTATAAACCAGAAGTTAGTTCTAGATGCTTAATGGGATTCAAATTAGACACCCCTCCTTAGAACTGGCCCTGGGTTTTGTTTACATCATCTTGCCATGCATCAGGAATGTGTCCTGTTTTCTTTGAACTTTTCCTGACATTGAACTTGAAAATATGAACTAAGGTTTAAGGACTCTCTACCTGTACTTTTTTTTTTTTTTTTTTATTTTTTTTTTTTTTTTTTTTTTTTAGTGGAACCAGGGATCAAACTCAGGACCTTGCACTTGCCAGGCAGGCGTTTACGCCACTGAGCTAGATCCCCGCCCCATACCTACCTGTACTTTGCAGAGAGTTTTCAGTAAGCCCGGGGAAGCCCATATGATGCCAGGTGTTTTGCATCCCTACAATGGGGTCCACTTCACACAGGGAATGTCCTAGCAAGATAAGCATCTTCCCTGAGATGCCAAAGGCATTTGAGAGGCTAAGATAGGTTCACCCTCATAAGGCTAAGATAGGTTCACCCTCATAACTTCTCATTCTTAGTCTGTACTTCTTTCTGCCTCCCTCTCCCTGGGTCCCCTGGGTGCATCACTGGTGAATTAGTCTGGTGCTCAGATCCAGTGATGCTCAGCCCACCCAGTGGGCTCAGTCCTTAAGGAAGCCCTGAGCAATGGCTTGGAGGACATGGCATCTGGGGTGTGCCTGTGGGGAAGATGCTTCTGCTCAAGGTCTGACTCTTCCAGCTCCCCCATGACATCACTAGGGCCAAGCAGGGCTAGGGTAGGGAGTGGGCATCTCTACCTCTTCCAAGAATTCAAAGGGAGATGGAACAGAGCTAGCGGTGAAGCTGATGGGGCCTCCCAAGCCTGAAGAGCAGGTCACAATCTAGTATTAAGCAGAAGGCATTCTGGGCAGAGGCTTTCTTCAGGGCACGGCCATTGGAGGCAGAGCAGGAAATGGAATACAGGTTAAGAGTTCAGTGCTCTTTTCAGTCTTCACTCTTGTGGCTCTGTTACTTGTGTAATTTCTTTTCTCAGAGTATAGAAGGGGCTGGAATGCACTGTTAAAAGGGCTGGGCTGCGAACTGGTAGAGATGGAAGTAGGCAGAGAGAAGGAAAGACTTGGGAATGCTGGCTCTTTTAGCGTGGGGCAGCTGAGGTAACATCAGCCTCCTTGTGCATCTCTAGCTGCCAGTTTCACCACTTGTAACCTATCTTCACTTGAGGCCAGAGTAATTGTTCCAAAACAACTTGGCCCAGGCTCCTTGTATTGGTTAGCTGTTGCTGCCTAACAAATGGTCCCAAAATGGAGTGGCTTACAACCAATGCAATTTTTGGCTAGCTTATGAGTTTGTTGGTCAGCTGGTCTGATTCTGCTGATCTCTACTGGGCTCTCTGGGAGTCTATCGGCGAGCCAGCTGGTGGGTGGGCAAAACAGATGGGCTCACCCATGTGTCTGGTAGGTTGTTGGTAATTTGGATGGGGCTCTGCTGGGATGCCACATCTCTTTTCCATGTGGTCCTCCAAGCTTGTTTCCATGGTAGTCTTCAGTGTCCAAGAACCATAAGAGGTCAAACCCAATACCTACAAGGTTTTCAAAACCTGTGTCACATTTGCTAACATCCCATTTACCAAAACCAGTCAATTACCAAGCCCAGATGTACTTGGAAGTCTGGGGTGGAGAAAAATTCCACCTCTTTATGCCAAGGGGAATCTGTCTCCGTATTTTGCAATCTCATATTTTGTGAACTTCAGGCTAACCCCCAAGTTTTCAGCTTGCTCTTCATGACCCCCATGATATGTTGTTCCCAGCCACTATCCCAGTCCACAGCTCGTACAGAAGTTGTACTGCAGCAATTGTTCCAAGCTCTCACCATTTTCAAAGCACCTCTCCTCCCTCAACTCTTGGGATGACTGTGCCCTTTTTCTGGCATGTCCGCTAAGTCTGGCTCCATGCTGCCCTGCAGAAGTCTTTCCTGGCTTTGCCTCCATCAGCACTCAGCCTCCCTGCTGGTCCCCGAGCCAGTGCTGGCATCCCTGGTGCAGTGCTCCTTCCTGTGGACTATGGTACACGCCTGGTTCCCAGCTGGTGCACAAGAGCCCTGGAGTCGGGCTATCTGGGGTTGAATCTTAGCACCTTCATGTGCTGTGTGACTCCGTTCATGTCACTTCACCTCTGAGCTTCTTTTTTTTTTTTTTTTTCTTTTCTAAGAAAAGTGGGGATAATAGTGGCTCTGACTTCATAAGGCTGTTTTGCAAATCTGATGACTTGCCCATTAGGGTGAGTGTGCGCTCCAGTAAGATGGTGAATACTCTAGGGGCAGGGACTCTGTTGGTCTCCCCAGGCCCTGCCTGTGGCCTGAGGCAGAGGAGGTGGGAGACCCCCAAGATCATTTTTGTGAATGGACCTCTCATTACATAACAATGAGTCTCTATCTACGGGGTAGATAAGAGCTTCCCTGATTTTTGGCAATTCCTCAGCACCCCTCAGTGTGCGGCAGGACTTGACTGGGCCCACAGCCAGCAATAAAGTGGATGCTAATAATATCATTATATGTTGAATAATTAACTGTCATTTAAATATTCATATGTTGTCGGGGCAAGGCCTTTTATCAGCATCTGGGGATGCATCAGCGGAGGAAGGAGATAGATGTTGGCAAGGCTGACTTTGCTGGTGAAGGGCGACCCGGGGTCCAGGGAGAGCTGTTGGAGTGGCCACTAGACAGTCAGCTAATATATAACCGCAATATCCCCACGTGATGAACTGCAACTTCATGAAGGCTTGATGCATATGAGCAAGCTGAAAACAATATTGGAAGCATTAATTTCATTTGACTAATGCTTATCTATATTTTATTCTGTTCCATCTTTAAAGAAAACCCTCTCTTTCACAGGAAGGAGGTGGGGCCCAGGCCGGCAGATGGGTGGGGTCTCTGAGCTTGGGAGCCTTTTACCTGCTCTACCCCTGAGCAGCCAGCCCATGCTCCTGAGGATTTGTGTGATGACTGGCGAGTGGAGACTCTGGCTCCTTGGGAGAGCACAGGCTTTTCTGTGGGTCAGGGGAGAATGACATGGATGTCTAAGTCTGGCCATGGAAGCCAGATCTGCAGTGGGTTCCTCCCTTGTTTCTGTTAGAGTTGAGCCTGGGGGCAGGCAGAGAGGGGAGGCCCTTGTAAGCTTGCGGGGAAGGCTCTGGCAGACAGGGATTGTCACCAAGTGACTACCTCATGGTGAGAAAGTGGGGAAGAGAAAGAGAGGAGGAGGAGGAGAAGGAAGAGGAGGAGGAGGAAGAGGAAGAGGAGGAGGAAGAGGATGGAGAGAAGTAAAAGGAGAGGACTGCAAGGTTGTAGGAAGATGGAGCACAGAAGGCAAGCAGAAGACCTTGGAGTCTTTGGGGTCTGCTTGCAGGATGAGCAGCTCACTCTGGAGAAGCAGCCAACTTGACAGGTGACTAAGAGCAAGGGCTCTGAGCGGGGCCAGTCCTGGGCCTACGCTCTAGCTGTGCCTCTAACTAGTTGTGTGATCTTAGGCAGGGAACTCACCATTTCTAACCCCCAGTTTCTATTTGTAAAATGAAGGAAACAATAGCACTTAATTAATGTGTTCCTTGTCCACTTCTGTACAAATTTTATCAAGTTACCACAGAACTGTAGTGTTGAACAATACATGTTTCTCTCAGTTTCTGTACATCGAGTGTTCTAGCTTGGTTTAGCTGGGTCTTTATCTGAGGGTGACACAAAGCTGCAGTCGAGGCATCAGCTAGATGAGTTCTTATCTGGAGGACTGTGCAGGGGGCGGCTCCCCTCCCAAGCTCGGTGGGATTACTGGGGAGACTTCACCTCATGGCTTGTGGTAAGAACAGAGGTCCTGGTTCTTGCCGCTGGGCTGCAGCAACTCTGAGAATCAGCTGCGCTTACTGGGCCAGGGTCTCCTCCAGCATGACTATTGATTTCACCTAGTCTGTAAGGAGAGTTTAAGCTTTTACTACCACACAGTGTGTGTAACCACGGGAGTGGTATCCCATCAACATGGCCAAACTGTTAGAAGCAGGATCCTGCCCACACTCACAGGGTGGGGCAGTAGAGAGTACGCGTACTAGGAGGCTGGGGTCATGGAGGTACGCTCAGGTTTGTCTGCCCTATCTGAACATGATGGCCAGTAATCTCTCAGCATTACACAGTGTCCAAGTACTTTTCAAGAACAACTGTTTGATCCTCAGAAGAAGCTTAGGATGTACTGTTGTTGTCACTGCTGGTTGGTGTGACAAAGATGAGGTTGGGGAAGAGCAGTAGCGTTGGTAGACATGTGCAGTCTGGACCAGTGTGATCTGGCACTCAGGACTGGGTATGAAGATAAAGCATGGCAGAGGCCAAGGATGGCACCTGGCACAGGCCTAGTGAATATTTCTGGGAGCTAACAGTTTCCATTGGCAGCCTCTGCCTGTACCCTGTATTCTGTGGGAATCACATTCACCTCCTGACATGATCAGTCCTGGAGCTCTGGAGGGCAAAGGAAGGTCTGTGAGGGGAGTGACATCATGTGCTTGCTTTCTTTACCTGAAACACCCCTGGCCCAAATCTGTGGGTCTCTAAGGCCCTACCTTAAATGTCACTTGTCCCCTTTTGCTGCTATAACAAACTGCCACACTTAGTGGCTTCAAATAACACAAATTTATTATTGCATAATCCCCATGGTTAGAAGTTTGAGATGAGAGCCACTGGCCTGAAATCAAGGTACCAGTGGGTCTGTCTCCTTCTAGAAGGTCGGGGGGGGGCATCTGTTCCTGGTATTCTTATCTTTTAGGGGCTGCTGAATGAATTATTCAGGCTGGGGCCCGTTCCTCCATCTTCAAGGCTGGCAATTACCAATAGAGTCTGTCTCACATTCCATCACTGTGATTTTGATTCTTTACTGAGAATTCCCAATGATCATCTTGCCTCAGCCTCCCAGTACTGGGATTATAGGCATGAGCCACATGCTCAGTGAATAATCTTTCTTCTTTAAAGGCAGCTGACTGGGGCAAACCCAGTCAGGCACAGGGGACCACGGTTCGATTCCCAGCTCCCCATGCCATACCAGACCCGCCCTTAAGGCAGCCTGAGCCAGAAAGAAAAAAATCCTTCTAAAGGCAGCTGATTAGTAGCCTTAATTCTATCTGCAAGCTTAATTCCCTGTAAGCCATGTAATATAAGGCATTTCCTGTCTTGGATTAGGATACAGGCATCTTTGGGGCCAGTCTTCCACTTGTCATGTTCTCGCAGGGGTCCAGTTTGAGTGCTGTGTCCTCTACTCCCAGGGGCCTCGCGCTCACATTAGACACCAGGAGTGCCTGCAGGAGTATCAGATAATGTGGAGTGGTAGCACTTCGAAAGGAAAGCTAAAGTCTGCTGTGGACACAGTCTTCCCAGCTCTGTGCTTCCTGTAGGCTGACAGTTGCTCCTGGTGTTCCTGTCACCCTGCGATCTAAAGCCAGGAAGGTAAAGAGAGGGACATTGGGCAGTTCGAGGTGTATAGCCCAAGCTGGGTGTGCATTCACTGCCCCTTAGCTGGGTGCCTTGTGCAGGGCACAGTACACTCTGTCCCAGTGCCTCACACGGTACGTGTGACATAAAGAACAATGTGGGCTAAGTGTCTGTTGGATGCACAACTGAATGAACGCCAGCACTTTCTCACCCCCCTCTACCGTGCTCTGGGATATGTGACCACCTTCACAAGACAGCTTTGCTTGACTTGCACCAGCCAGGGGCACGCTGCATGTGTGTACGTGGGCATCAATAACAAGCTTCAGTGCCCTGGAATCCAAGGCCTGGGAGGCTCTGCAGGAAGTCCCCAAAGCCTGGGCCTGAAAGGTCAGGGCCAGGGCTGACGGACTGGGGTTCCAGCCGGCCCTGGCCCCTACCCCCGAGGAGGCTAGCTTCGTGCTTCCCCACCCCCACTTGCATTCGCGATTCCCTGGAGGTCGAGCCTGGTGTAATTACAGGGTATCTGCTGCCTCCCTATAAATCTAATAGACTTTTTGGCCTTGTCAGATTAAAACTTACCTATCAACCCGCCGCAGTCCTCTAGATCTCCCTAAATCTGTACTTGGGAAAGAATTTATGGCCAGGAATTGCATTTTGCAAAATGATTAAAGTTGCCAAACAGCCATAAAAAGTTGCAGGAGGAGATATGGTTTTTTTGAAAGTCTGCTTAATTTATAAGGGGTGGAAGGTTTATTGTCATTTAGAGTCCGCAGCGAGGCAGCGATGGAGCGTTTGGCGGCAGCTGTGCACAGCCGCTCTCGCTTTATGCCTTTTACATGTTTTTAAATTGCCCTGTTTGAATCCCGCCTGCTGCAGCGGCAGTCGGGGCACGGCTTTCAGGAAAGAGGCTGCTCCCAGGCCCGCTGGTGCCCTACCCCAAGCTCAAGCTCCAGAAGATCTTCCAGTTGGCCTCACCCCAGGCTGACGGCTCCACCCTGCACCTGTTGGTCCCCGAAAGCATTACCCAGCACTCAGGTCTGCAAAGCTTTTAAGTTTATAGGCGATTTCACATGTAATATCTTAGTACTTGTCACCGTGGATTAAATGATTAAATGAGATAAAACATGTAAAGCTCTAAACACAAGGCTGCTACCTAGTGAGCTAACAAATAGAATTAGGGCTCCCGTTTATTGACCACTTACAAGGTGCCAGAACCTCTGCTTCAAGCTCCCCATGCATTAATTCAGAGAATTTTGGTTGCCACCCTAGGAGGTAGCTGTTAATTGTATCTGTATTTTGAGAAGCTTGAAAAACTCAAAGCCAAGGTCAGGCGGTGAACACTTGCTGAGTATTAGCCATTAGTATTAGGGCAGAAGCCTAACTGGTTTTTATTCTGGGTTGGCACACACCGGGCAGGCAGAGCTTAATGTAAACGTGCATGGTGACGTGCGCTATGCTGTTATAATTTCTCCGGACGCCCCCCACTGCCCACAAGGACTGTGATCAAGCCTTGATCGGCTGAAATCTAACCGAGTGCAGAGCCTAAAATTAGACACATCATAGGTCTTCTTTATATATTTGAAAATGACTGAGTGCATTTAATTCTCACAATAATCTTCTGAGGATGCTTTTTTAGGGTTCTAGCTTGTAGAGGAGCAAGTGGAAGTGGAGAGGTAGTGTGACATCTGCTCAAATCACAGAGATAGCAGCAGCACAGGATTTTGGATTCCAAGTCCATCCCACCCCCATGACCTGCCAGATCACCTGTGAGGCATTTGGGATAGATTCAGACTTTTTCTTCTTTTTTTTCATTATCATATCTAATATTTATTTGATACTAGCTAGAGATTAGAGACACTGTCCTAAATAATCCTTACAACACATTTACAAGGTGTGTGTCATTTCCCCATTGTATAGATGTGAACACTGAGGTTCAAAGAGTTTGCAAGTGGCTGAGCTGCAACTTAAGGCCAGGTGTGCATTATTTCAAGGGAATCAATCAAAATCAAGGTTGTTCTGATGACGGATAATCTCCAGACCCAGCATGGCAAGGGCTGGCAGGAGCAGAAAAAGATCAGGGAAGTTTTCCTACAGAAAGACTTGGAAATTGTCCTTTGAAGGATGGGTAGGGATTTGTCAGACAATGGATAGGAAATCAGGTTCTAAGTAAGCCAGAGCAGGGCTGGTTGTAGGGCACGAACATTTTGTCCTGGTCAGAGGTGGTCTTGGATTCTCTCTGGCTTCACACTCGACCTCCACTTCCCTCAGATGCAGAGATGCTTAAGATGGGGAGGCCTGATGGGCTGTGACTTGGCTGCTTCCTAGGTGTCCACCAGCTGGGCCCACATCCCCTTCTCTTTTTCTCAGGCTCAGGGCCACTGAGCAAGCATCTGGGAGTGGAGACCAGCCTGATGCTGGCCTGGAGCAGATGCACTGGCTCCACTGGGCTTTAATCCAGTGCTTTCTGGATTAATCCAGTTTCTCCTCTGCCCTGCACCATATTTCAGGGTGCTTTCTCCTGTCCTTTCTGTGGCTGGGGTGTGACAGGTGAACTTCCTCTGCTGCTCTCCCTGCATCAAGTGTTCTAAGACTTGGCAGAAGGCCGGGGAATTTTCCAGGCTCTCCATTCACTCAGCAAAACTTTCTGAGCACCAGGGCTGGGAGCATGGCAGCAGATACAGCAGGCTAGGCTGTTGTCCTCGTATAGGTCACTAGGATCAACTGGATAAAGCAGGGGATTTTAGAGTGACGTGTACCCTGATGCCAGTGAAGCAGTGTGGCATGATGGAAAATGCCAGCTGGGAGCAAGAGGCGCTGCTTTGAGTTGCATGTGGGGTGACTTGCTTCAAAGAGGGGACAGTTGAACAAAGATGCAAGAAGCCAACCAAAGAAGATCTGGAGGAAGGATATCCCACACCTTAGCAGCAAGAAGTGCAGCAGCCCTGGAGCCAGAATGACCTTTGCTCACTGAAGAAGAGAAAGCGGCTGGGGCTTAGAGAGCAAGTGGGAAAGTCGTGGGTGCTGAGGGGAAGGGGGCGTGGGGATCACATCAGACTGGGACTTGCAGTCATGGTCAGACTTCAGATTCTACCCTAAGTGCAGTAGAAGCTATCGGGGGTTTACATCAGGGGAGAGAACTATGATCTGATTTGTATTTATAAAGGAACAGATCAAGAGTTTGAGAGCCCCATTCTAACCCACGGCAAACTCTTCTCCTGAGGTGCCGTTGTGCCCCACTGCAGCTCCAGGTCTTTGAGCCTGCGATCCCTTTGCCAGGAATGCTTCTCTCTTCTTCGCAGAACAGTCCTGCTCACTGTTCATGATTGGGTGCTTCCATTCTCTGCCACACACAGGATAGATTCATGTTCTCATTGCCACTGTCCAGTTGTCACAGTGAGCAGATTGGTGGTGCCTACTTTTGGTCTCTCAGCATTAGACCCAGAGCTCCTCCAATGTCAAGGTCTGGGCCTGCCCCAGCCCGGCCCAGGGTGGGTGTTTGACAAATGCTTTCTGAGTTCATGTGAATTTTTTGAGCACCCAAAGTCATTGACAGAAGCACTAGGTTAGCAAGCACTCTTTGTTTAAATAAATAATAAGATTAGAAGCACAGTAACACACTCTTCACCGTAACATTTAAATTAAATCCATGCTCACCAGGACTCTTGACATCTGGAGTTTCTCAGTGTTTTCCAAAAGCAATAGCCTGTGAGAGTCAAAATTTGAATAGTTATCTCTCAAGGGCTGTTCACGTGTTACTTTGAGACTATGAGTGTTGTTAAAAAAGGATGGATTTGTTAGAACAGTTCTTGTAAATACTTGTGTTGGAAAGAATACCTGGGTTAGGATACTTCCTGTAAATACTCATGTTTGTTTGCTTACAATTGTAACTATGAGTTTGTCTCATGGTGCTCCATAAGCAGCCTGATTTTTTTTTTAATTTACTGTTACAAAACTGGATCTTTTTATTAAGATAAAAATGCACTTAAAAGTTGTGTTCCTTATGTGAAACTTGCACAAATAAAAATGACAGAGCTTGGAAATAACAGTGTCTCATTCTTTCATCTGAGCTCATGGCTGCTGAGGTCAGCTGTGCTCGGGGTGGTGGGGCTGCACTAGGGCTGTTTTTTCCTTACTGTCTGTGAGCTTGGTGAGGGCAGGGACACGGGGTAAGGCACCCAGGAGGGCAGATGCTCCTTGACAGAGGAATGGGCGGACTTTGGCACTCACAAGGCAGAACTCCCTCCACCTGGCCCCACTGCCCCTTGTGCCTCTGGGGCTACCCTGGCCTGGCCTGAGGCCTGCTGGCTGTGCTTTGCGGGACATCTCTCTCTCTCCCAGCCCACCCTAGGCCCTGTGCGCCCAAGTGATTTGTCCTCACCCCAGGCAGCTCTGGGAGCATGGCCCAGGTTGGATTATGGCCATGATGCCAGGCAACCTCCAGCAAATCCTGAAAACTGTGTCCTGGGATCTGTCTGCTCCATCCTGGGGCTGCCTGGTACTGAGATGTGGGGAACAACTAGATAACCGAAATGTTCATTTTTACCCAGCTGTTTGGCTAAGATGCCAAGAACTTGAGAAGCTGCTTAGCTTCTTTGAGCCTCAGTTTCTTGTCTATAAAATTGGTATCATAATGTATTTTGGAAAGCAGCTCCCTAAAGCCACTGAAGCTGGACCCTTGTCGGGGACTCCTCACTGCTTCAGCTTACCTCAGTCTCCAAGAGCAGCATGGATATCAAGAAGACAGTCCTTGTCTCAACTGCAGTTAAAAAATCCGCAGTTGATTTGCTGAGACATCTTGGAGCCCCATGGTTTCAAGGCCATACCAGACTCTACAGTTCTTAGCCTTCAGAGGCTGATGTGCATATCTGGTTTAAACAAGGCTGCTCCTAACTGCTTCCTTGTTTCCCCACTCCTGCAGGCATCCTTGTGTGGCTGGGTGTCACTTGGTGACCTGTCCCTCTCAAAGACAATGCTGTATCTCATCCCTGAGTGCCTCTCTGAAGTACTCACTCATCGCGCAAATGGCTTCTAGGAGCTGACCGTGGGCAAGTGCCGGGATGTCCTGAGGCTGGAGCAGCAAAGACAGAGCTCATGGGGCTGCTTTCTAGGGAGCGGAGGGTGGAAGTCTGGGGCAGAGACACACAGGCGGTGGGACTGACTCTGGTCCCACGGTCTGCAGGCTCATCTTGCCCTGCTGGGGGCCATGTGCATCTGCGAGCCTGACTGCAATCTGCCCCCTTTTAGTTTCTGTAAGAATTAGTGAAAGCAGTACCTGCACCCTGGGGCCGGGCCAGGCTCATCCTGGGTGCTGCTGCGCTGGAGATCCGGGTTTCTCTGTACACAGACCTTTGTGTGTCCCCTTCTGTGTCTCCCTCTCTGCACTGCTATCCCGGCAGAGCAGGAAGTACAGGATGCCTTTTGTGTCCAGGGCTGAGGGAAAGGCCCTGCTCTGGGTTCAGGGACAGCTTGCTGGGGGAGTGGTGCACGAGGAAGAAAAGAGACCGCAGGGACACCCAGGGCCTCTGTCCTCAATGTCAGTGCTGAAGCGGAGGGAGGCTGGCCCAGCCTGAAGTCTGCTCAAAAGAGGAAAGAGAAGAAAGACACAGTCAGGTGAGAGGGAAGGAGGCTGAGAGAGCTGCGCTGCTGCACAGGGTAAGGCGCAGAGAGAACACGGACACTCACTTTGTGAAGTCCCACCAAAGTGCTGTGACATCTCCTTGTGTAGTGCAGCCAAGTGGCTGCTCAACAGCCAGCCAGACCCCAGCTTGGACACCCCCCGCCCCGCCAAGTAGAGTGTGGCATTGTTGTCCATCATAAAAATCAATGGTTCTTTTGCTAAGTGGTCAATATTTATTTGGCTTTAGCATTGTTTAATTCAATGCATCAATTAAAGATAGTGTCATGTCTGCTCTGGTCTGCAGCCTCGGCTTCTGTGTGTCGTTACCTCATCTGTTTGAGATCACTCACGTCCTTACGTCTCTGCTCCTTTGTCCCCTTGCATAACTCAAGGACAGGAGTAATTGACGTGAAACTTTTAAAAATTAATTTCGCTGCATATGCCACCGAGGGAGAGTGCAAGTCCTCCCAGCCATTTATAACGTCACGGTGATTGGTCCTGACAAAACAATACCTTAAAAACTCACCAAAGTAAATTATGGCCCGAGCAAATGGCTGCTCCGCGGCAGGGCCGGAGGCTTGGAGGGGAGCCAGGCAAAAACAAAGTAATGTGCTTTTGATATTAATAACAGAGATGATATTGATCTGCACGCTAGTGTCACTTCTCCACTCTGGCGAGGAGATTGCTCCCGGCATTTAGTCCACTGAAAGCCACTTTCCATGCAGGCCATTTAATTTTGTGAGTCTTTAATTATGTGAAATGGAGTCTAGTTAAAGGGCCAGGTCCCAGTTTTGCCAGGCGGAGATGTGGGCTATGATTCAGGAAGCTGTCAGAAATGAATATAACTCAATTCTTAGATCTGCAAATGCAGTTGTCTTTCTAAATGTTTATTTCATCCCTGCACTTCCCTGGCCCGGTGCCACTGTGCATCAGGACAGACACAGACTTTGATTACAGGACCACATTTTTCAAAGAACCTGAAGTTAATGTGCCTGTTTTCTGCATAATAAAAGTCATAATTCACTGGGGCCGCCAACGCCTCTCCCCCGAAAGGCTGTGGAAGGGCTGCACAGCCCAGCCTGGGGACCCTGCCAGAGCCGTGCTTGGCCTCAGTCTGGATGTCTGCCTCTTCTGTGGGTCTGTGACAGACGGCACCAGTGACCACATGTCAGACCACAGGCCTGTCCATGGGGCACATTACCTATCAGCTCACTCATAGACAGATGGGGGAGAAACCCACATACCAGACCGCAGGGATGTCCACAGCTTCTGACCCGGGCAGGCTTCTGGAAGCATCATCCTCACAGGTAGAGCCTGGAGCTGTCTGCATTGCCTTCGCTAGATCAGATTGGTCCAAGCTTCTCTTCCTTTTCTCTTACCTACTCAGTCTTCCCATTTTGAATTCATGTATCATGTATCTCCACAAAGCCACTTTTTCATTGGGGTGATGTGTTCACGTGTACCTGCACACACACACACACACACACACACACACACCCACACACACCCACACACACACACAGCTCTACACTCTCCTGGACTCTGTTCTTAATTGTTTCCATGTAGACTGCTTTGTTTCCTTCCCCTCAAAGCTGTCCTTATGGGGATGCATTTTGAATGTGCAAATCTCAGCCTGCCTTGGCTATGCCAGGCTGTTCTGGCTCTGGCCTGAGTGTCCCATGCCAGCAACCCCATGCCCTGTAGGTCCTGTCCTGCAACACCCTCCTGCCACCTGGTCCTGGGGACTGTGTTACAAAGAGGGGTCAGTGTAGAAAAGCCTGTTTCATGTCTGGAACTCAGCCATGACAGCTGCACCTCTCCATTTCAGGATCAAGAGCCACTACAGACAGTGCCACCAAGACCCAGTGAGGGGGGTCTGTATGCTTTGCTCATGGAGGATGTATCTGATCCTCGATCACATCCTCTTTTCTTACTTTACAAATAATTTTGACAGTTTCCATTGTTGTTTGCTCTGCACACAGGATTTAGTAGTAGCAAAAAGGACTTCTATAACAACAGCCTCAGGAAGTCACAACTGAGAATGGGAGAAGAGAGAGCGACTCTAAAAACAGGCAAAATAATTCAATATAGTAAGGTTTTACAAAGTGAGTTTTATAAGGGGATATGGGGGAAGGACTGTACACTCATATTGTGGATGATGGTCCACTCAGAGCTATTAACATGCTATAGGCCTTAGCAAAGAGCTCTGGAGAAGGGACTATTAGACTAGAAGGCCAAGGACGTGAGGCTTGGAGCTGTGGTAGCCATTTTGCTATCATGTGGAAGTAAGAAAAAGCCAGCACAGAAGAGAACAGGGCTGAGAGGTAGAGAGAAGCCAGGGCTGTCTTTTAAAAATATCAGTTTGAGGGCCCACAAGATAGCTCAGTGGACTATATGTCTGCTTAGGCAAGTGCAGGGACTGGAGTTTGATTCTTGGAACCGCATGTTGCACTGGCCCTGCCCTTGGGCAAGCTGAGCCAGCCACTGAGAGCAGGTGTGGTGGTGCATGCCTGTAATTCCAGTGCTGGAGAGGCTGAAAACAGGAGGATCACAAGTCTGAGCTGCATAGTGAGACCCTGTACCAAATGCATATGAGAGAGAGAGAGAGAGAGAGAGAGAGAGAGAGAGAGAGAGAGAGAGAAAGAAAGAAAGAAAGAAAGAAAGAAAGAAAGAAAGAAAGAAAGAAAGAGACAGTTTGGGTGCTGTGAGAGAACTAGAGTCAGAGGATGGGTCCAGCCTGCAGATTAGTTACAAAGAGACGAGAACTGCTCTGGCTAGAGAGGCCATGCAGAGGGTGTGGGCTGTTCAGGTGGTGGTATTTTCTCAGGGGAGTCACTGGGGGTGATGCAGAAGCCGGAGGGAAACAGGGTGGTCCTCAGGCTTCTGGCTTGAAAACGTTGGACAGATTGTGGTGACACCTGAAAGAGGACCAGGTTTGTTCTGGGGAGAAGGGGTGTGGGAATCATGAATTCACTTTGGTTAGGTTGGATTTCAGGGGTGGTTGAGAAATCGAAGTGGAGATGTCAAGTAGGATATAGACTTGAGGTGAGAAGAGAGCCTCGGGTTGGAGACAGTTGGGATTGTATTAGCTTTCAGTCACTGTAATGAAATATCAGCAGCAATCCTCTCATAAAGAGACAAGATTTATTTTGACCCTCACTTTTGGAGGTTCCTGACTATGAAAGAGGACCAATGATTCTGAGTCTCTGATAAATTTGACTGGTGAAAATCACTGGGAGTACCTGGTGGAGCTAAAGAAAAGAAGACAAGTTGGGGTTCCACAATTCCTCGTAAGGTATAAATCCAAAAGGTGCTACAGCCTCCCACGGGGTCACACTGGGGACCTAACCTGTAATACATGGACCTTTGGGGGGACACTTATCCAAACTACACTGGTTCATGAAGTTCAAGGAGCCACGTGTGGAAATGCCACCCCCACTCATGTCTGAGATGGGAGTGGGAACCTTCAAAGCAAACAGCAAAAGGTCCCTTCAACAGGTAGAACAGAAAAAGTATCTAGAATACAAAAGGACAGCCAACTTGCTTGGCATTAAAAAAAAAAAAGAAGATTGGGGGTTGCCCTTTGGATATAGGGACAATGGGGTCAGTGGGATCTTCAGTCAGATCTGTTTGGGTGGAGGAGAAGGGCAGAAATCAGACTACAGGGTGGAGGAATGAACAGAAGTTGGGGAACAACCAGAACAATGAGAATCATATCTAGTGGCGAATAGGGAGGGAACACTTTTTGCAGATGGACTCTGTTCTATGTGCCACATGTGCTTTAACTCAGCTCTCTGGGGAGGAAACTGAGGCTCAGAGAGGTGAGGTGATTGGCAGGCAGTCACACAGCTGGCAAGAAACTGAAACTCCAGGCAGTCGGGGTCCAGTGGTCATATTCCCACAATTAACTTATTCTGAGGAAATATATAAGGACAACTTTTGGGGGAGAAGTTTGGCTGTGGAGGAGAGAAAGGTAGAGCCAAGGAGGGTTTGTCTAAGATAGGAGAGACTTGAATGTCATTGTGAATAACCCGTGGAAGAGTGAGCAGATGGGGACAGAAGAGAAGGAAGGATGGAGAATGTAAGATCCTGAGCAGAGGGAAGAAAATGGGTCCCAAACACAAGGGAGGAAATACCCCTCTTCTGACAGGGAGGTTTGAAGGGGGGCTCCCTTCCCAGGACTCCCCTTTTCTCTGTGAAGCACAGATGAGGCCATCTGATGGGAACGAGAGGGGACATTTAACACACACAGAAGCTGGGGCGGGGACTGGAAATGTTCAGAACAGTCATGTGGAGAGCAGAAGAGGAAGAAAAGCAGGTGGGGAAACAGTGGGGAGTGACAGGAAGCTGGTGGCCATGAGTGTGGAGGTCTGTGCACAGCACAGGGAGAACAGTGTTTTGGGATCATCCAAGCCTGGGGTTGTGGGAGGCATAGGTGGAGAAAAGAGAGGGGTGCGTGGCAGGAGTGTTTGTGACACAGAAGCTGTGCCAGGAAAGGGACATAGAAGGGAGGGCTGTTGACTGGGGAAAAGAAGATCAATGGGCTCTTGGGAAGTGAGGACAGGGCCTGCAGGGAAGCTCATGGAGGGGAGAGGTAGCGATCGTGGAGAGAAGGATGCAGGAGTCACTGATGCAGATGGGAAAGAACAATCTGGGGCAGTGGCAACACCCAAGATAAGAAGCAGTGACTGGGGAAGAGGGAGAGAAGATCATTGGTCTGGGCATCATGTGGGTGATTCCTGTGGATGCTGAATTCACCCAGGATGAAGGCACAGCCTAGGAAGGCCAGGTGCCAAGGCTGCAGTGACAGCACGCGTGGTGCTACTGTGGATGGCAATAGCCATTGGTCGCTCAGCAGAGAGGCTAGGGATGGGGTTAGAGCTGAACAGCATGGCCTCCCACGTGCACAGCTTTTAGACAAGAGAAGGATAGTGGCCAAGGACAGGTGCAGAAAGCCAGATGAGCAGTTCTGAGCTCTGGGGCTGACAGAAGACACAGTAGCCTCCAAAAGGGCTGCAACAGACATAGCACCCTCAGGGGAGAGAGCCTGGTTGTAGTTAAAGATGGCTGGCTCCAGGCTCCACTGCCAGGGCAGTTGGATCCTCCTCCTTAGGCATAGCTGCCCTTCTGGCCTTTTCAGTCCTTCAGCCAATCAACAGAAACAGCGGATGGCTCTCTCCAGATGAGCATGATGGCTCTGGTCCTTCATGGTCTCCCTGCTCTGCTGGGTCTGTTTTTGACCTTGATGATTTAAAAGCAAAGAGATTTAGGCAAATCACTTACTCCGGACCTCAGTTTTCTCGTCATTGAAATGAGCGCTACAACAGCACTGGGGTCATAAATTGCCACAGAGGTGAACTTGTATGGTGTAGATAGAGTGTTTATTGCAGCTCTGGGTGAACAGCAAGGCCTTGTGTTAGTCAGTGTCCACTGCTTTGACTAAATAAATACCAAGAAAATTGAGTAGAAGAAGAAAGATTTACTTCGGCTTGTGATTTCAGAGGATTCAGTCTGTGGTCAGCTGTGTTCATTGACTGAGGCTTGGGATGAGGAAGACTGTCATGGCGTGGCGGAACAAAGCTGCTATCTCACGGCAACTGGGGAGCAGAAAGAGAAGGGAAGAGCCAGAGAGGAAGGAGCCAGGTACCAGATATAGCCTTTAGAGACACACCCCAGTGACACATTTCCGCCAACCTGGCCCCACCCCTAACAGTTCGTGCAGCTGTGAACTCATCAATGAGTTAATCCTCTGATGAGGTCAATGCCCTTCTGACTTAATCACCTCACTTCATCTCCTCAGCCCTCAATGCATGAGTCTTCAGAGGACATTTTATATTTAAAACATAACAGGGCTCAACATAGACTACACTTCATGCAGCCACTGGCTGTCTGACCTAGGTCTTTGGCTAGGCACAATATTCTCTCTAGATATGGCCTGGGGAAGGGGTGCTTCTTGTTGTGAACTCTTCTTAGCTGGCTTCTGTCAGTGCTCTTCTCTTCCTGGTCCTATCTGAACTGCAAAGTCACTTGATGTCCTTGGAAGTCTTTGCAAGGCTGTTTTGGTCACTCATGCCTCCCCTTCCCCATAGGTCTGTCTTCCCTTCTCCACACATTCATAAGCACCTATTCCTGTGTGCTGAGTGTGAGCTGGGGACAGCATGTTTGGGGAGGGTGAGTGAGCGTTCTTGAAGTGTCTGATACATTGGACTCTGGAGGTCCCAGCTATTCACAGAATTCTCTAGAATTAGATACAGTTTCAGACCAAACTGGTGCCGGCAGCCTTAGTCAGAAGCCTGACCACCCTGACAGGCCTCCAGGGAAGTACCATGGTTGGTGCCAAAAGGGTGCTGTGGGTGCGACTTCCTCTTGGTGGTGCTGGATCAGCAGCTTTTTGGACACCCGCTCACCCTGGGGAACAGAGCTCACATCAGCCTTTTTTTCTAGGGTGTCCCAGTGTAAGGACTCCACAACTACTTATTGGGTGTATATGATCCTGTCTTCTAGCGTGGAGAAGACAGAAGTTGAATGGGGAATGATAAATAATAAAAATGCTAGCAAATATTTGGTCTGTGCTTACTATGTGCTAAATACTACTGTGTTTGAACATAAAGTGACCAATTGAACCTTCACCACTTCCCCTAGAGTGAGGTGCCAGCATCATTCCCATTTCACAGATGAGGAGTTGATACCAGCAGGTTGGATAACTTGCCAAGGGCAGCACTGTTAATGAGTGGCAGCACTGGGATCTGAACCCCAGTACCAGGCCTCAGGGCCAAGGTCCTTTTCATGCTACGTGCCTCTTGTCTGTTTCTGAACACAGTCATTTTGGGCAGAAGCCCACGTCCAATGGTTTCAGCTAAAAGGGAGCTCTCAGTTGAGCATTTAGGAAGCTCGGGGCGGGAGGAGGTCTGGATCCAGGAATCTTGGGGATTCATGTGATGTCCACAGGCCTGCCATTCCCACATTTTGTCCCTCCCCATTCTGCTTCCAACTGTGAGTCAGCTATGCCGACTCTGCCCTAGGGAGGGCAGGTCCAGGATTGGACACTGTGCCAGGCCTAAGTGTTGTGGAAAAGGACTAGTAGGTATAAGAAGAGGGTGGCTAGCCAGAGAAAAGGGGTCCTGGGGTGCAGAGCAAACCATTCAACAGAGACATACTTACAACTGTCTTCTCCTAAGTGTCACTCTATCTCTTCCTCGAACCTAGAAGGATTAGACCCATTTATTTTTTTCTTTTTTTTTCTTTTTTTCTTTCTTTTTTTTTTTTTTTAGCAGGACCAGGGATTGAACTCAGGCCCTTGTGCTTGCCGGGGAAGCACGCTTTATTCCACTGAGCCATCTCCCCGGCCCCAGATTAGACCCATTTATAAGTAAGGCACCCAAGGCTCAGGGTAACAGTGACACTGCTGGCATGCCAACCCAGAATAAGAGCTGCTTGACTTGAAACCTATGTGCTGCCTGGAGATCCCCAGGCACAGGCCCTGGGGGAGCATATTGGCCATGGCTCACCTGGGTTCTCCAAGTGCTAGGGGCAGTTTCATGGTCAGGGGATGGCAGTTGACAAGACCCTGGAGGGAGATGGGCTGGGTGTCACCAGGCTCAAGGCCAAGCTGGACGGGCTCACTGGCTAGATGATGCCCAGATCCTGCCGGTGATGGCCAGCCCTCTGCTCTTTGCCCCCTGCCAGCCTGCCCAGTCCCACAGCAGTGAGCCTGAGGACTGGGCACCTCCCTGGGCAGGGAGCGAGCAGTGCCTGAGGCAGGAGGCAGGCAGGCTCGGCACGGTCTCTGCCCATCTGGGAAGTGCTTGGTGCTGGCTGGAACTGAGCAGTGGACGGTGTTTGGGCTGAGCAGTGCGAGCCCAGCTCGGAGGCTGCGAGGCAGAGCCGTGAACGCCAACAGTCTGGAGGCAGGCTCTGAGGGAGACGGCTTGGGCCCGTTCGCTGAGCTCGGTTCCCACGACAGCTCAGCAGACAGATGGACCTGGGAATCCTTGCCGCCTGCCCAGGAGCGCGTACACGTGAAAGGGAATGCAGGCGCCCCAGTGGGGAGGGACAGGCTGGAGGAGGTTCCTGGAGACGCCAGGGTAGTGAGCCAAGGAATGGGTGCCGTGGCCTGGGCTGAACCGTTAGACCAACCAGTTGGGTGTGCACAGCAACTTGATTAGAATGGGCCCTGACCTTGGTCAAGCATGGCCCTGACCTTGCCCCAGCCTGTGCCTTAATCCAGCCTCATTCTGAATCCCGAACTGGAACCTACACCCTGACACTCATTGGAACTTGGATCCCGGGCTCTGGCTGAGTCCTGATCATGCCAACTGCCATTTGGCCAAATCCACTTGCTTATATCCTGGAATAATCCTGATGGCAGGTGTGCAGGCAGGTCCAGGAGAGCAAGGCAGCAATGATCTGGAGTGGCAGGGTACAGGAGCAACATAGTGGACTAGAGAAGGGGAGACTTTCCTTCCCAGAGGGACGCCGGGGCTGCCCTCTGTCCCTGGGCCCAAAACCCAGACTAGAGGCCAGATTCCAGCTGAGAGCACCTTTGGGTTGGGGGTGGCAGGGCGCACTCAGTAAAGGAGCCAGAAAGGTGTCCAGCGAGGAGGCTGTGCTCTCCTGGAGAGGAGCCTTCCTCCCACAGCAGAGTGCCCTGGCGCGAGGCAACGCATGGTGCTCAAGGACAACTGGCAGGCAAGAGCCTAGATAGGAGCTGAAGGCAGCTCATGGGGGAATAAGCCAGGATGACCTCTGGGGGCTCTCACAGGACAAGCAAAGGGACTGGGTGCTAGGGGTAGGCTTGCTTCTCAGCAATTTTGGAGCTAAATGTTTTTCATACCAGCTCAGCTGGACACTGGAGCAGAGGGAGACAACTCTGAGGGAGTTCTAGATTTTGTCCTAGACTGAGGACCGGAGAATGTCTTTCGCAAGGGGTGAGAGACAATAAATAGTTTAGTCTTGGAGGACTACCTGGTGTCTGTTGCAACTACTCAGTTCCGGAATGCTTATCTCAGGGTCTGCTTCTGGGTTCTCCCAAGCTAAGGTAGATATCCCCAATTATACACAAGGAGATCAAAGCCCTGGAGCCAAGTGGCTTGCACAAGGGCCTACAAGAGGAGGCAGAATTCCCTTCCTGAGCTGCTGTGGTTGCATGCAGAGCCACCCAGCTGCTATGCCCTGGGGAGGCTAGGTGTCCTTGTGTGGGCTGGAGAACCTCCAGACTGGTCTGGGAACTCGCAGAGTACTTAGGCTGCCCCTTCACTCTTAGGTACCCTGGACACCAGGCTCCTGACCCAGCCTGGACAGTAAGTGACCGTTCATTCCAGGATAGAATGAGATCCCATGTCTTGAAGGGCAAATCTTGTCATGTCACTCCCTTGGATTTTCTCTGGAAGGTCTACAGGCCATGAATGATCACTCTTATTTTTCAGATGGGTAAACTAAGGCTCAGAGAAAGGGAGAGAATGAATGTTTGGCAGAAATGAATCTTACCCCAGTGCAGGTAGTTGTCTGGGGACACAGAGGAGCACATGCTCCTACTGGCAGGGGATAGGAGGGAACCATGGGAGCATCTGTGGCTCTCCTGGACACTCCAGCTTCCTCTCTTCCCTGCCCCCAAGCCATTGCCCATAATTGCTACCTCATCAGATCCTGGCCTCTCAAACATAAGTCTGCTTAGATATTGTCTGCTCTAACTCCCCTTTTGCAGATTGGACAATCAAGACTCAGAGAAAGGAAGGATCTTCCCACAGGGTCTCCAATGAGTCAGGCCAGGCAGGAGCAGGAGTCTCAAAATCCGAAGGAAGCAGCGGGCCCTGGAGTCCCCGCATCAAAGCCAGGCAGTCTCCAAAAGCCCAAGTCTGCGAGGCAGCTCTGGAGAGGACACGCGGCCCTGAGCCAGACGTTCCTCTCCTCTCTGGGTGCTGGCACTATCTGAAAACTCCTCTGCTGGTCTGCTCTCGGCAGAGCGCAGATTACCGCTCTTGTGCTAATTATTTTTATAATTAAAAGATGATAAATTATTAAACAAAGTCTGAAAAATGTGCCAAGATCTGCTGAGGCCGGCCCTGAGAAGTTGCCCCCTTGGCGTCCACGTTAATTAATAAATGACGCTCTCCATGGAGAGGAGCCACAGCTGGCACATCTGGCAGCCAGGCAGGAGCTGGCGGAGGGCAGATGCTGGGCAGGCAGGAGGAAGGGGACTCCCTGCGAGTGCCTAGCTGAGCCTTGGTGACGCACGCCCTCCTTCCCTGTTCCCAGCCACAGACGCAGCAAAGGTCCTGTGGCACCAGCCTGACATGTGGCGGCAGGCACTTCAAACAAGAAGCCACTGTTAACCCTCCAACTCTGTTCCCTTCTCCAAATGCAGACTTAGATGAACCCCAAGTATCAAAAAGGAGGCAAGAGGCCAGGATAGGAATGCCTGCCAGTCATTTTCTCTTTGTACAACTCTGGGAGGTCATTAAATGAGGCGCTAAGCCTCAGTTTCCTCATCTGTAAAATGGGAAGCAACAACATTTATCTTACAGGAATGTTTTTTTT